>NC_092560.1:32116325-32441881 GCF_037038585.1 Patagioenas fasciata
TCTAAAGAAATTAACAACTCATAATGGCAGTCTACAAAGCCAAGTTCAAAATTAACACCCGTCAGTCTACTTCAAAGCTTTTATTTCTTCCTTTTTATTTTTTCATACACATACATACAACAAGGCTAAGCTAATCTGCACTTCATTGAAGGGGCTCTGTGTCATGGATGATAAAGCTGAATAATAATAAGGTTTAAAAGTAGGTTTAGTTTCACTATTCACAAGCTTACGTTACTGAAAATCACCAAAACCCTCACTCCACAGCACTCCTAAGATAAAACTTTTACAGATCGAAATTAGCTGTAAAATTATTAAGGCCTGTTGTTCCAAGAGAATTCCATTTATTCCTTATATTAAATACCACTGCCAGCGTCACCTCATTACTGTGCAAGGCAGAAGTCTATTTTTGAAAAACAGGTAGAGTTCCCTGATTACCTTAGCTTTTGGTTTGAGGAGGAATGGAGCATAATGCTTCTCTGCAAAAGATGAGAGTGTCCACTTCGTACAGGGTGGCTCAAGGCAATGCATGTTGGAGTCTGAGAATTGGGAAAGCAAATCCCTCGTCGAGCTTGCGCTTTCTGGGCTCTGGCAGCTGAGATTATCTTGCGTCACTGTCACTGGCTGCACAGAGATTTCTGAGCGAGGCTCTGCGGTGGTGTAGTACACCTGCGTATGAGGATCGTATTCTGTGCGCAACTGCACTGTTGACTGCATTGTAATCTGAGTTTCATGTGCAAAACTGTGACTGCTGTATGGGGGTGGAGGACTGTAGCAAGTATTGTCGTTTTCCGCATATGCTTGAGGTTCAATCTGAATCACTCTAGTGACACACGGACTGTAACAGAAGAGAAAATCACCTATTCGCATTTAGATGGACCTTTACTTTAATCAGACTGGATAGTATAACCTGCTTCCATCTGAGACTGCTTCTACTACTATTAGATAGTTTATATAAATTAAGTGTAACTTTTTGATATAAATTTTACTCTGCACCTTTAGGAAACATTTCTCAGATGTAGTTCAAAGCAAAGGCCTCTGAGAATGTAAGCACATTTCTTGTGCTCAAGAAAGAAGGAACCAGTATTTGTCTGAAGATATTGACATCTACCCACACCACTTCATTAATTACACATGCTAATCAGGTCAACACCCAGGTAGTTACACAGTCTGAATGCACAATATGTGTGTGAGTTTACACCTATGTGCCCATGCTGAGAATTAAGCTATTTAGATCAAAATGTAAACACATGACATACTGAGTTCTTCTGTTTAGAACTATTAGAGTAACTGTTAAATAATATTTGGGCCTTCTGGATAAGATCTCAGACTTTTGGGAGGCAGGTTGAAACCACTTGCCATACACTGACAGAATGTTTTAAAAATTAAATAAACATATGCAAGGATTAATTCCCAGGAAGGATGGGCAACATGAAGAGACAAAATTACCGAAGTAATTGAAACATTCTCCTCATTTTTGTCTACACAGACCTTAACAGATACCTAGCTTATGAAAAAAATTACCAGAGACAAACCTCTTCCTGCAAATGAGAAAAGACAAATTTATGATAAAAAATAGTATCAGAGATTTTTCACCAAGTTGACAAATCTTAGAAAAACAAGAGGAATTCAGAATATTGTCTGGCTAAACAAAGCAAGCTCTCATTAACTGCATTTCTTCATATGTAAATAGACCCAAATTCTGAAACAGATTTGGTGCAACTTTAGAGGACAGAATAAATGGAAGGTCTGATTGCCCTGTATTTCTGAGAATCAGGGCTCCAAAATTCAAGCACATTACGCCATCCACTGAAACTGTGACTGAAATCAGAAACAGAAAGTAGAAGTCCTGGCTTGGGATCAACTCCCTGTTCCAACCACTCCTTCAAAAACAAATTTAGGAAAGCACTTTCTCTCTTTGACATTAAAACGGCAAACTATGTCAGCTCCTAGGTGGGTGTAAATGGCTAAGATGACACAACATGGATTCTCCACATGCTGGTTATGACAGTAAGAGGACATGTGTAGAAATGTATGTTATCCTCTCCATTGCAGGCAAAAGCAAAAAACATGCTTAATTATCAGTGGCTCCACCGATGAGAATAGACTCTTCCTAGCCCCATTCTACGCTCAGAGCTGGCTATGTATCAGCTGAGAGTCTGTGTGTACACCCTTTAGAATGGCAGTATTACCATTCAAAATTACTATTGCAGTGATAACAGAAACTTTATCGAGCATTATGCATTCCTGATCATCCTGCATTCCTCATAGTCCTATGAAAAACTCAGCTAAGTGGAAGTCATTTTACAGTTTATACATTATGTTTATGTATTGGAGTTTAAAGGCATAAAAACCACAGAAATTAGCAGAGTGTAAGGCTTCTCAGTGCTCTGAGTTATGTAAAGTCTTCCAGGACTATCCAGTACTAGCACTGGACACCTTGCAGTACCCTGTAACATTCTAAAAACACTTGAAGATATTCCTAAAGCATGTATCTTTTATCTGCTTTCCAAATATTGTCCTCCAACAGTCAAAATGAACATAACATATGAATGAAAGGAAAAGTGTGTGTGTGTGTGAGAGAGAGAGAGGGACAGATGTATTTTAAATTCTCCCCTCAATCAGGTAAAAACCAAAGCAGCAAACTTAAGTCAGCCACTGGCAATGAAATCCTAACAATAACATCACTGACTCTGTTGCAATCAAAAACTCCTACTCCTGACCAGGAATGGGAGCACAGGTTGATGACCACAAAAGGGATGCACTTCATTTGTTAATCTATCACACTTTCTCACCTGGTAAAACAGCAGAATATATCCAGTCTCCTGTCTTCCCGACGATAAAGGTCCATGCTCAGGATAGCAGGAAAAATCAGCAGAACCATAGCAAAGTTGAATACCACCACAACTGCTGCCTAGAGATCAATCATGGGAGAAGTGATGTCGTTACTAAGCTTCACATAGGGCATCAGCTTTACAAAGCATAAAACCTCCTTTCAGTTCTCATTTGTTCACACATTTACCATGTCAACCCCCCAGATGCTTTCAAGATTTTCCCTGATGAAACTGATCTACATTCCCCTTTCATTATGGTAGGCCTACTGAGTTAATTAGTTTTAATAATAAATTTCATATTGTGTGAATACATCTGTGTCTGGAGATATGGTTGTGATTTTTTAATGTGGGAAAACAGAGTCAAAAGATCTTAGTTTTGCATGAGATTCTGCCATATTTAGTCTCACAGTAAAAAAAAAAAAAATGATGGAAGCAAAATCAAACCTGGAACTAGAAGGGGATGCAACGTAATTTTAGCATTACAATAACATTAAAGCATATTATTAAATCAGAAATGAAACAAAGGTTTAAGTAAATCTAAATGAAACTGTTCTAGTTAGTAAAATGTTATGCATTTGATGTACTTACTTAAGTCTAGCCAAAAAGAGCAACACTTTGGGTTTATCAGGGATTGTTGTTAAAGGAGAATCAATATTAATCCAACACACTATACGAAATTTATATATGAATATGCTTGCACTTAAAATAACTTGATTAATGAGCCAGTCTACCAAAACAAGTCTTCAATTGTAACAAGAATAGCTCTTAAACTGGAACAAGAATACTTGGTTTAATTTGCAAAGTGAACATTACGTAATGAACAAAAAAAAATCCTCCCCGCCCACCCCCTTTCAAACCATACTTAAAACCCTTTCCCACACAGAGATTCCCAGAGAATCTCCATGAACATATGCAGTGCTGCATCTATCATTATTATTAATAGCATTTATTTGTAATGCAGAATTGTTAGGAGCACTAGTCATCACAAAGGGAAAGCCTGGGCACAGATGGGACAGGAAGACAGTTACAAGAGTAGGAGAGACGCTGGGGGAAAAAAATGGTTGAGCCATCAACAGGTGAAAAAGCACCCTGAAATCCTTTTCTTTTACCCATTAGATAAGCAGTAGCCATCTCAATAGCAGCCCAGTTTCATGCTAAGGAAATAATACAAACTATCAAGTGCCTCCACCTGTAAACTTTTGAAGTTAGAACTGCTTGGGTTAAAACAGTCATAAAGAACAAAGATGGGCTACAAAAATGAAGTCGTTGACCTGATATAAATAGGCCCCGCTTTTTCCAAAATAAATGAATGGCTGCTTTTGATGTTGAAAAATCAGGCCTCAAAACTGACAGGTCAAAAGATGTCATATCCAAAATCCATGTTGTAAAAATTCTTGACTTAAGTGCTAAATAAATACTATGAATCACCTAAATAATGCAAGTTCTATTTTTGTGTCTCTTTATCTGAAAATTGAAAGTACTAAACACTAAATGATTTCAAGAGTTCTGAAGCTGTCAAAGTAAAATAAAAAGACCAGATATTGTTTTCACTTTCCTGAGGATGAGAGAATCAACTAGTTATGTAAATATTTTCTAGTCATCTCAATCATAAATATATAGTATAAAAAAGTGGTTTTATTGGTGTTTCTCTTGTTGTCTCCAGCCTGCCTGAAGTAAGATTTTGGTCTTGTGGGTGGCTGTCTGTAGACACAACTACTAAAACAGATTTACCTGTTACTTAAAGCCAAATTAGCATTAAGCCATCTTTGAGAGAAAAGATCCAATGACTATTTCATGATCTATAAATATTCACACAGAAAGCTACGTAAGATTATAGCCAAAACTTTAAAATTAAGTGATTGCCTTTTGATCCTCTCTACAATTAACTGAATCTGTCAGAAAAACAAATGGCTGCTATTGCAAGCAAGGTGTTTGTTAGACCTAGTTCATACAACTGCTTTCTTTATTGCTGCTAAACCAGAGAAGGTTGAATAAACCATATAACATGAATAATTGGTTGTGTCTAATCAAGATCTTCTATCAATGATCAACTAAAATTTATTGAGATTTGGAAAAAATAGCTGAGGCCTGACTCAATAATTCTTGGTCCTCCCAGCATGGCTGAAAAACTAATAGAAGTCCTTCATTCCTGCTCCATAAACTGCAAACACATCATGCTGTATCAGTGCCCAGTGTAGATCCCAGCAACCTTGAATCTCAAATGTCACTAAACCTGAAAACTAGCACTTTAATATACAGCAGAGGTGCATTAAAGTTAGTTATATTCACCTTGGATTTTTTAAGAAGCATGGAAGCTAATCCAACAACACATGGTAAATCTGCCTATTAACATGGCATCTCTTTTTAGAACAATTAGATTTTTCATCCTGGTGCTGATGTACTAACCCTGCAACTAAAATATTTTTAAACAATCCTCTCTGTTACGATTTGTACTTATATAGATGCCTAGAGCTTGACACCACACTTCCTATATATTGCACACTGCCTGTCCCTCACCCACCTATCAAGCGTTTCAAAGGCATTAACAGTTCTCAGTTTTCAGAATTAAATACATAAAACATTGTTCTTGTATCAATTCTAATTTGTTGTACCATCAAAAACCACCCTGTGACTTGATAAGGAGAGGGAAGGAAAGGATGACTCCATCTCTGACCTGATGCATCAGCCATTGCTTCCCCTCCCAATGCCATTTAGACATCTGGTGGCTAGGAATGGGAATGTAGGAGAAATGCCATCATGACAACACCCACAACCTGTAACAATTGCATTGACAAAAAACAGTGGTAGCGGAGCTTGCAGGATACAGACTATCTGTTTGCAGCACCCAAGCTGAGAGCATGCTTAGGACTTTTGGGGACAGGGCATCTTACCTCATACCTTCAGAGACAAACAGGAGAGGAAAGGGCCCCAGACCTTACCCTTGAGAAGTCAACAAAGGTAAGATTAGTCCTAGAAGGCATAAATGAGGCCTACTCAAGGGTGTAAAATGAAGGCATTCAGTGAAATGAGATCAGAAAGCAGTAAAGAAATTCCATTAATTAGAAAAAAATTGTTGGTCGCTTTCTGAGAAACATGCTCTGCTTTTTGCATCTTTTCATAATGCACAAGCCTTAAAATATTATTGCTGGTGCAACTGTTAGGGGAGACAGAAGAATGGCAGTCTGTGCTGGAGGCGGCAAGGGAGAGGCAGCCCGGCTGGGGCCCCGCGGAAGGTATGTGCTGCACGGTGCCATTCCTGGCAGCCCACCCAAGGAGAAGGGGTGTGCTGTATAGCCAGAGGTGATGAACAGAGGAGGAGGTCTGTCAGGAAACTTCCACCCTACTGCTGCTTATCTGCAACTCCCTCCTGACAGCCTACAGACTCAGATCCCTCCTTCCCCTCCCCTCTTCCCTTAAGCTTTTACTTTGCTTGTTAAATTCTCATGTCAGGAGCAGGGAAAGGTAAATTATGTGGGTAAAACAAGAGGGACAAACCACTCCAGCAGAGTAAGGTAACTGAGAGAGCTTGAAAACTTACGTTCTTCCTCTCCACAAGCCCACCACTACCACCTGGTAATGCGCTTTTACATTTAGGAAAAAGCTTGTCATTTTTTATGGTGAGGGAAAAAGTTACTTCTTAGACTTATTGGGAAAAGTTCCATGCCTGCTCATTAGTGAATTCACACCACTCCTCTGCTGTCAGGGGAGGAAGTTTCTGGTGTAAGCAAGAAGAGGTGGATGAATTTTTGTGAAGCCGTACCTTCTCTTTCCTGAGCAGAATTTATTCCATAATGGTATCCAAATAGTCTGAGGAAAAAATTCAGCCCAGCAGTAATTATACTCTGCTTTGATTTCCTTAACTTATATTCAAAACAAAGGGCTACGTTTAAGAATTTTCCACTGCAAACTTCAAAAACTTTCAGTGGATTTCTCTAATAACCTCCCCCACCACAATTTTAAGAAATGAAACACATCTGAAAAACAAGGACCTATTCCTTCAAAGTCCAAGCACTCTCACAGGTGATTCTTGTGACTATCTGAGGCACTTTCAGCATCTCAAAGCCCTAAGACTGTTTAAATAAGGGGCTAATAAGATCAACAAATGAAAAAAATTAAAACTATTAAAAAGGTAAAACAGTCCTTATCTGCACAGTGCAATTAATAAAAAAAAAATCACTTTCAAAAGGACTAATTTCCATTTTTTAAAACTCAGCAAGAGCTAACCCTAGCAAACTCCTAAGACAGCATCAAGACTTGCAGTGTTGGAGTTCCACAAAGTAAATGAACAACTCAGAGGTACCAATGAATTGCTTTAACTGGCAGAAGAGAAGCTGGGAAAGAAGTAAGCATTGATATGCAAAATATGAGTTTCAAACTGAAAGTTGTGCTGCAGATGCAGGAAACCATTTATTCTCCCCAAGCAGCTGGGTTGTTTTACAGATACTGGGCCTCAAAAGTTATGGAAACTCTGACAATTATCTTGCAGTGTCTCAAGAAAAGTGAATGAAGAGCAAAACAAGGTCAAGAGCAATCCTTTTTTTAAGTCCATCTGTTAAAAATTCACTATCTGGATGAGAAGAAGGCAGCATCTGTGAAAAGTAAATGCAGTATTTCATTGCTTTCTAAGTCTTGCTAGGAAGCTATCAAAGACAGCAAAGACTCCTTGTTTAAACAAGCCTGAGTAAGAGGGAGAGGGAGGAAGAAGACTGTAAATAAAGAAATCTATACATAAATACAGACCACCCACCAAAATCTGCCATAGTTGTCTGATTCTGAATGCTGTGATTGATGTACCACCTGATTCTGATTTTACCTGGTGCAGCTAGGCAAAACAAGTAATAGATGTCCTTTTCTAACAGAGGATGTTATTTTAGTGGTTTCTATCTTATATACATACCAGTTATACATATTGCTCTAGCACCAATAAATCCTCATTACAGGCCTACAGCTGCCCTTTTTTGGCACATTTTCCATCTCCTATATACACATCAGGGGTTACTTTGTGCAAGCAAAGACAAATTACAGAGGTACATGAGAAAAGATTGAGCAACTCAAACATTAATTTCTGGACACCCAAAAGTTCCTCCACATAGATTCCATATTAATCACTGCCTTAAAAAGGACTTTGATAATCATGTTTTTATTCTGAATAATATCAACAAGTTCATACATGAATATGTTGAAATCTCACTGGAAACTTTTTATCATTTTGCTATGCAGACTTTGTCTTCTGAACTTTCAGTGATTCAGTCTAAAGTGTGGCAAGAAGCAAAAATAAAATAGTTTAGGAAATGTATATTTAACTTATACTCAGATTACAGTAACCATTACAGCTGTTGTCTCCACATATGTTCCAAAGGCAACCTGTCATGTTCTGATGTGAAGACTGAGAACAGAGAAAGGCTTTCATCAGATAAGAAAGAATAATTCTGGTGGCTCCCACTCAATAGCTCAGCAGTGCGATTAGGACAAAATGACCCCTCCCTTGTTGAGTGCTTCTTTTGAGATGCATTTAGGCTGAAATAACTTCTGTAAAACACAGGTACCACAAAGCCTGACAAAACAACCCTTTGCTGATTCCTAGAGAAGATCTCCAGTATCGTGTTAACTGCTTAGGGTACTTGCTGAATGTTTTAAATTAGGCCACCGATTTAGGAGACATAAATAACTTCTTCCTAAAGAAGAAGTGTTACACTTCAAAAAATATTTCACACATTGACACTCATCTTTGCCATACAATAATTCACTGTCAAATCACCTGTAAGCAGATACTAAATACTGCTAATGATTCAGGATGAAGGATCTAGTTTTAGTTGCCACAGACATCTGCTAAACAATGCAGAGAACCAATGCAGCCTTTACTTTATTATTCACTACCAACTGCCTACTGAGAAGAAAATGGTAAACAAATTATTAAAACTTATTGGTAATGTAACTACAATTGCAAACAGTTTAACACTTTACAGCTTAACGCAGGCATACTTAAACCTCTAAACCCAGCAATAATTGCCACATATATTAAGAAAAATTGCAGCCTTTGCTTCCTCTGTATAGCCAAAGGCTCAAGGATAATGAAAAATGATTGGAGAACTGGGCTACAGCAGAAGAAAAATAAAAGCTGAAAAAGTAAAGTTTGTATGCTCTGCACCAAGGTCAGACAGTGCTATAAATTGCTTGTGTATTAAAGCAGTGCCAGGGAGAAACTCCCAAAGCTTTCTTTGAAGAGCCCTTGTTTTTAGAAGAAAGCTTTCTCCAGCATCCTTAATATTTCATATTCCTGAAGGTAAAATATTACGAACAAATACAAGGGGACAAAAAGAGAAAGGAAGAGAGAATGATACATGGTTCAGCACATAAAATTCACATTTTCTCTCAAAGCAGTTGGAACATAAACTTCTTGAAGTTTTCTCCAAGTTTGCTAAAATTGCACTGGGAACAAGGCAGTATAAACTGCTGCAGTAATAATTAATATGGCAAATGCGTATTTGCTGCTGTCTTTGCACTTTCGTTACAGTTTTTAAGAGGAGCAAATTGAACAAACGTAGAATGAAAGGATTAAATTCCTATTAAGGAATATTATGGTAGAGTCTACTCCTTTTGTCTTAAGAATGCAAATCTTCCTGGAGACTCGTTTCTGCTTAGTTGAATACATCTTGGTTTTCACACTCAACCCAGCTGTGATGGGGCAGGGTCTTCTTTCACCTGCTAAAAGGATGCGAGAGACTCCATGCAGGAGAAATGGCAGAGGTAGAATCAAGGACAGACAGCAATTGTTGTCACCTGGCCATCACACACTGGTTCAGTGAACTGCAGCAGCACTGAACACGGACTTTACCACTAACAGGTATCATCACTAGCCTCCCATGATGGGACTATGCTTAAGAGCTAACAAAATATCATATAAACTTACTTGGAGTGAAAATGCTCGTAAAGCAGGAATAGGAATTAAGGCAGCCATAAAGAAAGCAGTAACATTGCTGATAGATGTAAGGGCTACGCTTGCTCCTGTTCGCTTCAAACATTCACCTGTTCTGTCCTGCAAAACAAACGGGTGTCTTAGAAGTGGATAAGGTAATGTCCTGCAAATGAAGGGGTCATCCTACAGAGATAACACAGTAACAGTGAAAAATTATTACAATGAAATTCTGAATACAAGTGTGCACTTGAGAGTACATGAGAATAAACAATATACTAAATACACAGTTCAGGAGAAAAGCAGATGACGCAGGAAGCGCTCATGTTTTTTGAGGGTAGAAAACATTATCAAAGCTGATTCCAGCTTCAGAACACAAAACTAAATTGGTACTGACATTGTAGCAAATACATCTGTAATTAAGTGGGATGTGTTTTTTACCAGCGGAGTCACTTGGTATTCTTAGTTTTCAGACAAAATAACCATGTATTAACAGCATGTAGGCATAACATAGCTACACATCTTGAAGAAGTATGTAACAAAACAAGAAAACAACCCCAAACCAGGGACCACACACAAAAAATGCAGACATATCAAGATATACACATGACCTATTTTACAACATATGGAGGCTATAGTAGACTGAGGTTGTACTGCCTGCAGGCCCAACTTGCTGGAAAGAGCACATGGAAGACATTGCTTGTACAAAACCAAATGGGCAAATATACATTGCTTTTAAATGGTGTGTACTTTGGATAAGAAACTTAGGACTGAGGGCAGAAAGGTCAATAAAAAGAAAGGATCATAAAAGCTACATCATCTTAGATTTCGTAACATTAATATGTTATGCTTTGAAATGTCATGGTCAATTATAAACATCAGAAAAGAAAAACAGAAAAATACACAATATAAGTCAAATTTAAGGTCACAACAAATAAGTAAAGGTAACAGTTGATAGAAATAAAAAGAAATATTTGTCTTCCAAGCTATGCTCCTTCTCTTCACTTTAACAATTTTGTCTTCCCATTAAAAGCATTCTGTCATTTAATTGTCAGATTCATATTTGAGTTTGTTCCTAAATTTACAATGACTTTAGCTGAAATTTTGGGCACAATTTGGATTATGTAAATTCATCTTTATATGACAGCTATAAATTAAATTTTTAAAACAAAATAAATCTAAGACACTATTAAAAAGAAAAAGAGAAAAAGAATATGAACATTCCAAAACATTCTAGGATCACACATATTGCCATTGTTTCCTATTTTGACAGAAATAAGAATTTCCAGACCCTATGAAAAGCTATTGAGAAAAAAAATGGGTTTTTTTAATCCCTACTAATTAACTCTGGATACAGTTATCTTTTCCTATATGAAGCTTGTTGTTTTATCTTCCCCCCAATCCCCATTCTGTTATTACCTCAAATGGAATTCTCTTATTCTGCCCTGTTTCACTAAATGCATGTGCCAGAAGGAAAACATCATCTACACCAACTCCAAGAGCAAGAAAAGGCAAAACCTTGGGGGAGAAACAAAACAAACAAAAACCAATAAAGTTGTTTTATGATCTGCCATGCAGCTAGCCATTAAATGACTAATTAAAGCAACTCTTACATTACACTGTACACAAATCCAAGGGTAAAATGAAAATCAAAAGGATGCAATACAGCCAGTAACTTTTATTCTGGAATACTGCCATATACTTGCCCTATACCATTTACAGGTAAAAAATCTCACCAAAAGTAATTGAAGTTCTGAGTAGATGAAGAACATCTGATAATAATTCAAGACACATTTAAAATATTTTCAGAATTTGAACATCCAGATATATTCAGATGTAAAGAAAAAAACTGCACCTTTTTATGTACAACTGGGTGCCTCCACTCGTACTTGGACCGAGAAAAATCAAATAACACAGAATCTAGTAATTATACAAACTACATGATACCTTTCTTTAATATCATTTGGCAGTACAATCACTTATTTTCTACCAGCATAAGCTATGAGATAGAAAAAAGCCACATGTAAAAATCCAGAGCGAAAATACTTCTGCAGCTTTTTTCCCCTCAGAGATTCAGTTCTGTTCATTTACTAACCAAGTACTTATAACTTAACAGCAGACTTGTGTCTCTTAAATACCTGAGTTGTGGCAGCATTAAAGGAAATTCCAATCAATGAGCACAGGCCCAATCCTGCAGCCACTGAGAGTGCAACCAACAAGACTCCTGCCAGCCCCACGGCACCCTGAGACTTGGCACAGTCCCACCGCAGCATTGTTAAACAGGCGTAGGCAAGCTAAAGCAAGTGGGGGGGAAGGAGTTGGGGGAAAAAAAGGCAAAATATTAGAATGGATCCTTCTCTAACAGCTATCTCTCCCCACTCAAAATACACATCCTTAAAAACATCTCTAAACAGAACAGACACATCATAGATGCTACACAGAGGAACAGGTGACAAGCCCGAGGCAAAAGTTTACAAACTGTAGGTTTTATTTTAAATATGCCTAATGTGTTGGACTTCTGACTGGTAACAATAAAGCGAATGTTTAAGCCCTGCTCACTAGCAGTGAAACTTAAATAAATGTATTTTATTACCATTAGCAAGTAGCCACTAGCTACTCTGATAACACTGACATCAGAAAATGACTTTAGGATGTCATCCAGAGTGGTCGTAGTAAAGGAAAGCACCTTCTGAGTAGAGTTTTGTGCAACACTTTGATGAACAACCTATGAAAAGAAAAATAAAACAACAAATTCATTACCATCTTCTACAGCACACATCTACTACTTTTGCCTTAATGTTCCTGCAAAAGCCCATATCCTGTACAGAGTTTATGCTGGTACTATGCAAATGTGTTTGGGAATTACTTCTTGCAAGCTACTGAGATCAGACAAGAATTTGCATCCCTCAGGAAAAGCTACTGCATGTCCAGCCCATTCCAAACATTTAACTTGAATCCTCTTCCCATAACTCCACTGTGGATTTGTTGCAGTGCAAGTTTTGCCTTTAAGCCAAGGCCAGCAGCCTCTTTCCCCCTGCCTGGCCATTTGCAGAGGTCAGAAGCAGCGCAGCAGAGGTCAAAGCTTGGGACACAGAGGCCAGGCACTGTCACAGAGCCTCCCCACCCAGGCTGCTGCTGGCAGCGCAGCCTGTGGCTGGCTAATGCTTTCCAGACGCATTTAGAATAATCACGCCAACCAAAAGCTTTTGAATTCCAGCTAGTTCTTTGGTTCCTTCTCAGTCCCAGCAAAGCAAAAATGTCCCACACACCAAAGACCAAAACTTTTATGTCTTCTCATACGTGAATAACCAAACAGCTTCTTAAATAAATAAATAAATAAAACCCACAAACCAACAACAAAAACAAACAAACAAAAAAACAACCAACCAACCAAAACCAAAACCAAACCAAAACCCACCACAAATTAAAAAAAAGAGCTTAAAAACTGGGAGGCAGCTTAGAACCAGAACTCAGTTCTGGTTTAAGCATCTTCCTTGAAAAAATACTGCAAAAAAGCCATGACAGAAGGCAGTGGATCTTAGCAGGATTTCAAGGTATGATATATATGTTATTTTCAGTTTTACCTCAACATACATCCTCTGCCAGGCTTCCAGAATTGCTGCTGCTTTATCCTCGTTCCAGTTGATATGTGAAACATATTCATACCCCTTGAAGTGCTCATACATTTGCTTAGGAGTCATTAACTGAAACATGGTTTGTAAAGCCTGGGCACTGCAACATGGAGAGAAGGGAGAAGAGCAAGACGCATAAAATGAGCATTTTGAGGAAATTATTTTAATGGCATCAAGGCCTAAATAAGACCTTAATGGAGTTCTTGATTTTATAGGGCACGTGTTTGTATTAAAATCGAAGAGAGTGTAATTATTTTACTGTGTATCTGGTGCAGCTGTACCAGTCTACACATCACTGAGGCTCAATCTGGTTTCACTGAAGTTAATGACAGTTTTACCGTTATTTTCAACAGGATCCGTTTCAGAAGCAAAGAACATAACTCTACAAATCACTTAAGATCATGATTAACAGGTAGATTACTGTGAGGATGCCACAGGAACAGTTATTTCTACGAGATCTTGTAAATGCTGTTGGCAATTTGTCATTTGAAGACCTTGGTCTTTTTCATCCCCTGGAGAAAAATGCCAGATTAAGCTCCTGATACCTGACAAGCTGCAAGAAGCACACAATTGCAACAACTCTCCACCCTGAATTTCCACAGTATCCGACTGTATCCAGCAATTTTAGAAACTTAAGGAACTATTTTATTTTTCACTAAAAATATATTCTTTGACTACTTGCTGAAAGACTTATCAGTTTAGTGTGAATGTTAAAAAGTTCAAAATTAATCTTAAAAAGTTTGAAATTAATATTGAAAGTTCTCTATATTAAATACAGAAGAATTATGCTTTATTTAGTTTAGTATGGCCTACGTTTTTCACAACAGTTCTATTTCACTGTTTTTTCCCAGCAGTGAAGTCTTGTGTTCCATGACTTCTTCAAGCGTCTAAAAACAAATGGGTTTGTTTTATTACTCAAAACTGTATTCAAGATGTAGGAACATAAAAATAGACTTTTCTCTGTATTGATCCTGAACAAAAAGTTCAGTGGGGATTTTGGAATTCTGAGAGATGTCAAATGGGTGAGCACACAATCCAAGTCATTTTTTGCCTTTTTTCCTCTGATTGTATTTCAAAACATGATCTAAGCTGTTCAGTGCTTTAAACACTGTTCTAAAAAACAAAGTTACAAAATCACTCTTTTGAATTCTGTTCTCTTGAGGCATGTCCTCCTAAACTTGGGCTCATACTACACACGAAGAGCAGATTTTGCATGATCCTCTCCCTGTGCCCTGAAAACCAAATTGTAACAAAAAAACCTTTTCAGTTGCCATTAAACATTTGTTTACCTGACAAGTTTACCAGAACTGTTCTTGACTGTACCACCTACAATCAACTCCTCTTGCCAATGCATGTATTTTCTTGACAGTCCATAGCATCCGCCACTCAAAACAAGCGCTACATCAAGAGGCTAGAAAAAGTTGTAAAGAATCAAGTAATCAGTTTCCTAACTTCAGACAAACTCATCCCCTAATTCAACACCCAGTGTACTAGAATAATGGATATTATAGACAATCTAGGAGGTTTACAAAGATAAATGTGTTCAATAAACCAAGCTGAACAAATCAGCTGGATACTTGTCAACCAGATAGCAACTCCTCCAAAGCCTGATGTGATTGATAAAGAGATACATAAAATTGGGGCCCGTGACTTCAAATTCTTCACAAAAATCAACAGAACTGGTGCTAGTTGAAGGAAGGATTTGCTGCATGTTGTGAGTGTAGAGCAGCAGCAATGGCTATGTCTGTCTGAGGCATCAGGTTTGCTGAAATGCCACATCCCTGCCTTGCCACAGGCAGCCAGTAGTCGACAACCATACTCTTGACTCTAAATATACAGGATTAAGCATTGCATCACAGAATGAGGAGAAGTTCGTCAGTGTGGGCTAACAGCGTATAAGAGAAACAGAAAAATGACACTGCTCAAGGATAGAAACTATGTTGCTTGGAAGAAAATGGTTTACCTTCTTCTCTCCCCTCTGACCTCCCCTCAAGCCCTGGCCTCCCTTGAAAAGATATGCACGAAGACAAGCAAACTTACTTTGGTGGAATTTTTATTGGGAGCTGTGATTGGGCAATCGGGATCAGCAGGATTCAGGCAGGGTCGATCCATATAACCATGACCAACCTCTGCTTTATTCAGCATTTCTTCCCAGCTCTCCACTTGGTAGTTTATTTTCTTTAACTCTTCCAAGAATTCTAAGGGGTCAAAGTTGATCCACTGCAAAGGAGGCTTCCCTCTGCAAGAGAAACCAGGAGAAAATGACACACACACAAAAGAAGTACTGAATCAAACATACAAAATCATATTTGCACAAATAATGCAGTTATTTTCTGCTACAAGTTAAAACTTTTTCTGGTAAGATTGTTTCATGAAATGTAAGGCATGTTTTCATTAAGATTAGTTTGTTTACTTTTCTTGCAGCCCAGTTGTAATTTTAATATAAATACTCGGTTCTTACAAAGTTATTGTATAAAACTGAATACTCACAGGTTAAAAATATTTCAATTTAAACGCAAAGGAAAACAAATCATCAAGCACCTAAATAACAAAAAAGCAGCCAACTGCTCCTTCAAAGAATCAGGGGGGAGGGGAGAGGGAAAGAAGAGAGGGGGGCTGAGGAAAGAAAGACTTTCTCATAGTATCAGATTACTTCTTGCTAGTCTAATAATCATCTTGCAAATGTAATCAATCAATATAGCTGATCTTTGTTTATCTGTAACAATACTGCACTCCTTCAAATGCCCTGGCAGCTTGACTATCAACCATTAAGCTTTCCCGCTACCATGGCTGTCACCACTATCACTGTCACGTCTCCCACCCCCCACTTCTAAATTTGTGATGTTGACAGACTAGAAAGGCTTTTGGCTGCCTCATTCTGTGGTTCAAACCACACTGTATCTGCTTAACCAGGCTTAAGTCATTATTCCAAATCTCCCAACCAGAAAACACAAACCCCCTTATTTCCCCATCTAAAACTGTACACTAAAGGTTAGGAGATGGCCATTGCGAATTGCTTTTACAGAGACATGCAAACCAGGACAGAAACAATAACTCAAATGCTAACTCTTGCATAATTAACAGAAAATGCCTGCACAGATTAACAATTAACTCTTTAAAGGATTCAAGGGCATATAATATCACACTTGTAAACTGTGAGAAACGACCCATAAAAGATACTATATGGTTTATTTAATGATCTCACAAGCAAAGGATTTGTTCTTTATTCCTTAGGAAGACTTGAGATTTCAATCAAGGCATTTTTCTTAGGAATAAAATTCCAAGCCAATGTTTTCGTATTTTATGGGAAAAACAAAACAAAAGCCAAAAAAACAAACCAAACCAACACCAGAAACAAGTTTATTTCAGGAAGAAAAAAAAAAAAAGCATAAAATTCCTAAAGCTTGAATTCAGAACTTACATTTTATTTTGCATGCTAGCAGAATGGGAAAAATAACACAGGATTTAAACTGATACCTACAAATCAATTCTTAGAAAAAGGAAAATCTTTGTTCAATGAAGAAAAATCAATGCATATTTTCTGCAGAGACACCACACTTTATCTTTTATTTTTCTGTTAAAGCAGAATCTGACCAAACAATAGGAATACAAATGAAAAACCATACAGTTACACAACTAAAATCAGTCAGACCCAAAAGTTATAAAAACATGCTTACAATAGGTAGGCAGTTCCCGACTGTAGCTTTGCTCCCTCCCAGAAGCAGTCCAAAGGAGTGATAATTAAGCAAGGATAAAGATATTCTATGATCTGTCAAAATCAGAAAGGGGAAAAACACAGTAATATTAGAATGTAATTCAAGTTGCACAATCTGTATTGTAAGAATACACAAATGCTTGCTACCCATACCTGGTCCATGTAACCTGCTTCTGTGATGAGCTCTCCTGATTTATAACACAAATGTTCCAATTTCCACTGTCTGTAAGAAATACAAAGAACATTTTTTTTTTCTTTCACAATTATTGAAAAGTTATTTCTAAAATGTAACATACCTATAAAATTGCAATTAATAGACACATATTAGCCTCAAACTGCAAATAATTGAGAAAGGCAAATATTATTCAACATAGATATACTCAAAAAAAAGCAAAGGCCTTTCTTTTTGTAGTTACAGACTAGACAATTGTTTCAGTTATCGTCATATTCTCTGTAAAACTCATTAAAAATAATTGAGCTCCCTTTGGATGAACAGGCTAGTCAACAGGTTTAAGGGACAGAAATACATTTTTGTATAAATTGGACCACTTGTGACTTAACATGTCACTCGGAGACACAAGTGAGGGAGAAGCTAGCTCCAGCTCAGAGGATTAGAATATTCCCAGCTGACCCTGACACACAGGAGAAAAGAAACGATTACGAATTCTGCCTTCCTTTTTCAGCTATGTTACAGCCTCTGCTGCCATGGCTTCTAATGCCTTAGACAAGGCAGGAGCTGGGCAAAAGATAACTGGAGCCTTGGCATTAGTTCACTTAGGCTTCAGTTGAAAAGACAGGCTGAAAGACAGGGGGCTTCACACCTTGCAGACAGCACCCCGTGGCACATTATCCTGTAAGCGGTAACCCTGGAGAGGGCAGTTTTCAGGGAGACATCTCACTAGCCCAAAACTGGTATCTTCTTATGATGCACCTTTGTTATTTTTTTGTTGGATAAGACACAACTCCCAACCTTCAGTACTGCACACAGACACTCTGAAGGCCATCTCTGTTATGTTTGTTATTCCACTCACCACCATTTCTCACATCTGCATTTCCCTTTACATCCAGACTATTGGAAGGATAGTGACTTGTGCCAATGCTCAGTCATTATGTACCTCATGATGGTGTCAGCAAGTGAATTCAACTCTAATATGGAAGGATTTGCAGCATTAGGAATCCCTTCCCTAAGATCCTATGTTTAAGAGCACAGACATCGCTGCTGTACCAAGACAAATGCTGGGATACTGTAGCACTGCTCATCAGGGTACACTCAAAATCTCTTCCAACACCACTTAATCTATCTTATTTGTTAAAAGCCAACTTGTCACTGCTACCATGCCACCATCTCAAGTATCAGAAACCAGTGACCTTCATATCAAAACGCAGTCCTAAGGGAAAGGTTCTGAAGTGCTAACTATTTCAAAATACAGAGAGGGAAGCATGCACCCACTTTTTACCTGTCACAGATGAACAGGAAAATTTCTGCTTTTCCCCTTACCTGTTGTACATATAGACATGTACTCTGCTGGCTTGAAGCGCAGAGTCAAGATGCTGTCGGAGTGCTTCTGTGGTTAGTACATTAGCACCATCTTCCTGTGGAGTCTGGATCATGAGCTGGGGGTTAAACATGGCCTCTTCTCCAATCTTCTGCCGTGTGTAATTTAACTCCCGACTCACTCGTCCACCAACTGACGGATAAATATCAACAGCCTTGTATTAGCCAGTAACTGCTTATCCTGGATTGACGTGATGAGCACTTCCTAGTGGGAAAAACTTCACCATGTGCATGGACTATTCTGTCCCAAACTGATTACAATTTAACTCTAGAACTAATAACTTTATTTTAATAACACCGCAGTAAAAAACATATTCCTCATCAAAACACCATCATCTCTACTGCACTAAAACATTGATGCATAAACTGGAGCCTCGAACAGTTTTTTCTTCATTTTAACCAATATCCCATATGTAAAAATTAAAAAAAAAAAAAAAAAAAAGAAAAAGCCTTTCCTTGCAGACCAGACCAAATACTATTACAATTTCTTACACATGTATAAACAGTCTGCTCCAATAGCACACTTCAAGATAAATGACTTTAATTTACACTCCTCTGCTAAACAATTTAGCAAAGGCAGAAGGAGAATGTTTCTCTTCAGTTAAAAAAAGGGAGGAGGGAAGGAGTAAGTGAGCATGAGTACTTCTTTCAACCTTAAATTAAAAAAAAAAACCAACAAAAAACAAAAAGCCAAATTCATACAAAGAGATGCGGTTTTGAGTGTAGCAGAAAGGACTGTCTACAGCTAATTTATCCCAGTGCATCCAGTACCTGCATAACATGTTGTGATGCAATCATTCATAATCACCACCTGTTTTTAAACCCACGTGAGAAAGGCAGAGGGAGACTGCAAAGTCGACAGGCTCTAGAGGGAGCCATACTCAATTTGCCTTGCCAAAAAATATTACGTAAGAATGGAAAATTATCTTCCCTCCCACAAAAAAGCACTCATATAGAGTTCACATCTTTTATATAACCTCCCTTTTAGTCTCTCTAGAAAATGCATGTGGGAAGTAGGGTCAATTAATTCAGCCCATTAGCTGAATCAAGACCACATCCAGATGAGGAGGACAAGAATACCACCAACATGTTGTTTCCATCCTTCACAATTTATTACCTGTATTGCTAAGTCCAAGCTACAAACCTGGTATAATTTGTTACATTTTTTTCAGTCCTAGTCAGCTTGGCACTGGTGATCTGAATTACTGCCAAAGTTTAGTTCTGCAACAGTGTGAACAGAAATTAGGCATGCACATCTATCTGCTCCTAGGCCGAATAACGGAAGACTGATGTGTAACCAGCTGGCAGTGTGGAAGATGACATTCCCAATCCTGGACAGGGACATATTTTTCCAGTCACTTGGGCCCCCAACCCATTCGTAACCCTCCTGGGCTAGAAGGACCACCAGGCAAGAAGCTGGGCCCCCGTGTGGATAAAGCTGTCAGAATGAGATCCTCAACAATTAAACCATACAGTCATTCTGGCATGAAGCACTGCTTAATTTCTAGTTCAAGAATTCTTTGAAGAAGTGTTTCCACAATACACTAATTTTTTTCAGCCTGTCACATGTGGTGTTACCTTCTTCACACCAAGTAACAGCGACCAGCTCACAGTAAGAAAAAAAAAAAAATCGAAGTATAACTTCCTTACCTAGAGTCTGTTTATGACTTAATATCCCTCTCACTACAGTGAGAGAACATACGATCATTGAGACAGCATTGTATAGTAAAAAAAAAAAAAAAAACCTGTTGTTATTTTTTATCAAGAATTAAACCCTAAAAATACTTTCACCCATCAGGCTCGCATGGATACTCACTTCCTCCATCAAGAAGTAGCCTATGATACACTAATTTTACTTCATCTTACTGGAATATGGGGTGGGGGTGGGTAAGGGAGCAGAGTTATCGTAATCCGTATGTCTTGGAATCAGAGCTTTCTTTTGCAGTCCTTTACACTGCAAGTGCTTCCAAAGACAAAATGTCTCTCTCCCTCTTTTGTGTCTCAATGCCAGGCAAGACAATACAGCCCCAATTTTATGAGGAGTGTGGAGTCTACCATAAACTTCTGCTCCTGGTACTATATTCTCTCCCACCCCACCCACACTTTCCTTTTGAATTTAACCAGGACTTGAACCAACAAACCATACTTCATGCAAGACAAAGGGCAGCATTCCTATCTCTGCTGAAAGTGACCAACTGTTTACTATCAACAGAAATGATTGCTTCCTAATCAAGGTCCTGTCAAACCACATTAACTTCACTGAACAAGGCAGATTTAGCTAATCAAAATCACATCACACAAGTCAGTAATCAGAACAGAAGCTATTTTCTTCCCCTTTTAACATTCAAAACAGGAATAGCAAAACCACCCAAGACGGCGCGTGCACGTTCCAGAACCCAGCAGCAGGTCTGCTCCACATTCTTCTCAAGGCATTACACCATTTAATTATTTATTTGATAGGCCCATTATGTACATTTCTTCAGCTAAATAGCATAAAGATAACTACACAGGCAAATAGATACTTTATACAACGTAACACTCAGGTACAAGGAACTGATAAAGGTAGACTGCAGAGGAAAACTCTGCCAAAGACACATGATGTCAAAAACATAGACCAGAAGCAAGTAGATACATCAGTGGCCTTTCAAAACACCACAAGTAATAAAGAGAAAAAGGGAAGGCCAAAAAAAAAAGGCTTATACCCATTATGTTTTCATTTAAATTTGCAAAGATCACTGAAGGCTGTGATACCCAAAGATCTTAAACCTCCACAACCAGCACTATCAGCTGAATATGCACTTTTTTTAGATCAAGCGCTCCTGCTGCCTTTTTTTCCGCCCCTTACCGGCCCTCTCCCCCACAACTATCCATAGCTGGTGCAAAATCCTAGGAGAGAGACCACTAGACATGTCACTGAATGTACCTGAAGCCTCTGGTCTCACTGTGCTAAAGATACACAACACTAGGCTCAACACTTGCACACTCTACAGGAAAGCAATTCCTTACACTTGTAAGAAAAAAAAAAAAGCATGCATTATAGTCATCATAGGATTTCCATGCTACAGGACAAATGATGTAATGGAAAATATGACCAATTAACGAAATGCTGGTGTTTTGTAGTTTTCCTTTATGGACTCTGCTTCCCTATCGTTGGTGACAACATTTTACACTCAAAATACTACTGACTTAAATTGTATACAGCATACAGTACCAATACTTCCCATTTTATTCTGTATCAAACAGACTACTTCACTTTAATATCTTGGTGACAAAATCCAAACATCACTCTCCTTTTCTGGTACATCAAAAGCCACTTGACAGCATTTGAGTCCTTTGTTACATGATTCCTTATGATTTAGTGCCTAGGTGGCTGAATTGATGGCACAAATTCCCACAAGCCAAAACACTGATTTAAAGAACAGATTGGTACATTGTCTCATGGCTGGTTGTAACAAATGCAGCAGTTTGAACACTATCGTTCCAGTAGCGTCATCAGATTCTGGGTGTCTGCCTACAGAGAATGAGATACTATGCCATCTCTACATTTTAGCTAACAAATTTTTTAAAAAGAAAAGAAAAATCACCACAAAGCAATAACACTAGCATCCTGGCACCATCTCTCACTCGAATATGTCAGTTTCTAATTCTCAAGAATGTGTCTGAAGGCCGGCGTTCACCATGAGACAGTTTTACTGACAGCATCTTTGTCGCTGAGTATTAATTCTTGTTAAAAACTTGTGCTTTCCACACAAGAGGGAAGTGTCTTCCCCCTCCCCCTCTCCACAATATCCACAGGCTTCCCTCTTAGCTCTTTACCAGAACACATAAGATCTGCCTTGTGCAAGTCAGCTTCTTGTGCCATGAAAACATACTGGTGCTTCTCCCGAACTTTCCCACCAAACTGAACAGAAGCTGGTCAAGGTACTAAATTCTTTGCCCTTCTGAACAGCTCGAAGAGAGCAGTAATTGTCAGTATGGACACTGGGTTGCTAAGAACTATGTAGGGACCACCACGTCTCCCTCCCCCAAGAGCAATGAACAGCTGTCAGGTGGTAACAAGTTTTAGTCATCCTTAACTTGAGGCAGACCTGAACCCGTGACCTATAGGTGAAAGGCTCTAGATCCCATTACCAGGCACTGTGGTCACAGTCCCAGTGATTCAGTCATCACAGATTAAAATGCTTCAGTGAATCTCAAGAGAAGCACCCAGAAAAACAAAACTACTTGCCTCTAGTGTACCTTTGCAAAACAGTGATCAGAGAATCAGAGAATCATAGAATGTCCTGAGTTAGAAGGGACCCACAAGGACCATCTCTCTAACAACATTAGAGTGAAAACATATTTGTTTTTATTGATGCAATTTCTGACAGATTTCCTTCCACTGACTTACTACCAGTTCGGAAGTTTATGCATCACTCACCTCATGCTCATTTCCACTGCAAATGTCACTGGTTTACCTACATCCTTCTCACAATTCACATTCAAAATTTACATGGCATTACATTAACATGCTTATAAAGAACTCTGGAATCTACAGCTAGAAACTGCAATCCCTTCCACACCGAGTAGTCTCAGGAGCAAGTTTGACCTCTCATACACTAAGAGACTGATCCTAAATCAAGCCATGAGTGATACCCAAAAATCTCTGCCTGTTAATTTATCGTCCGGTTGCTCAAAAGGCATGAAATATTTATTTTTCAGAGTATCTTACAATGTTTCATTTCAGGTTACTGGAATTGCATCATATAGCCTGAGGCTTTGTTGTTTTTGTTTTTTTTTTTCAGACATGAACACTACCTCTATTAACCATTCAATAGCTACCTTGTGTACAACTGTGAAACAAGTAGCTTAGTAGAGAGCAAGCTCTCTCTCAAAAGAGAACATTCCTCAGAGTCCAACACTTCAAATAAAAGTGTTTGCCTAACAATGTGGTGGACAGACTTTGAGAAACCAAAGCTAAGATTTCCAGAAACACTTACTGGTTTTCGAGCCTAAGTTCTCCTGTGACAAGCTTGAGGTGTGTGAATGGAGCAAATTTTTTTGGCGAATCTCCCTTCTGAAGACTATGGGCCTTACAGGTGGGTGGACACACTTACGTGTTTGAGCAACATTACCTTTTACATGTTTCCAGGACTTCAACTGTGTAGCATCAGAGCACTCTAGACCAACCTTTTGACAATGACAACTCGAATCAATACAACTGTACCTCTAATAGCCATGGACACGTCACACAAACCATGTTTCAATTTCATCCCTCCAAAAGATGCCAACCCTTTTTGATAAATCAGATGTGTCAATCAATACCCCTTACAATGCTTACATTATAGCCTGAGCAACAGCAAAAGCAGGCAACCTCTGCAATTTGCAATATTTGTTACCATCACAACAGGAAACAAAGAGAAACAGAAAATAAAAACCCTTAATCACTCAGTAGCCATATAAAAATGAAGAATAAGCACAATAACCTAATGTGTCTGCCTGAGACCAACCTTTATGAATCGACCCAAAAAGCAGCAGCATGCAGAGAAAGACAAGAACAGCCCAGACTTGCCTATGTGATACACTTCATCCTGAGTGAGAGTCAGGGAAAGCTGCAGACACCTTGTCTTCTCTCCCTTCAGCACTCTCTCCCTGCTGGGATGAGAACCAGGAAGGGTCTTTGTCTTCATATGTCTCTCCCATGCATCCTACACAGCCTATTGCCCTCAGCTTTGACTGCTGTTACGGGCTTCCTTCCACTCCACGCCGTCACATAGGCTCTCCTTGGGCTGTTCTCACATGCATCTTCATTAAATGCAGATACAGACATTACTTAAAAACTACAAAATGAAACTAATTTCAGTCCACTTCACTGGTACACAGATAAGCCAGTAAGCCACAGCCTTGCCTCCCTGTCAGTATGGCGTTCCACTATTTGAAGTCTTCTACACCTGCTGCATATCTGAAGGTTAGTACCTAATGACACCAAAGACAATTCCCATTTTTATTAATAAAGGAGCACAGACCTCAGGACAGCAAACACAGCAGCCAAGTACTACTCACACAGGATCAAAACCTCCTATAAAGAAATTGAGATGAAGAGTTGAAGTTCTCTGGCAGATACGAAGATTACCCTGCCTCTTACTGGGCACAGAAAAAAAAATGGTCTTTTGATTTAAAGCTTCCTGTTGCTCTCTAGGGAGTTCTCTTGGATGTTTGAGCTTGTCTGTGCTGCTCTTTGTCAGCAACAGAATATAGTTTTCCTGCACACAGACAGTATTAGTTAGCATCCTGACAGAAGAGCAGGGAAGACGGCACTCTTTAGGCCTGACTGGCAGAGTACAGAGGTAAAACTGTTCGCTGGGAGGAAGTGCGAAACACTTCCCTCGAAATCTAACTTTAGTCAGTAGAAGAGATTGGACTGGTTGGCATGTCTACTTCTTTAAACTTTTGGAATGTTGTCTACTTGTAGAGTCAGAACTGCTATTGCCTCACATGGCTGATCTCTGAATTTATTACCTAGTGACTGTAAGACATTATAGTGTATTTAACATATCTGATATTCTAACAATGCTCTGGACAGCTCTCACAAACCTGTCAGGATTACATTATAAAAAAGTTTTGGTTACCTACAATTTTTTTTTTCTGCTCATTTATTTAACTATGCAAAATAAAGACTTCATAGGGAGTGACTGAAGCTGAGCTACCAAAAAAAACCACACTGAGAAATGATGAGCTCACAAGAGCTAGAACACAGTGGTAAGCTGTCTTAAAGAGATTACATGGTCATTCAATTGGCTGTGTAACGGCTCAATGAAAAATTATCACCTTTATCATGTAATTAGACATGATCTATGCCAACACTGGACTGCAGGCAGTCAGAAATTCCACACTGTGTCTAGGTTTTCTAGCATGGCATTTACTCTGCTGAATACACATATCTGCATTTGTACAGCTGACACGGAACAGCGAGGGTTGTGCACGCCTAGGTTAAGACAGCCTGCACTCCACCACCTCCCTTCCTCCTACACCCAGTGGACGCTCTACACTTCTTCTCCCCATTAGAATGTCCACAAAAGGACACTGTCTGTCCAGAGTATCACCACATCCCAATGTGAAGAATCAACTGACTTCAATCCTTCTTTAGCACCGACTTCCAGGAAAATCTAGAAGCAACATGACCATCTCAACCAGTTCTGTCATACTGGGAATTAGGTAACACCAAGTTATTTGGTTTTGCTTAAGAAAAAAAAAAAAAAGAGAGATAAATAAAAAGCAAATATAAAAGACTGTAGCCTACACATGCAAAAAAACCCCAAACCAAATCAAAACAAAAAAACAACCAAAAGCCACACTTCAAAAGGTTGTTTTTATCTCCCAAGCGATCATATGATATGAGTCAAGTTACTCCTCACTCATGCTGGGGATGACTCCAGTGTTCCTGTTACATATTTCAATAATGCTGACATGATTATGAATAACAAAAATAAAAACACACATCAAAGATGACTTTTCATTCTGTCACAGTTTGACAAAGTTTAGAGCTGTGACAGGGACACAAAGCTGTCTGCATGCTCAGGAAGAAAGCCCAACAACAGCTGTCTCTGCTTGTAGAAGGAAACCTTCCCTGCAATTTTAGGAGCTGAAACCTTCTCTCTCTAAAAATCAAATAAAAGCTGATTTTACACATATGCATCTGTACTGTCCACAGGCACAAAAATATTATTTCTGATTGGGTAAAACAGACAGATTGCTAAAAAAAAATTAAACATTTTTTGATGCGTTTCTTGCTTGGTCCCCCTTTGGTTTGAGAAACTGGTAATCTGCAGTTAAAAAAAAAGTTTAAAAAACAATGAACGCTACCAACTGAAAAAAACCACCTCACAAAAGCAACTTTGAAATGTACAGTAATACACAGACCTGGTACCTGCATATCAAAGTTTCCAATTAAACACAAAATGCAGTATCACAAAATCACAGTAGCTCCTTACCGAGCTGTGACACATGTCCTTGGTAACAGGATATGAGCTGTTCACCTCTGGGTCACTGGATCTAATCCAGCCAGGAACAACAGTGACCACAAGTTGTTTACCCTCTGACAGCTGTTTGCTAGCTTATGTGAAATGAGCTTGTGGTCTCAGTCCACTTCCTAGTGGGCAGGTGTTCATATTTTGCAGAAAACCACCATCACAACTGGCATTCTTGTTGACCATCCCAACAAAGAGGCTGAGGAATGAATGGGCATGGAGAGCGAACTATCCTTTCTTCCGAAGACCTTATCCCTTCAGGACAGAGCTAGGTCACAGCTTCTGGTGGAGACGCCCAACTATTGAGTTTTCTGGCCAAAGCAGCAAAGGAATAGAGTCCTCTAGACTGCTTTTTCCTAGAAATCAGAGGGATGGCCTACAGTGAGGATAGGCAGCTAATACAGACTTTTGCTACTCTCCAACATTTATGGTTATGTAACAGTTTACACCCGCTGAGAGGCAAAGCTGAATAATTTTTCTATAATTTAAGAAAACATTTGAGCACACTTCGTAACAGGCCAAAATCCTCAATTGTACATGCAAGTGACTAAGTTTCCAGTTCTGCTGCGAAAGGCATGTAAGGAGCATCAAGGTCTAAACCTAAGGATTTCTAAACAGCTGAATGTAATTGTTTTAAGTTACTTTAACTTGAGTAAGAGCTTCTACTGGGTAATACGTTAAAAACAATTTGCTGTGTTGTTCCACAGCAGTCAGCTTTCCTCTAGGCCGAACTTTTCATTTAACCTCTCAGTGCCCTTTCCGCAAATATGTAATTGTTTTCCTGTGTGGTTAAAAGCAGCATTTTTAAGTCTTTTCATCTGTACTCCTGGGATAGCACAAGTTTCAGCTGTACATGGAGTATCACAAAATTTGAATGTAATTTTTTTCAAAGGAGCAGCAAGTAGTAATGAAAAAACTCTTAATCCAGAACCTTTTAGAGCATACTGCTTCCTAAATATTGCTTTTAGGAGATGGCAAAACTAATATATAGAAAAATGAAAGGAATGAACATGTTATGAAAGAGTACAGTTTCTTTCAAGTATTCCCTACCAGCTGCTTGCTGTACCATCTGTTGTTGCCTAAGCAGCTTCCTTCTGAATGGCTTTGCAGTGAAGCAGAACTGCTCTCACTGTCGGACACAATCAGGTCAGGTCAGCACTCCCCCCAGCACCGAACCTGCTGCCTGTCACAGCTCCCCCCACCTCGATATTTCTTACTGGCCACCAGCTCCCAAGACAGTGTTGCATCTGTCAGGAGGCCCATTTTTCATAGTTTGCTTGCTATTCACACTGAGCAGTAAAGAGCACATTTCATTTTGTGCAGGATGCAATCAGAGATTCCCGTCAGATACTCTGAGAGCGTGACCATATGGCCAAGTTTATTCTGAAGCAGAAAGGGCTGGGAAAGAAAGTTGAACAAATGACCAAACACACCCCACAACACAACCTTTATTTTCTACTTTTGGCTGTTCTTATCATGCAGGTAATTTTACTTCACCACCAAGCTCACCAGGCTACAACAACGGTCCGTTCTTCTTTTGAACGGGCTATTAGCAGCTCTAGGGCCGGCGGAGACACGCCCTTGCCACAGCGGATACGGCGGCACAGTGGCGGCTCTCCCGGGCCCTGCCGCCAACGGGGGCTGCCTCACGCTCCCACCGGAGTCCCCGGCGCACCGGGAACCCCTTCCCAGCCCCTCCACCGCTGCTCCCCCCGGGCCGGCGGAACGGAACGGCACGGCACGGCACGCCGCCGCGCCTTCCCGCCGTATCTGTGCAGGGAAACACACATCGCTGGGAGCCACTTTCATGATTTTGTTGCGAGCGGGATTAGCTGGATTAGGGGCCGATTCATAAGGACCCCCTGCGGCTGTGAGGAAGTTTCATCGCAAGGTCAGTGTGGTGTGAACTATACTCTGTCAACACCACCACTCCTTATAGCCGAGTACAAAAAATACAAAAGGGGCAAAAAAAATTGCAAGTGAAATATGTGAATGAACAGTTAACGGCAACGAAGAGATTTACAGATTTCCCCATCAGCTGTTTAAGAAGATGTGTACCCTTCAACGCTGTGCTCCTTTAAAACAATAAACCTGTATTAGTCATTTTTAATTTATAAAGAATTTAGTGGTTTAGGAGGTGGGAGGAACCTGGGGAATAAGCGCAGCAACCCACACACAAAACCACAGAGGAACTTCTGGCACTTAGTCTAAAACCAGTCATGCAGCTCAAAGATTGTTGCACTGTTGAGATTTTATTACATATAATGCTGTCACCTTCAGGACTATTTAATTCCTAGCCCCGTAAGTGTAGTAACAGAGACATTAAAAACCAGAGGTGGGTTGGAATGCAGAAAGGAGAAGGTGAATTTAGGTTTTTTGTTTGTTTTTTCTCCTTAAAGCATAATTACCAACTTCACACTCCCCCAACCTCAAGATTCCCCTCATCCCATCGTAATGACATCACTCAAAGACAGCAACACTTTTGTAGATGGCATGATGCAAAATAAAATCTATAGTGAAAGAGGGAGACTTTTGTTTTGCAAGTGTGTGTGTAGTTTTTTGTTTTTCAGTGTGTGGGGTTTTTTTGTTTTGTGGGTTTTTTTTTTTCCTAGAGTAGTCCCTCTTGCACAGAACCAGGCTGTTCAATCAAAGCCTTATCTGTTATATTTCTGTCCGTCTTTCTCTTCTGTTTAGCGCATTCACCAACAAGAGAAAAGGGGGTAAAGCAATGGAGGCTTTGACCTGCAGCTGTAACACAATACTTTCGCACAGCCCTGTCGACCCCTGACATAAATTTTACACCGCAGCTGGCATTTACACACTTAACATTACCATATGTATAGCCTACTCTGTGCTAATTATGCTAATCACCTGTCTAACTCTCTGCTGCGAAAAATGGTTGTATTTAGCAGTCCACTGCCTACCAATACAGCTTACTGTGTGGCTGAAATGTACATTCAGACGGCTCTGAATGGCAAGATTTTTCCACGTTGCTGGCTTCATTCAGACCACAGAAAAATTTATTCAAGTCAACTGGTTTCGGTCTGCAACAAAAAAGTTACGAGAAAAAAGTGAGTGTGTTCCTGCCCTAACATTCTAAGTCTGCTTGCAAGCAAAATGATAAATCAATTGGTGTGGGAAACAAAAAGGGAGAAAGATTTCTTTTGCAAGCCATGTGAAACTGTAGCCTATTTAAAAAAAAAAAAAAGGGGGGGGGGGGAAGAGAGGGAAAAAAAAAAAGATTTAAAAAAGGAATAAAAAAGGTCATCCTATTTCCCCAAATCTCTAGAAAGAGCAGTTAATAGATGTTTACGCCTGATCACAATTCTCTCAAGATGCTAGCTTTTATCTACAGTTGGAAGTCATACTAAACATGTTTGAGTTTTGTTTCTTGATCTTAATAATTTGCACTAGAATATCATATTTTCTATTATCTACCACTTAGCATCAGCATCCTAACAAGCAAGGGCTTTTTTTTCTAAGTATAGTGAACCCCTTGTGAAGTCAGTAGAGTAAGACTGGTGTAAATGATATCAGAATCAGGCCCATGGTGAGAAGCAAATAAGACAAATTCACAGGAAATATCAGGAAAACAGGTGCAAGATACTATATTTTTCCAGTATCTAATACTCTTTTTACCACTACAGAAAAGGTAAATTAGGAAGAAAAACTTAAGAGTTGCAAGGGATTGGAGTATTTTTTTTAATTTTATAGTAGTGTCAGCAGGAAGGGAGAGGTTTAAATGAGTTCCTAAATCTTATTTTTCTTCTGGGTATCTCACTCAGGAGATTACACCAAGATCTGCATTGGGATTACACTCCTGTAGCTATTTAAATACAGTTTATCACATACAAATAAGTTCCTATAAACCTTTTCCCCTCTGCACACACCCAAGGAAGCTATGGCAATTCACAGATTTGTCAGATAACCCAAACGTAAATCTGATTACTGCATCACCCTTGGCGATCTTCTTTCAGGTCAGATATGTAGAATCTCATTTCAACCAGTTTTAAATGTTATGAAATGACATGTTCATACACAAAATAGAAAAATGTGCAAATAAAACTCCTATATCCACTACTGCATCTGAAGATAAGCACACTGAAGGTAAGTCATTGTTAATATACAGCAAAGGGTATTTAATTAAAAACAAGAACAGCTCGGCAATGTTTCTACTCAGAAGGTGCAGTAACACACCCAAGTCTTCTTATTACACAGCCTCTGCCTTCCCTACTGCTCACCCTTTGTCCACTCTGCTTCCATGTGCAGGAGACTGCTGTTCACAGTAAGGTAAAGCAACAGGTTCTGCCTGTCAGCAACGGCCTTTAATATTTTACTTCTTAGACGCCTGTTCGACTAAACCAAGCAGCTTCAGCCAAGACACATCTTGCTTTCTAGAATCTCAGTTTCAGTAGTTATTATCTGCTAGTCCAAAGCACTAATTTATCTGTGTTTTTTCAGCTCCAAAATACTGGTTGTGCAGCCAAAAACACAAATAACACTACAACTACTGTGCTTTTTTCAGATTGTGTGGATTTTTCCCTCTTTTTTTTTTTTTTTTTAACTGGGAGATGGACCACCCTGCTCTCATGGCATAGAACACTATTTACATTGCAATACTTGACTGTGTAATACATCTGGCATTTTTGGGCAGGATTCCTGAGCTAGGGGCCAGAAGCCCTTAAGCAATGATTTAAGGGGGGCGGGGGGGAGGAATCATACAATTTGACTTAACAGTGCTCATTTCTAGTTTGTTGCACTTAGCTTTTGGTTACTGACTGAAAAGCAGAAATGCACCAGACTGGTAAATGAGAGAAGGCTGTTTCTTTTAATTTATCTCTGTTAGTAAACGAAGACTGTATTACAGTTTAAGGGCTCAGTTCCAGCTTCAGGTATATGGGTCTACAACACAGCATATGTGCCTTAAAAATATCAGCTTTTTCTTTTTTTTCTTGCACATGAGCCAAATACAGATGTTTCAAATACACAGTGATTACTTGTATATTTAAAGCTGGTATTAAGTTCAGTACAATTCTCTAAAGGAGCAGCACCTTTGCAGAAGAGTCGGGTTACGGTTCTGCTCATGCTTATATATTTTGCTCAAGCACTGAAAAAAGTTTCCCAAAACCAAGCAGAAGTCAAAGTCAAGACATTAATTCTAAAAACCAAAATTAAAATTCTCCATACATCAAAACATCTATATGGTCAGCAGTTTCCATACAGGGCTTTTTACCTCGTGAAACTACTACTTCTGCCAAATTCAGGATGTTTATAGCAACTGAGGTGATACAGAATGAAAATAACAGAAAAAACAGTAACAAGTAAATCGTATTTACAGACATTAAACTAATTTTACACAGAAAAAAAGAATTAAGAAAAATAAATTTTATTTTTAAATTCTGAATTCAAAGTTACTCCTGTCACCTCCACTCAAACTATTTCTAGTGCAATGTACAATGAAATATTATTCCCAAAGTCACTCAGCTAACAGCAAGAATGAGCACAGCTTACAGTATCCTGTATTCATTGGTTGTATTTAGGACACTGTAAATAGATAATAAAATAGCAGAGATCATGCAAAACAGGAGCAAACCATTTTCCTGTTTTCCTTGATTTATGAGCACAAAAATAAAGTGGTCACTATAAGATAGCATGTATTTCCAGCGTTCAAATCATACTTCAAAGCAATGAATTTTGTGTTATGAGGTACAATCTTGGGAATCTGTTGCCTCAGTGAAGCATCAATAGTAAAAAAAAAAAAAATCGAGTTTCTGTAAGTAATAATGAAATTTGTGTATCTTTATCTTTCTGAACTCTGACAGGGGACTACTCTTCCTATTCTAGAACTGTCACTTAGCCCTTACGGAGTTTTACTCATATCTTCAAGTTTCCCCAGGTGACAAACACAAATGGCGAAAGACCTCCTGCATAATAAAAGGCAGGAGAGATTAGAGAAATTAAAATAACCAAGGCATACGGAAGATAAATAAGAATTATTAACACATGTAACTTTACAGTAGACAAAATGAAGAATGAACTTCTTGGTAAAATTCTGCACTCCAGCTCCTGCTGAGCTCCAAAAAAGAACAGCTAGAAACACGTATATATCCACACCATCATCCGTAGACAGAAAAAACACTGTGCAAAGGCTGGAAGACTGAACTTTATATACGTGAGAAAATGCCTGACAAGGAACAGCCCCACAAGGTCTATAACCAAAATGCTGCTTTAACCAATCAAAATATTCTTACAAAGCTACCTGTGGGGCAGAAAGCTTTACAAGCACAGTTTTACCTGACTGCTCATAGGCTGAGTGTGTGATTCAATGTTAAAAGGATTGTGCATAAAAGACCACGAGCATCAAAATGAGAACATGTTCCATTAGACACCAAAAGGAAAGCAGTTGCAGACACATTAAAACCAGCATCCTAGTGGACACAGTTCCAACAGGTCATAGGGAGGTCAGCTTTGAAGGAAAAATCCAAATGAAATATAAACATGACATTGTGGAAACCAGACAAATCTTCCATAGCTTTGTCCGGCCAGCACTAATCTAGGCATCAGCTGTGGTGCATAATCTAAACGAAGGGATCAGTCGGTTCATACATCTGGAAGCTGTCATATTTTGGAGCCTACTAACAGTTATGTGTAACTGAAACATGCACTTGCATGTAGTAGCCTTTAAATTTGTTGAGTGGTCAAGAATTACATGCATATGCTATGCGGTATTACTACATTCTGGGGAACCACCACAAATACTAACAGGGCTAGGGCCATCTCTTCCCACGAAAAAAAATAAATCATGAAAATGGATGGAGTCAGGGTGAGGAGCTCAAGTTTTCCTTAATGCATTCTCTGTTGAAAGTGAGTTTGAGTACTCATGGCTATTAGAGTTTATTCTTGTCTGAACCCAACATCTGCTAAGGAATAATGAGAAATGAAGGCCTAGTCTCTTAACAACAACAACAAGAAAAGAAAAAAAGTCCACTTAGCAGGTAACAGGACCTGGTAGTAGACCTCAAAACCACTGACCACCACCTCCACATAATACCACAACTCCAGCAGCAACCAGCCCTAGAGCTGAGCTAGCTCTTCTACTTACCTACATTCCCCTTTTCCTCTTCAGCAGCAATGGCATGGGGAACAACAATAAAGCAATGCTGCTTTCAACTGTTCTATTTTACTCCAGGATTTCTGTACTGAAATCTCTAGGCTCTCCAGAACTACAGAAATGCCTTCACACTCTCTTCACAAACAGCAAAATCCCCAGAGCGCAAGATGACACTCAAAGTTCAGAAGAGGAGAATGGTGCAGCCAAGGCACTGCCCTGTTTAAATATATATTTCAGCAGAGAAGGAAACAGACCCTTCCAAACAAGGATCTGTAAGGCCACATTCTGGCATGGACACTGGTGACAGTGTGCTAAGTTTGGAAATAATAATGAAGATTATTTTTCTGCAGCCTTGGGGACATCAAACGCCTCCAAAGTCTGAAAGGCAGAAGGAACTGTGCAACCATGCAATTACAGCTTAGGGGGTGCCAGTTCTACAGGAGGAGATCCTCCTCCTGCCCTTCCCAGAAGAGGTAGAGCAGAGGCACGCTGTTAGTCTGCTGTGGCTTTATATCAGGGTAAAAGCCAGGCTACACTAAAGCCATTCCAAATTCTTCCACTACATTCAGCAAGTTCGGGATTTCACCCTTTACCTTCTCAATGACCAAAGAACGGTCACATGCAATAATACCTTCATTAAAACGCTTACAGATGAAAGAGGAGTTTTAAATATTGAAGCTGTTTGTTGTTCTTTTTTATGCAAGAATTTTTCAGCAAGGAGCACCAACTCTGAGCTGTTGATATGGACACCTGTCAAGATGGTACTTAGAGACATCCAGTGACTTTAAATGTAACAGCAGGCACTTGAAAGATAACCATCAAGCATCCATATAACTAAAACCTTTAGACACCTTTTCTCAACAACTTTCAATATATGAAAAGAGAGGGAATTCAATTTCACAGGAATACAACACCCATAATGCTGATGTTTTTATCCACAAACATCATGTAAAGCTTAAATATTAGAATTTCATGGTTTTTTTTTTTTTTTTTTGTTTTGTTTTGTTTGTTTTCTTTTTTCCAAAACAGAAGCAAGTACGGAATACTCTTCCATTTCGACGAGTAAAAATGGAAAAGAGCACATTGCCCAGGTGATCATCCTTCAGCCACCATGTGGAAAAACTGCTGCTACTTTCCCATTTGAGAAACCACATAATAAATAATTGCACTTAATTCAAACAAACAGTGGACTTGGAAATTTTCCAGATAAACACCTTTCCACAAACTTTTAATACACACTGAGGGATACAACACAGTACAAGACAGTATTCAGAGATATGTAAACTCCTATGTCACCTGATCCATATGAAACTAATGGATTTGGTGATGAGATCAGAGATAAAGCCCCCAGAGTGTCATGCAGCCAATAAACACACCACCTCAGATTCACCAGCTGAGTAACTTCTGCTCTTCTGCCATCTATTCTGTGTTGATGCAGATACAAGGACATCTAGACCAGTTCTACTCCACTGCTGTGCCCAAATGTGTATGTTTGTGGTAAAACTGAATTATACCCAACTGGGTCAATTCCTGCTAACCATATTCAAACCAAACATGTTACTCCAAGCCCCTCACATAAATTTGTCATCAATTCCCAAAGATCTGTTCCTTTACTATTTTGTTTCTCCAAAGAATACTACTGTAAAGTTAACAGATGCCTTAGGCAGAATTTAAGAATAACTTTCATCTCCACCTGCATTTGATCTTACTGGGTTAAGCAAACCAAGAATCTATGGAAATAACACTGGTTCCTGCATCACTCACACACTTTCCTCATTTTCACCTCATCCTTATATTGCATGGGTAGACTGACATATTTTAAGACGGGTCAGCCATAAATACCAACAGTAACTTGATTTTTGCCCCTTTAGAAGGAAAGGAAATAATACTACACATAGCTCAAATCTTTAACAGTTTAAAACTGTTCATGTCATATGAACTTGGTCCTAATTCACTTGCAGTTAGAACACACACACTGCTCCAAGTACCAAAGCTGAACTATGTGGCCACTGAGGCACCAGTTGAAACTTCCCTCCTGGCCTTGGTTAGCTCTCTTCACAAAGCTAACCAAGTTCTAACATGCAGAGTTCCTTCTTTATGCTAGTTTCAACTGATCTACAGCTAGTTCAAAAACTGCAAAAAAAGGAAGGAAAGAACACTATGATCTTCAATCTCTCAAAAAAGAAAAAGTAATGAAGAAAGTGAGGGGGGAAAAACAATCCAAAGACAATAGTAACGTTAAAAGAATTATGAAGAAGTAAGACTAGACCATATCTCCCCATATAAGCTGCTCCAATTAATGCCACTCAAGGCACTGCAGTAGCCAAATTTCAAGCTTCGCTTAACAGAACCTTCTCTGGAGCAAAAAACTACCTTCTTTCAGAAGCAGAGGCTGTGAATTTACATGTATGACTACTGTTCACACACAGGGTCTTAGAGTGCCTATTAGAGTGGTAGCAAAAACACATAAGCAGTTATAGGCATGATTTCTTTTCCATGCAGAGTACTTTCTAGTTATGAATGGATGTTTCTAAAAGCACATCTGTGTCCAACAAAATTCAGTCACAGAGGAAATCAATGCAAAGCCCTTTTTGTTCTCTCAAGGGCTTATGATGTATAAAGATGCTAAACAGTCTCCACAACTCCAGTATGCATGGACACCCACATACAGCAGTTCAACTAAAGCTGAATGGGCGTGGACAACAGAACTGCCATTAAAATGCTAGTCCAGAATTTGTTTGCCCAAGAAATTAACACAAGCATCCTCCAGTAGAAAGGCATGCACACTGGGATGACAGACCTGCTGATGGGCTCAGGGGAAACAGGTATCTGACCCAAACAGGTATGTGACCCAAACAACAATGCCAGAAAACCCAACTATGAGACAGGAGCACAGACTGAGAGCATACCACGGGGAGGGGACACTGAAATGCTCTGACGAGCAGTCAGAGGAGGACTGTGGGTTAAAAAAAAAAAAAAAAAAAAAAAAAAAGGCTACTCTACAACACTTAGTGCCAAGAAACAAGCTGAGAGGAAAGCCACTTTGGTATCAGGAGGCTTAGAGAATGCCAAGAGCGTTGGCACAAATTCTGAAGGAGAATGGCTACTACAGGAAAACTGAAAGAATGATGTTTTGGAGATCTGTTTTTCTTTTTCTCTCTTTGAAAGTTTGCCTACGAGGTGGGTTTCTAAACTTCTTATGTAAATATTTCATGCATAATAGCTTCAGACCCAGACTACTAATCATTTATCTTGGAATGTACATGGTCTTAAAACTCATTCAAACTTTGCTTCACTATTTTTAATTAATTATGTTACAGTTTTAAAGCAACCACTTACTTACAGCAAAGTTTAGTGCTGTAGTATGCTCCATGGTATTCAGAAACACACTATACAAAATCAGTCTCTTTATATAAATACTGCCAATTTATTTAGCAGTAATAACTGTAAAAAGCCTCAGCAGCAGATCAAAACTGTTACTTATAATATATTTCAAGTAATTTACCATATTTGGCCAACATTGCTCAGTTCATTCAAACTCTCAGTAGACAAAAGGTAAAGGCAAAAATAAGACAGCTATTTTAATAAACAGGGCAATTCAGTCACTGCTTCTCCTAAAAAAACCTTGTTCTAAAGGGTCAGTTAGTACAATAACCTCCATAGAGTGTACTTTAAAGCTGTTAGGACCAGTGGCATACAAGTGCAGAAAAATTAGTTTGGTCACTGCTTTCCATTTCTGCATAGGAAGAACTCCATTTTCCATACTATCTCTTCCTACACCTGTTCCATCTCAGGTTCCCACTCTGTACTTGCCTCTGTAGTTTTGCAACAGAAATATGGGATTGCTATTTGTTAGATGTATAACACCCTAGTTAATGACTGGAACATTTGCAGAGTCTCTACCAGGAAAGCACATTTTAGCAAGTCCTTTTGTGTAGATAGTTACGTAGCACTAGAATAGGAAGACTGGAAGTTAATTTAAATTAAATCCAGAATATTTTATTTCACCCTAATCAATGAGCCTTTTTTTTCAATCTGCAAATGTGAGGGTTTCTAAATGCAGAGTTTTAATACATTACTTTACACCAATTCTGACCTGAAAACAAAACTCAACAGCTGTGAAATTACATAGGTTAACTCTATACAATCAACTGCATTATGAATTCATCTTGGCCATAAAAACCTCAGAGATCAATTTCAACTAGATTTTCTACCAGGGACTTTCCCTCTTCCTTTCTCCAAGAAGCAATAATGACACGAGGTCATTGCAGCAATTGAACTAAGCAGCTATTTTGCAAATAATATTTTTTCCTGGAGAACTGCATTTTTACTGCAAGGCCAGTCATACAGGCATTGTCAGCAAGTATTTTCTTGGTATTACAGAGTTACAAAACACAGGTGGCATTTATGGGATGGGATCACCCTATCAAGTAAGTGAACCTCAGTAATATTAGAATAATAAAGCTCAGGGAATGGTGTTGGATGGAACTGCATTCACATATTACACACCAAACATAGAAAATACAAAACACTTGTGCAAAAATTGACAAAACAAACTTTGCCACAACAAACTCACAAGGACTTAAAAAAAAAAAAAATGTTCATAATACTTTGCATCAGTATTTAAGGTGCACAGGACCTAGTGATCAATAGAGACTCTGAATGCTCATCTCCTCCTACAGATGGGAACCTGCCTGCTCTAAGTGCTACTGGGAGCAAATCTCATCATATTTTGGGCTCCTGGGCTACATGTACCAAAACAAGTTCAGCTGGTAACACTTTGTTTTCCAAAACAGAAAAATCAATACTCACTAAATGACCCAGGAACCTCATCCTGACCCCAAATATGGCTGTCATCTACAAGGATGGAGTCTGGTCCTATATGCTCCAATTCATCCAAGGGACAAGTCAGACCACCTTCAATAACAGCCGCTAGCTTTGTTTGCACTTAGCACTGGCTTTTCCACAGGCCCACATACAGAGAGTTATTTAGGAATGATTATTTATGCAGCTCTCCATATTAACTTTTATAAGCCAAATCTGTGACTTTGACATAAACCCCGAGTAACTACTGCAGTCAAGGAACTCTATTTTCACATCAACCCTGCTAGAAAGGGAATGTGATGCTAAGTAAATACTAAACCAAGACCCTACAGCAAAAACAAAAACTCACACAAAAAGTTAAAAAAAAAAAAAAAAACACACACAAAAAGAACACGAAAGAAAAAAAAAAAAAAAAACAACCAAAGAAACAAAACCCCAAACACAAGAAGCACCACAAAACCCGGCAGCCGTGCCTCTCAGGGCAGGGTGACTCGCCCGGGCTGGCTGCCCGACACCCTGAGGGACACGCGGGGCCTTGCGAAGGGGGCGCTGCTGACACGGCTCTGCCCACCTCACAGCCCAGGTGTTTGTGTCCGGGGTGCAGGGTGTCTGTTTCGAAAGGCAGCCCGCGAAGCCCCGGCGCCGCGATACCGCTCCTCTCCTTTACCAAGCCTGCCTTGCTACGCCCGGGCTGCGCCCGGAGGACGGCGCCCCCAGCCCGGGCACTGCCCGCGGCCACCCTGCTCCCGGCGGCCTGACAAGCCCTGCCTCGCCTCGGCAGCCGGCTTTTTTGTCCTCTCCCTTCCCGCCCCTCCCCCCCCCCCCTTTTATTTTTTTTTTACCTTGAGACAAACGCTCCCCCCCACAGTTGAAAGCTGTCCAAAAAACAGGACCACACACAGGCACCCGCCCCGCCGCGCCGCGCTCCTCGCCGCCCGCCCCCCTCCCCCCGCCGCGGGCGCACGCACTCCCAAAATGGCGGAGGGGCGCCTCCCGGCAGCGAGACCGCCTCCCGCCGCCGACGGGGCGCAGAGACTCGTTGCCCACCGCCATCCCGCACGGTGAAACTGGCCGAAGGCGGGAGCGCGGGGCAGAACGGGGGCGGCCTGGCCCGGCGCCCCCCCGCTGAGAGCACGGCCTGCTAGTGCGGCCCCCCGCAGGCAGAGAAGTGGTACGCGCCGGCCCACCGCCCGCCTCGACAACGGCCCGCCCAACCGCCCAGCGCTGCGCCGGGCTCCCCGCCGGCAGCAGGCCTCCCCCGGCATGTACCGGCCCTGTGCACAAGCGTACACACGCAAGCACTCCAGCCTCCGCCGCTCGAGCTAGCTTTACCCGGCCGGCCTGGCGTGGGGGGACGGGGAGGGGAAACGGCAGAGGACAGGGCCTCGGACTTACCTTCCACCCACAGCTCCTCCACGTTGGTTTCGAGATTAGCTGCCCTTAATCCTACAGCGAAAGCCCCAAATATCAGGAGGCCGACAACCAAGAACTTCCCGCAGTTTTTCTGAATGTAACAGCCCAGTTTAAACAGCAGTCTCTGAAACTTTGCTCGCAGCCAGAGTGGCGCTTTCCGTCCCGTCGCCTTCCCCTGCAAGGCAAGAAGAAGTCAGTAGTAGAGGGGCTGCAGTAGGCCACCGGACGTGCTTCCTCACCCACGGGCTAAATAGCTCGTGCTCCTCGGGGTGCATCTCCCACGCAGCATCCCTGGGAAGCCCTGTGAGCAGCGGAAGCAGGCACCTTTCCAGGAGGGCCACCCTTGGGCACACACAAAGGCCAAGGTGTACCTGCTGGTAGTCATTCTCACCCCAGCCAACGCACGGGTTTGGAGCAACGCCACTGCCCAAGACCCCTGCACCCTCGCCTATGCTGCCCACCGCACTCTCCTCATGCCGAAGGCACCACCAGCAGCTCAGGCTGCAAAGCACTTGTGCTGCCAAGACCTATGGCTCCAGGGCAGAAGTAACCACTGCCAATGAACCTAAACAGCCACAAGAAAGAAACAAGTCCCTTTTCCTGTTCTCCTTAGACCTCTGAAGGGTGGTGGGTGGAATGAAAGTGGACTCGCTGATGATGGAAACCTAGTGGGTAGCAAACTAGCTGCCGTTTCCCCCATCCCCAGCTCCTAGCAGGGGTTTGGTGCTGAGGCAGGACCCACGTGGTGAGCAGGGTTGTAAGATCAGAAGTAATTCATTTCCATAGAGTTTGGAGACGCTGTGTGATCTGAATTAGGAAGTAGAACAGCCATCTGTAAGTTACGACAATATTTGTGAACGGAAGAGGGCAGCCACATGGATTTTTTTTTCCCTCCTCCTTTCCTCCTTCTTACAAAGCCTAGAAATCTGCTCCCTGAAGTGAAACCATCCCTGCAGCAAGGCAGCGTCTCGAAGTTGTTTACTTTGAACATTTTTTGGCCGGCGGAGATTGGCGGCCCAGGACATCCCTCCGCCCCGCCCGGGCCGGGCTTGTGGGGCGCTCCGGCACCTTCAGCCCTTCGCCGCCAACAATACCGCCACCGCACCGCGGGGACCGGCGCGACCTGCGCGGCAGAATTAAGGTGGCAAGCTGTTTACGGCCCTCGCTTCCCCTCCGACAGCCGGGGGAAGAAAACCGCCGCACGCTTTCTCGGCTGGGGAACCCCCGCTCCGAGGGCAGTGGCCGTGTCGGCGCTCGGCGGAGAACTTCACAAAAGCACAACTTCTGCCAAGAAAGCGGCTGCCCGCTTTCTACCCCGTCCCAACCGGGAGCGAGTGTTGCCGAGGTCGCAGGGCGCTACGAGGGGATGGAGAAACAGAAAGGAAGCGGAGAAGGAGCGGGAGAGCGGGCCGGAGGCTAGCCGGGGGCGGAAAGGCGGGGAGCGACCTGAGGCTGTCTCGGGAAATTTAACCAGAAGAGTGCTCCGCAGTGCAAGTACGCACCAGGGCAGGCACAGGCGAGCAGGGAAGGAGGGCACTCTCTCCCGCACTGAAGAGTCACAGACGTCCCTCTCTTTTTCCCAGCATTTTATTGGTGGCTGTTTGATTTCCATCTCCTCCTTCCACCCCCGCGAGAAAACACACCACCCCCCTCCTCCCCCGCCTAAAAACAGCACTAGCACTATCGTGTATCTCTGGAAAAAAGAGTGAATGCACCTTTGCGATCTGCTCCAAGGCGAAAGCCGCATCGCAGTAGCTTGGCCGCTGCAGATACTCCCGGTCGGGCGCCGCGGCACGCCGATTCCCTCCGGTTCTTCGCCGCCTCCCGCCGCCGCTCCTCGCCGCCCGGCCAGGGTGGCCGCTGCCGCCCGCACTGCTGCTCGTCTCTGGCTCCGACGCGTTACCGGCCGAGGCCATGTTGCCGCCGCCGGCGGGACGGGGGAGCTGGCGCTGCCGCCGCTGCGGCGGAGCTCGGGGGCCCGGGGGCGCGGCGGGGCCGCGGGGGGCTGGCGGCGCTGCGGGCCGCGGGCTGCTGCTGCTGCTGGGGCTGCTGCGGCGCGGCCGCCTCACGCGGGGCGCGGGGCGGCGGCTGCTGCCGCGGCCGCTCCGGCCGAGTCGCTCCCCGCGCCTCCCATTGCCACATCGCGCGCGGACCCCGAGCTGCAGGCGGCCGCTCCCCGCGCCCGGCGAGGGCAGGCGGACCGGCGCGACCCCCGGGCCTCCCCGGCTGCCGCCGCCGCGCCTTCCTCCGCTCCCGCTGAAATCGCCTCCTGCGGCCGCCGCTGCCTCCGGGAAGCTGCTGTCCGCGGCGGCGCTCAGCGACGGCGGCGCGAAGGCGGCGCGGCGGCCCGCGGCGGCTGCTGCTGCTGGGCTGCTTCGCCGCGCTGCACCATCCTGCTTCAGCGCCGGGGTGCTTCCCGCGGGCCGCGGGGCCGGCGGGGCTCCGCGGTCGGCCCCGCCGCGGAGGCGGGCTGCCGGCTGCCTGGCGCTCTCCCCCGGCGTGTGCGCGGCAGCACCGAGCTGCAGCCCCTCGGCTCAAGAGATGAGATGAAGAAGAAAAAAACTACTCTCTCCATTTGGATAAAGAGGAGGAGGGGTGGGAGGGGGGGGGGGGGGAGTATGAGAGGAGAGAGAGGCAGCGAGGGAGGGAAGGGGAAAAAAAAAAAAAAAAGAAAAAAAAAAGCTGAAAGCCCGCCCCCAGGGCTGTCAGATGGCTTGGGTTTCTGCGAGGCGATTGGCTCGGGGAGGGCAGAAATTACTCAGCAAACATGACTATTATTAGCTGCTTAGCAACAGCTCACCAAAGTAGAGAGACCACCCAGGCAGGCAACCCTTGTGTGTGCATCTCCAGCTTCAGGGGGAGCCTTAAAGAGATCCAGCCTTCTTTGCATGCAATACTTCCATTAAGGAATGCCTTCCCCCCCCCCTTCTTTTTCATTTTCTTTTCAACAATCTTTTTTTTCTTTTTTCTTTTTTTTTTTTTTTTTCCGGCCGGGATGCTTGCAGACAAATACACGCGCAGAACTTTTCTCGCGATCAACACAGAAATATATTTTTCCCTTGTAAAAAAGAGAGCGAAACGGGAGGAAAGCAGCGTCAAACGATTTCTAAAGCCCTTAAAAAGAAAATCCTTTTAGAGGCACCTTGGCCTCAAGCTGCAACAAATACTGGGAGGTCTGAGCTGAATTCCCAGGCTTGCAGAAATAATGACAGAGTGGTGGATACTGCAGTAGAAAGTGCCAGATTTTTCTCCCTCTCTCTTTTTTAACTAAAGAGGAGAGTTAGTTCCTTGCAAGAAAACCACTCCGTCTAGTTAGAAAAACACAATGAAAACTTAACACTTGAGGGATTTAAAGCCACGCGGTAGCTAGCCTGTTTCAACTTAGGATTCATTCTTTAACTGAAACCCGAGGAAAACCAATTTTAATATGTTTTTAGTGTAAAAGTCCATGAAACGCAGCCTGCCCGGCCGCGCTAAACACTTCTTCAACTATACGCGATTGTTTATTTTTTTGGCACCGCTTCTCCCCGTCTCTGTTCATTGAGACTCAGCCATTAATTGCTGCCGGTACAGCTGCGCGCACTCCCCCCAGCCCCGGGGCTGCGCGCCCCGGTCCCCAGCGCGGCTGCCGCGGCGGCTCCGCGGCCCGCCGGACCTCCCGGCGAACTGGCGCGGAGGGCAGCGGGAAACGCGTCCTGCCGCTCCGCGCCCGGCCCGGGAAGGCTCTTTGTGGGGGGCTGCCCCCCAGCAGGGAGTCCGCTGCGGGCTCGCTGTGAAGCGCGGCTGTGGGCGCTCCGGCTGTACGTTCGTTGCGGGAAAATAGAAATACTGAGAAAAAGTGTGGGCACCCGAGGTGCGAGGGGGAGCCCGAGTAGCTCCCTGCCCGGTACGCGGCCGTCCCGGCCGGGCTGCCAGACACACAGCCCCAGCGCCAGCAGTGGGGGCGGGCAGCGCTCCGGAGGCCGAGGCCGCCGGCGGGAAGGGGGTGCGGGACGCGTGCACTCTCCGTGCGGAGGCTCTCCGTAAAACTGCCCGGGGCACCCACGGCCAGCGGCTTCCTGGAGTCGCAGCTGCCGCTGTCCCTTTTGCTTTCGTCTCCGTACCACCTCCGTTTGTCTCGCACTGGGAAACCTGCCACGCTGAAGGCCCGGCCCCGTGCTCCGCACAGGACTGTCTCCAGGAAGGTGGCTGGGGACAGCAAGCTGTCACGCACACGTAAGTGAATACATATGGGAGAAGGAAGCCTAAACAGCTTGGAGTTGGAGGCTGAAACCGCACCTGAGATGCGGTCGGCCACCTCTAATTCGAGTTTCCACTTGGGAAAGTGACCGTCCATCTCATTAGGAACCGATGTGCCACTGCTCCTGCCCTGCTTAACGTCACCCAGTCTGATGAGGTGGTAGGGCTGGGGGATGGAGCAGGAAGGGATGGGTGGAAAGGCTTTTTAGTTCAGTCTCCCAGCAGGCTTCAAAACCAGGGGAGAGTGTCCCTCCAAGCACATCCAGCCCCAGAGTTGCCCTGCGTGGCTCCTGTCTGGCTCCTGCCTGCTCAGCTTCACACAATAGCCCAGCGCCCATCAGTCCTCCTTTCTGGTTCCAAAACTCAGTCTGAAGACTAGAATTTAACAAGCGCTGTCTTAACCGACCCCCTCTCCCTGTGGTCCAGAGGGATTTTTTTTAATTTTTTTTTTTTTTAAAGCATACACAAGAGATTAATTACTGCAGGGATCTAATTGGCCTTATTTCTGTATTTTTTTTTTCCCTTAAGGAAGAAGTGTCAGTGTAAAAGTCTCCACTTGGGTGGTCAAAGCAGTGGCTGCCCCTAGTTTGCCTCATAGCTGATGCCTGTATGCTACAGTGCCGAAGATAATGTTGTTCCTAATCAATCTGTACTTATTTACATTTGTAAGCACTGCTGTCTGTGATATGCATGCCCTGTGTGTGCAACTGCTCCTCCACACCACAGGCTTTTTCCATATTCAGCATCTTGCAGGGATCCCACAGATTCCTTATCTCAGACTTGCTCCCTGGCGAAGGCCTAGGAACACATCTCCTTGGGTAGGGTACCTGCAGCCTGCAACCTTTTACACCCGATCCTCCTGATTCCTGGACAGCCAAGGCTGGCGTACAAGAAACTCAGAGCTTTGCTGATAGTGGCTTTGGTTTGTAATGCTCTGCCTCTTGCTTATGCAGAGCTTCATACTTCCTCCCTCCAGATGATGGATCAAAGCCAGTAGAGATTAGCAATGGGGAACAGGTATTTACACTGATTTTACTTTAATGCATTTTCCTAGGTTGCTCATCACCTGTGGATACAGCACCAAGAGCATTGCAGTGCTGGAGCATCTGATTACGTTGATAAAGAAATGACGTAGAAATGAAGCATGGGCACTTTGTCTTCCTTTTGTAAGGGCTGCAAGAAAGCTGGCCATAGCAGAAGAAGGACTTGATATAAAATAACCTGATTTTTGCTTGTTCCCTCAGATTTTTGTCTGTCACACATTTTCATCGTGCAAGGGCACAGGTCTACCTCGGGCTGAACCCCACATGCATGCCTGACTCTGGCTTTGACATCATATAAGACCATGCACGGGGCAGCACCTTCACTGGGTTTTGCATAGCAGCCTGAGCCTCTCTGTTTCCACTCATAGTGCCCCACTTGCCACCAGGCAAGTGGGGGTTGCAGTTTGGGGGTGGTGGCGCACAGCAGGGACCCGCTACACAGGGCAGCGGAGGTGCCTGGGAGGGAGGCGGCAGCACGAAGCTCGCCCTCTCCCCCTCCTCAGACCTGGAAGAAAGGGAACTGCTTGAGCCAACTTGTCAAAATAATGCGGCTAATTACCCCTGATCTCCTTTAATGGAAAGCTGCTCTGCACACCACAAAGGAGCAAATGAGGGATCTACAGCATCAACCCAAGAGCTCAGGCATTTTCTTCTGTGGAGGGCTGCTGGGAACTGTGCCTCTAGAAGAGCCTCTGAGGTTCTTGCGCTCCTCCAGCGCAGCAGTGGACTCCCAGGGAAGGACCAGAGCGCCCGGGGGTCTGCAGAGGACAGCAGTGGGAGCAACAGCCATCTCCCTCGAAAAGCTGCAGGGCATCCCAGCTCTGGCAAACTTCATCATGCTCTATAAGGGGCTTTAACTCTAAAAGCCCAAGTCGTCTTCATAACAGATTCTTTTCCTGGCAAAATGCCCTGCCACTTGCAGGACTTTAATGTGCATAGAGAGGGAAAGTTATACAAAACAGTTTTTAGTCAGTCTGGACAACACTGGGTCTGTGTAATGATATAGCTCAAGTCTCGCATTTGGCAGAAGGCAGGTAATTCATTTTCATGATCTCTGCCATTGGGTCTTGCAGAAAAAAAAGCTGAGCGACAAGATCTCTTTGACCCACTGCTGGAGCAACAAATTTATTAGAGATATAGGTGTGAGAAATGAAAAGGAAGTAAAACAATTCAGGCTCATTGTATGTCTTTCTTTCATACTGCTAATCCAGTTTACACATCACGCCTACATGACTCAATAGGGCTTTATACACTGTGGCAAAGGCAGAGCAAAATAAAAGGTGTGTGTGTGCGCGTGTGTGTGCATGTGAAATAAGGATAAAAACAGAGAAGCCCAAGACATTTTAATTCAGAGTGGGCTGCCAGTTTTTATATCTACCAGCTCTCAAAAGCAAATAGATTTTAAAGAGTGCATTCTTCTCCCCCTCCCTCCGCAAGCCTAACATTTCTCAACACCACTACTTCCCATCCAGATACAATGTCAGATTATAATCCAGACACACAATGACCCTAATAGCCCTAACAAGAAATTAGATACACATATCAGACTGGTGCCAAAATGATGGGAGACCCTCTAACCAGAACTGGTAAACGCTGTCTGGTTAGGAGCTGGAAGACAGCCACCTTGGCTCCAACACTTCTTTTAATACCACCCGACAACACCAGATGTCTTCCCCATTACTCTCCCCACTTTTGCCCCCTTCAGGTCTGCCTCTCATAGTGGGACTTAAGGCTCCAGGTGGGGTAGATGTGTCACTGAATGTCCTCAGGCTTCCAGACCCTGGGAGCAGTGGGGCAATGCATTCAAGACGGATGACAGCAGCGGTATACTGGTCCTGATGGTCGAACCACACGCAGAGGCTAATACTGTAATCAGAGGCTGAAGAACTATCCAACTTAATCTAAGGCACACCATACATTTCACTGCTGTTAAATTAGGGAGCGACTGTCCCTCCTTTTCCATATAGCTCTATGTTTTCAGCAGCTTCCGCTGACTGCATGCATTCAGAGTTGTGAAGAGAGGGAAAGAGCTTCTCAGTACATCTCATGTAAGAATCCCTATTTAGCCCGAGAAGGGTTTCTGCGCCATGCATGGCAGGTTCTTTGGACCCCAAGCTCATCCAGGTGCCAAGTCGCTGGGACTAGGGCCCCACCTGCAGTGCTGTGCGGGACTACACAGAGTCATCGCAGGAGACACTTCCCATCAGCGGTGAGATCCCCAGCGTCCCCACCGGGAGCTCCGAGCCACGGCACCACCGAGGTGCGGGGAGCCGGCTGGGCAAGGGGCAGCGCAGCGCCCGGTCGCGGGGGAGTCCCGCCGCCCCGTGCCTCCCGCCGCGGGGCCCGCACCGCGCCCCCGCCCCAAGCTGCCCGGCCGTGCCTCGCGCTGCCGTCCCCGCTCGGGCAGGAGCCGCTGGCCCGGTCCCTGTCCCTGGTTTCCCTGCACGGGGGAGGGCCCGGTGCCCCATCGTAGTCGCGGCCCCGGCGGCTGGAGGGAGGCTTCCCTCACCCCCTTCCGCCAGTCCCGGGCCCCAGCTGCCAGCGGCTCCGGTGAGGGCCCGCGCAGCCCCCCCAACACCGTGCCAGCCCCCGGCCCGCGCCCTGGCCCTGTCCGCTGGGTCCTGCGGCCCCCGGCCCCGCTGCCGCCCCGCCGTCGCCCCCCGGGGCTGCACCTACCATCGCCGCCCTTGCCGGAGCCGCTGGTGGGGAGCCGTGCTGGAGGGCTGGATGCACCCTCATTCACTGGCACTGACGGCTTTAATGGGACATCGGTGCTTGCTTCCTCTGTCCTTCCCTGTTTTTCCTTCCTTCCTTCCTTCCTTCCTTCCTTCCTTCCTTCCTTCCTTCCTTCCTTCCTTCCTTCCTTCCTTCCTTCCTTCCTTCCTTCCTTCCTTCCTTCCTTCCTTCCTTCCTTCCTTCCTTCCTTCCTTCCTTCCTTCCTTCCTTCCTTCCTTCCTTCCTTCCTTCCTTCCTTCCTTCCTTCCTTCCTTCCTTCCTTCCCGTTGTCCCCCTCCTCCTTCCTTTTCTTTTTTTTTTTTTCCCCTACCCCAAAGGAGCGGAAAACTGTAAAAAAATAACCCTTCTAGGTTGCAGGCATTCTGCAGAGTGCTGGAAAGCCTCACAATTACATGCCTGTTTCTATTAAGCAGCTCCATCGTCCTCAATGTGGGTGGTCTGGCTCTCAATAGGCAGGACCTGTCAGGGTCACGTGACGAACCCGCAAACGTTACCCCTTTACAATAAACTTTAGGAAGAAGAAAAAAGCTAAGGGAGGCAGAGCCCGGTGCTGCGGCCCGCACCGCTGCCCGGGCCGCCGCTCCCCCCTGCGCACGGCAGCGCGCACAGGGCTCGTTCCGCCTCTGCCCTCCCTTCCCTTCTCCCACCTCGGCTTTCAAGAGCAGGGAGAGTGCAAAAGGTGCCAGGCGGTGGAAAGCGGTTTCTTTGTCAGAACATATATGTATAGTTGGATGTACATGGAGAGGAGAGAGAAGCAGAGTGTTCTGACTGCTGAGCACCCCACACTGCACCTGATTGTGTTATGGAAGGTTTATGCTCGTCCTGCGCATTTTTGCTAGAGGTCACTAGAATGTCAGATTTCAGGTGGTGAAGCAGCGAAGGGCAAGAAAGTTAGCTCCAGTGAATGGTACCTGAATGTTGCTGGGAAGAAGCACAGTGATTTTCATTTTTAAAAGCCTCTTTTTCTTGAATAGCTGCAAATGGGATATAAACAGTGTGGAAATTTACCACTACTTTTCAGATCTTGTAGTGGATGAGTGTCATTACAGGATCTGAGAGAAGTGATGTCAAGTGTTGTTTCTGGATTAGGGCACATTGCAAGGAATAAAACATGTGTCTGGGAACCATGTCACTAATTTTTCATGGAAGATCCTGTTCCTCTAGTCAGTCATATTTGATTTGCTGTCAGATTTGTTATATCCACAACATATATTGAGAATAAACTTTGTTCCGTATCACCATAGTCTTGTGTCCAAGTTCCTCAGATATTTTTCTTTGTGATACATTTAAAAAACGTGCTCGATGATTGGGTTCAATGATTTCACAGGACTTTTTTTTTTTTTTTTCTGAATATTCTTTAGCTATGCTTTGTTTACATTACTTCTGTTAGAGAATTCCACTAACAGAGAATAATATGTATCTTATGGTCATATATTCACTATCAAGAATATAAAAATATTTTTCAAGAAAAGCTGTTAGGAAACATCTCATGGTCAGATTGCATTAAACAGCTTTGCTCTATACACATTCTTATATACATAAAACCAGGCTAGGTGTCAAAATAATGAGCAAGAGAGATATTTTGCCTACAAAACTGTTATTATTTTTACATGATGGACTTGCGTCAATGATGAAGAGTTGGAAAAACATGGGAAAAGCCATTTTACAGGATTTTAAAAATGTACGTGAAAAACATACATCACTTTTTATGGCCTCACTGATCAATCACAGAGTTAAATTACTGCAGCAAGACAGCAGGGTAGAAGGTGCATGGGTGTCATGGTAGTAATCCCTCCAATCTGTCCTCCCACTCAATGCATTTAGCCTTAAATTGTCCAGAGAAACTCATCATAACTCCTGATAAGTCCCAGTGGTTTCTAACTCTACATATTGGACAGGACAGGATCCACAGTGCCCAGCCTAACCATGCTGTGTATCCACAATACTGTTATTTAAGCTCTTAGGAGGCAGAATAGTCACATAAAAGATCTGCAATTATGCTGCTAGGGAAGAAAAGTGGGGCAAAACATTGCAATATTTGAATGTGCAGATTTAGAAAGAGGTGTGCAGTACAGACGAAGAACTAGGAACAATTATAGGATTGGGATGTTTGTGCCAGTTAGGAATGTCAGAGAAAATAACCTGAGAAATACAAGGCTTCTCACTTGTTCAGCATTGAATACAGATCAGTGGTAAAACACAGAGCTCTCATTGTCTCTTTTTCCAGTTTAGTTCTTCTAATTACTTCTGCACTACCCAGCAAACTTGGGTCTTTTGCATTGATGTCACTGAAGCTCTTAGCATGCTCAGAAGAAATAGCATAATTGGACATAAACTGCCTAGACACATGACATGGGGGAAATGAAAACATAGACACGTATGGGGATCATCCAGAATGTTTCAGAAGTGGAGGGCAGAGGTAACAGTGCTAGCTTTCTAGTTCTCTCATGTAGCTATTTAAACAAATGTGTTACTTATATCTGGAAGATTAAACCAGGGAAGAATTACTTGATTATTGTTCTCTTTTCTGTACTATTTCGCTAAGCACTTCCTACTAGACCCTGTTGGAGGCAGCATGCTGGTCAGGTTGGGGCTTCGCATGACACACAGTGTTTTTATTTATGGTCTTACGCAGTAAATAGTTTGGTATTTTGTCTGTAACTTCACTAAATTATTGTATACTAATGGTAGCTAAATGGTGAGTAGACATTTACATCTGTGTATCTATACTCAATGGAACTCCTGGGGAAAAACAGATCAGTTACTATACGCTTAACAGAAGTAATGATTATAAAACGTTGACAGAAACCTTTGAAAATGACGGGGAGCAAAATTCATAGCCTGTCAAACAAGAACTGTTATGCTGTCCTGAAAAAGTAGAAACTGTGCTTCTGTGCTGGCTCCTGTTCACAGATTTGATCGTCAGGAGGTGGTTACTCAAGTGTGAAAGCTCAGAGGCTTCTGGTAGGTAGTTCCTGATGGCATCTCCACACAACTTCCTAGCACAGGTAACCCTAGAGTGGCTAGTGCTGCCACATTGGCTCTACTGATAATTATAAATAGCAATCTAGAAGTTCATTCTGGTTCTATTAGGATGTCAGTACTTCACAAGTGAAGGTAAAGTGAGAAAACTAAGTGAGAAAACTAACTTTGCTGCTGAAAAACAGACATCTTCTGCATCCATGCTCCAGGATCTTATCCTAATTTATTCCACTTTGGTCCTATACTAATAAAAATGATATTTCAGTGCAATTCTGTACTTGCCTTCTGAGGCCACTGTTGAGGCTCTTCAGCTCCAGCTGAAGGTGGTGCTGACAAGAAAACCATTCTGAACATATGACAAGGCCACAATGTCCTACCTGAATGACGGAATCGGTACGAAGTACCTGCAGGTCTGATACAAAAGTATGCCATGTTTCCAAGTTTGTTTGGTTGGTTTGTTTGGTTTGTTTGCTTGTTTGCTGTGTTTTTTTTTTTGGTACTTAAAGGGGTCCCTTATTACTTCAGTGCTGACCCTCACTACAAAAAAACCCTCAGTCCTCATCACCCAACATTTTTAAAATCCCACGGTTTTCAGCCCTGAGCATGCTGATCTCTGGAGCAGAAAAAGGAGGGAGGAGAGCAGGAAAAGGAATACACTGACTGCTTTCCTTTAATTCGTTATAGAGAGGAAACACAGCTGTGGATGGAAGTCTGCTAGTCCTTTGCTACTTTTATAATGAGTATCTTGCAGAGAGTTAGTGGTTTAAGAAACCCTGGAAAAGAGATGTTCAAATGGCAAAAAATGTCCAAAAGACAGTATCAGAAGTCTTAGGGCCAGCCAGGTCATTTGCTCCATCCTCCTTCTGAAGACAGGATTGGTTCATAGGATATTCCTGGAAGACAGTTGTCCAGTCTGGCCTTTAAAATGTTCCCTTACAATCTTTCTACACAAGCAGGAGGGAGACTGGTTCTGACTGTTGGAAAGTTTTTTTTCCTGATATCTAGTCCAAATTTCCTTTTCTATAGTTTAGACATATTGCTTCTTGTCATTTTAACTGTGAAGATAAAGTTTATTTCCTGTCTCAATACATTCAAAAAAGAAAATGAGATTATCCATGTCTTTTCTTTGTCTTGAGTCTCTACACAATTCATTCAACCTTTCTCCAGTGGCATATGTTCTAAACCTCTAACGACTGTTGTTCCTGTGATGCTCCAGAGCTGGTCCAAATGTTGTAGAATCAAGGCTCACACATGGTACCTCTCCCTACAGATGTAACAGGGAATTTTCCTTGCTTGCAAGTGTGGCATTTTCTTGCTTGTACTCAGCATAGAATCCACTATAATACCCAGATCCTTTTCTGCATTATCTTTGTCTGAAGTCTTCTCTTTAAGTGTGTCCCTGTGTCACTGCAAAACAGTTTTATTCCAACTTTTTGTATCATATTCAGCTGTTACAAAATCTTATGATTTTCTTATCCACTTTAATTTGGTATCATATTGCAGTACAGTGAGCTTTCCAGTAAAAGTTTGGCCATAGTCAATGAAAACATGAAATGTCTTGCCTTGCCTCTGTGGGACCTTGTTAGAAAAAATTTGCTTGCTAATCTTGGAAATGAACCTGAAATTCATTGACTCAATTTAAAGACCTTGCTAAACATTTTATTTTATTAAATGCAGCCCAAAATTGAATAAAGGTGGGAGCTCAGCTGCTGGGAATTAGCCCATCTTCTGTAAGCCATGAGCAAGACGACTGACAGCGCTAACTCATTGACTAACTAAGACTGGTGGTTTGATTTCAGAATGTCACATCAAGGATAAAAGACCCAATGTCATATAAAGGATTCCCACCATACTATCAGAAACATGTAACTGCTGGAAGCTGTTTGCAGAAAATAAATACATGGTCCCCAGGCTGCACTCTCAGACCATCCCTGGCTTGATATTAGCTCAATAAACCTGAAAAACCTCCTAAGACATTGCTGACCTGAGATTTCTCAGGTTTATTGAGGTAATTAACATAGTGTATAAGGTTTCTGGTGTGATGCAGGAAATACGGTGTACTCTCAGAAACAATGCAAGTGACAGAAGGTACAAGAGAGGCAGATCTTCTGTAGGGTATCTTCTTTCCATGAACTTCAAAGCTGGAGCTGTGAAGTTTCATATCTGCAAGCCAGTGTGTGTGGCCTTTAGCTAATACTACATGTCGGCTTAAACATGGTGCAAACCATTCCTGTGGGACCAAAAATTTCATGTGGTGCAGAGAAACAACAGAAGCAGCACCGTGGATCTGAGTGGTTGTTAGGAATTTATCTGGATCTAAGAAATGGAGTTATACCTCGTACCTACTGAAACCATGTTGGTAAATGAAGATGTATGGTTAGGAGGATGTGTGAAAGAGTGTGCCAGTCTGTGAACATCCTGTTTCTATTGCAGCATTTCCCAGATCCATTACCTCTTCATGGGGAGAGAGGGAATTTGGTGAACAATCCCCTGGGAGCACAAGCAGTAGTGGCCTTGATAAGTCACTGGACTCTGCTATGGTTTTGGTGACAGATGATTCCTACCTGTCTGCTCGATGAAAAAGTGTTAGAGAAGGGCAGAGCAATCCACTCTTCTTCCTGTAGTACTTCCTAGGACATTGGTAGCCATCAGGACCAAGGGGATTTCCTAAGCCATCATTTGCTATTAACCGTACTTTGCTTCAAACTAGAGTGACATTGGTGCTGGGATGTTGGGGTCGCACGTGTTAAGTTGTACCCAAGGACAATTTTTTAAGTCATGGTGAGTTTTAAAAATTGGGACAAGTAGAATAGTGAGGAATCTAGGCAAAATTGTGGGTACACAGATCTTCCTTCAGCTCTGAAAGAGAAGCAGAAAGCTTAAAAATTACCTGCAAGTTTGGAATCGTGCCTGTGAATTTAATTATGCTGAGTTTAATTAGACATAAGAGGAAAGGTATTTGGGCCTCTGGAGCAGAGAGGTGTTAAGAGGCGTTATCTCCTAAGATAATTGAGAAACATGTAATTTATTGCCTAGGGAACACACAGAAGTTTTTGGAGGGAGCTGGAGGAGAAAAACAAAGAGGGGAAGTATGCCCTAAACAGCTAATGAATCCAGGATTTCTAGTGACTGCTGTGGTTATGAGTTTCAGTTCCCAGGTGAATATTTTGAAGAGAGTATTTAATAACAAAAGGGTTTGTGCACCCGAAAGCTGTCCTTTATCCTTCATTTGTACAAGTTGGACTAATAAAATATATTAGCTCTACTTACACATCTTCTCATTATAAGAAATGGGCAGCTCAGCTACAGGGAAGTCCAACGTGTCTGAATGACAGACCGTTCAGAAGCAAGCCTAACTTTCCCCCAGGTTTTTAGTTGCTCAACTATAGATGGCAGGACAGACATCTGCTTTGTCCTTTGCTGGTGTGTTTAGGCCCTGAAGCATAAGAACTGAAAGACTGCTTTTGGCGTTTAATCTTTGCTAAGTTAACTGAAAAGGTTTTCTCCCAAGATAAATGCCAGCTATTTTCCTCAGTAGCATTATGAAGTTGTGTTTTGTATGATTTCTTTGCCTTTTCATTTTGTCAAGTACTTTCATCTTCCAGTGGGGGAAGACCAGCTAGTTAGTCTTCTCTACAATATTTAATGAGTCTGGGCAAAATTACTGCATTTTAAGTTGTAACCCAAGATATGCTCATGGTAGAGTATTTTCTCTTAAATAACAATGGAAAAATTTGCCCTTTATTTTGTAAAGTAGGGAAGGAATGCACAGAACAACTCTGTCATGCTTCCCCCAAGAATTTTTCATCACAATACACTTTCTACATTTATTTTGGCAGTTTCATTTTCCTTATTAATGATATTATTTAGTCTGCTAGCAAATGAGTAAATGAAGTCTCAGCACTCACTATGCTGTTACACTAATACAAAAGTACTTTGTAATGCTCTGCTACAAAATCTTTGCTCAGTGTGAAACTTAAGAAAGCATCCATGTTAGTGAAGTTCAGTGACATATGCTATTGAGCATTTTGTACTCATCTGTAACAAATTGTCTGGACAAATAGGCTAGGATTCACTACAGAAAAGACACATGCTTAGATGTTTATGAATCTATTTTTAATGTTTACTCATGTTGCTATATTTCATCGTTATTGTTACTACTGCTGCTGAGCTTTGTTTTGAAAAAAAGTTATTTTCTCCTCTGAACAGGTAGCTGGAGCTTCTGCCATTTTGCAAACAGCTATTTCTAGCTTGGTCTGCTAGTAGTGATAGTGGTTCTTCCAGTTCATCACTGACCTATGACTTTTATTTTCTTTTTACGTTGTTCTTGATTTTGAAAGGCACTTAATTTCCTCCACTTGAGAGGCAGTTGGGCACCCCTCTGCAAATAAATAAACAAGTAAGAATCTGCTTAAAAACCTGGGGGACCTCATATAACAAAGTTGAGTGCTTATATCCCAGTAGAATTCATGCTTCTAAAATACCTGTGATGGTGTATTTTTGTGCAATAATTCAGTTTCAAACTGGGGCTGTGTGATAGCTGGATGGAAGAGCTTAGAAAAATGCAGCCTGTTAGAACCATGGGCTTATTTCCAGCGGTGTCGACTTCACTGAGAATTAATTGCTCTTGAATGACGTAGTGCTGTTGATTTATTCAACAGAACTCTTCCATCTGGGTGAGTCCTAGTATTATGAACTAGTTAAAGAGTTCATTGCTGTTTTCAAAACTAGTAAAGCTGTTAATTTTGACCTGTTCATGGATTATGTGCGGAAGAGTCACAATTCAGAACTTGTGAACATTCAGAAATGTTTGTGTTTTTTTTTCCTTTTCTATTCTTTATTAAGAATATTTTTTTGCAAGCCAGGTGCCTGTATGCTGTCAGCAGAATGTATCTGCCTAGAGTGAAGATTCATGAAACATATCAAATAAAGGAGAGCAATGTTTTCAGATATACAGCTAGCTGCCATTCTAGCCTTTAAGATGTAGTTTGAATACCCTATATAAAAGCTGTGTGGGCTGAGTCACACAAGGTTAAATTTTAAGCCACAATACAATGAATTATACTGAACTGTACTTTGAAAACTGTCCTTGTCTGCTGACCTACATACTATTATTAAAGCTTCTAACCTGTATTTTATCAGTGCATTGCTTCAAAAAAATCCTTTAGAACATTGATTTCTTTAGACAATTAAAGAAAAATTAAAATGCCTTTTGACATAGTGCCACAGAGTACAACTTTGGTTACAAGAAATAAATTCCATTCTCAGAACTGACATTTTAAATTGTCACTGCCATTGATTTGACAGTACCATGGCTCAGACTACTGTCAACCATCGGTGAAAGGCTGACAAAATTAGAGAATCTAAAGAAATTCCTCTTTCAGTGTGACACCCAGAGGAAAACATACACTTTTGTTAAGGTGATCACTATTAGCACCACAGAGCTTTGTAGATGAGGGTAACTGTGGTGGTAGGAACGGGGAAATCAGACCCATCAGGTATAATGGAGCCTGTACAGTCCTATGGGTGCTGTCTTTTGATTTGAGATTACAACAGCTTGATATCAAAGTCTATGCAGCTGCTGCAGGTTAAAAAACTGAACACCCTTTTCACGCCCTTCAACTTTGTCATTAGGAAATACCTCTGGAGAGCAAATAAAAGAATGGTGTCTCATTAATGGTAGATGTCAGGGAACCACATTTTATTTGATTTTGCTGACACATTGCTTTCTTAAAAGAAATCATCCTCAGCTGTAATGGATTACTCCACCAGGAGGAAAACTAATCCTCCTCTTCAGCTGCCAATCAGGGCTGAAGAGTGTTCCAAGAATTCCACAAGATGACACTCTTAGCAAAATAAGAGTAGTTTGGGGAAATCCGTCGCCTTGGTTGCCTTGTGAGACAGTCATGATTTACGGGGCTTTCACATTGCTCTGGAGCTGTTACTGAGATTTCAGCACCTGCGTCATAACAGCAACTCTGTTTTTTTCTCTTTCATTAAGGAATACGCTGTTGACCTACAAACTGAGCAAAACTGTTGTGGACGTTATATATGTATCACTAGGGAGTAATAGTCAACTATTGCTACATAATAAATGTCTTTTTGGAACAGGATTTTCTTATATGAAAGAAAAGTAGGAAATACACCAACTAAAAATGCATTCAAATCTACTTCATTTTTAGCTACTGCAGCAGGTAGAAAAAAAACTCTTGGCTGGTTGAATCGTCCTGATATTTGTACAAGACCAAAAGGAAGCTGTTCTAAACTTGTGTTTTCTGATGTCAGTTGGATATAAAGAAAAAATACAAAAAGTAAATATACAACAATCCATATTTTTCTTCCACAATATCTGATAAATGTGGATGCTACAGTACTTAGACCCAGTCACACAAAGACAAATTTAGTGATTATAACTTGTTACCCAAGCTGTAGAATCGAAGTTTTTCCATCCCTTCCTCCTGAAAATATAAGAAGGTCAGGGGCAGGATGCCATCATCTTCTCTCACACAAAACCTTGGAAATACTGAATTCATTGGCACAACTTGCAGAACAGGGTGTTTCTTTAGCCCATAGTGAAACCCAAAATTTAAAAATCAAGAGCTGCTTTGGTGGCTCTAGTTTTGTGTTTGAATGCTAAGTGCCTATTCCCCACATGTCTTTTTCAGTTTGTTTCTGAGGGGGAGGTGGGAAAGAGCAAAATGAAATGGGGAAGGTGGGGAGGTTGACAAAAATATCCATGAGTATACCTGACCCTTCTCAAACCCTCAGTTCCTGTTTTGTTCTTTCAGCTTTTGCTGAGCTTCAGTTTGAAATCTGAGGTGTTGAAACACTGACTTTCCTTGTACTAAGAAGTTTCTCAAAAGGAGGAGAGAATTTGCCGAAAGTAAGTTTCTTCAGTAAAATATTGACTGCCTCTCATGAAAGATGATATTAGCTATAAACAACTTTAATAAATTTAAGTGTTCAGATCATATAAAGAGCTAAATTATCTTACAAACTCAGTTCCAGTGGAGCCAGTGACACTGCATGGGATTTAATATTAACGCTGAGTTCAGCGTGGCGCATCAGTCTTCAGAGGACGTCATATAGATCTATACTATGGGAAAGGAATTCAGGATCCTGAGAGCTCTTGTGGAAATCTTATAGGCAAAGGGTGATTAAGTGAAAAATGTTTAGTTTTTATGTGTTTCAGGAGACTGGTTTGAACAAACATATTTGTGTTTAGGTATGGAATTGAAGTGTAGGATAGGGACTATCTTTTAGGGGGTTGATAATGCCTGAAAGTGAATTCAGGTGAAACGGTCTGAATTTACGGCATTCCAGCTATTTCTGGCTTATTCCAGCTGTGCGCAGTCTCACTGGGGAGCAAAAGGACCTTGCTCCCCTTTTAGTTTACACATTTTCAGGATGAATTAAGATACCTTAGAATACAATGTTCTTGCTTGACAAGAAGCTGGAAGCTATTTGGGAATAGCTTTACTGCTCTATATCCAATCAAGCTTTTTTCTTGTATCTGCTTTAAGAGGGTTATGATCCTCGCCTAACACTTTTTTTTAGACTATCACAGTACAAATTACATGTTACACCTTTGATAATGTGTATTGCTAATCTGAAGGTTGAAAAAAAAAGACTCTCTTGCACTCTACCTAAGCTTTTGGGACCTCTTCTTGTCGCAGCATAAATAAATAACTATAATTGTCAATTGCTGTGTGGACGTTGATCTCAAACTTCGACTGTGTTCTTCAGTTTGTACAACTGGCCTGAAAACCTGATGTATGCAAGAGTCCTCATGAGATTTCTAGTGCTTCTAAATAGGCGAACAGTCCTCTGTAAACAGCTTTTCTTATGGAATTTCTCTACTTCCACTTCCAGTCTCTGCAGGAATCAAAACACAGAGCGCAAGGACAAAAAAGAAAAGAAAAAAAAAAGAAAAAAAAAAGGAGGAAAACAATGGAATAAAGAAATTACACTCTTTCGAACTGCCAACAGTGCCTGCTCTGAGCTTGTATTTGTTCTGAACTGATCCCTCCAGCTCTGCTTATAATTTTGGGTGTGGCAGAACGGAGGGAGAGGGGGAGAGGCACCAATTGTTTTCTGTGGTGAAGAAGGCAGTAGATTCCAAAAGCAAAAAATGCCAAAATAAAGTAGAGGCTTCTTAGGGATTGCATAAGGGATTAGGTCCTAACTTTAAGAGGCAAATAGTGCTGATCAATGGTTATATTTGGCTAGCATTGGTTGAGTGGTTTTCAATGGTTGCCTCTGCTTAGAGCTTCATGAAACTAAGCTGCAGCTTTGTAATGTAAAGGCTGCATTTAAAATAAAAGTCAGTAAACAAAAAGCACTACAGAAGGAAGGGCTCTTTACAATGAATTTAGGACCCACGGAACATTTTTGAGATTGTTCTAAGGCTTTTCTTAAAAAAACTTAGATTTTAAAAGGAAAAAGTGGGTTTTTTTAGTCTATGTTGCATATGTTCCTGTACAGAAATACCTGCTCTTCAACTGTATGCTTCAAGAATTGCTCTTCCAAGTGTACGGAAAAAGTGGGCATGATGTACAGTATAGCAAGTACCGAATTTTTTACTCTTTAACAATGAAGATGAACCTTTTAAGTTAAAGTCTATACTAAGGTCCATTATGTAAACGCCTTTCTTTGCATGGTAAGGCTTTAAATGCCTTTTGCTTATTAAATGCATTTTCAAGATAGCTAGTAGCTTGCATAGTGCTGTGTAGAGCTCCGATTAGTATGTGCTTAGCCTTGGTACTTTAACCAATACCTACAGAGTCAGGCTAAGGTCTGTATTTCCCTGGATTTGAACTCTCTGCAGTTCTTCCTGCCTGGTCATTTACGCTAATGTGGGCACCATCCAGTGCAGGACTGGTGGTTAGCACTTTTAAAACTCTGGGAAGGTACTGTCAGCCACGATTTTTAATCATAAGGGGAAACTATTTAGAGATGCATAATTATGGTGGAATCTGAGTATTTGATTTCTTTTAAAATAAAAATGTGGCCTCCCAGTTCACCTTTTATAGCTTATAAAATAAATCAATTGTATTAGAATTTATTCAATTAAGCTGCAAGCACGCAGGACATGTTTAAGCTGAGAAACTTCTTCTGAAGCTAAAACAAAATGGAAAGCTCTGAATGGTGAAATTTGTAGCTCATTTGGTTTTATCCTCCCAATACTTGCTAGAGATTTGCTCTTAAATAATCACATAGGTTCTTAGCTTAAGCTTAGGACAATGTTCTTTCAATAAAATAGTTTTTTGCTATATAGCACTATCAGAAGCATGTGGGTAGACCCTGAAACCCACATAAAGCCTCCAACTGTTCTGATGTTCCCTCTAAGCCCTAATAATATGGGGATGACTATCAGTTGCAAGCCTTTAGATGGCAAATTTAAGGTTGAAATCCAGGACTAGCTTTTATCAACAGCTTCTGTAATTCAGAAATAATATTTGTCACCCTCGATCCCCCTAAAATTACAGTAATGATTGTGATATATACAAAAAGTTATCCAAATACTATTCATAATACTATGATACATTACTTTTATTCAAAATTAGAACATCTTGGGAAATATTTTATTACTTGAAAAATGAGACCTTATTTAAATCACGGTTTGTGCAAACTTAAAAGTCAAGAATGAAGGTTGAAAATTTACACTGAGTTTTGGGATTTCCTGGTCTTATAGTGCTGAATAATGTACCTCTAAGATTCCTTTAATATGGTCTCAAAATGCTGTTTCTTTGTATGTTTACACAGTGGCATGAACATCTTGTCATTCTGTATGGCATCAGGATACAAAAATTGGACAGATACTGTGTTTGCTGTAATACAACTAAAACAAGTAGTTTGTCTCCTACCAGCACTGTGTTTTAGAACATAAGCTCCCTCATAAAATAGAGCTAAGCAGAAGTAATAAAGTAATTGGTTTCTTCCTCTCAAAAACCACTGGTAGAAGAAGCATTTCACTAGTATCCTGAAGGAAAGATACAAATGTAAGATGTTATATTCAAAAGGAGATGCTGAACATGAAATCTTTGGAAAACAATGCATGTTTATGTGACTAACCATTGAAGGTCTCATAGTCCTATAGTATGGGAGTCAGTCCAAGGCTATTATATGATTGCTGTGCATTGCTTAAAGCAAAGCATCTAGGGAGGTGTTCTTGTGATACGAGCAGAGTAGCATTTAAACCAGATTAGAGCTGAGAACTGATCATAGTGAACCAGCCAAAGCAAAGTTCCTGAGGACTGATAACCCACCTTTTTTTGTTATCATTGCCTTTCAACCAGATTGGTTTCCTAATCTATTTCACCCTGCAGATCAAGGGAGAAGTACTGGGATGGCCCCTTGACAGCAGCCCACACCAGGAGCCTGCATGGTGATGAACAGCTGCAAATGAGAATCTAAATATTTGAAAGGCTGATATGAAGTCAGAGGAGAAAGTAATGTGGCCTTCACAATTTATAAACAATTGAGCCATTCCTGTTGTCAATGCTGTTGCTCTTTTGCAGTGTAGACCAACTGATCATATGGATTGCATCCAGAAATGGCAAAAGAGCTGTGTCTGCTGTTTTAAACATCATGACTGAATAAATACTCCACTGCTTTTCATTAAGGAATCATTCTCAGGTCAAATAATTGTTGAGAACTTCAGTATGCACTAATATTACTTCTTATGTAGAGTAGTTCAGAAATTCATAGTTCATTTTCTGAAATTTATTAATAATTCATTAATATTAGCTGCTTCACCCAAATACTAATGCTGAGAACCTATTACATTCTGCTCTCTCGTGTCAACAACTGTCTGTCATGAGCCAAGGGAAGTAAGGGAAGCATGTGAAAATCAACACTCCTATCCCAGGAGCTAGCAGAGCGTGCAGGTAGAGCGTTTAAAGTTTTGGGTGGTGTGGCACTGCAACTAGTAACATAACAACTTAGAAAGAGCATCAAAAGTTGAGAATCGTCCCATAGAAAAGTATAGCAAATAATAGTTATCATATCTGATAGAAGAGAAAAAAACAGTGGAAACAGCATGATGTAGAAAATCAATAAGTAACTTTCCAGATGCTTCTCTAGATCAGAACAGATGGTTACATATCTACTTTATTAACCTTTTAAAAATGAAATCAGATGCAATCTATTTATTTACCATCCACAGAATGGGCGGTATAGCCTGCTTAAAGGCTGTGTTCTTTTCCCTATGCTTTTTCAGAGTTTCAGACTCTCTCCACGATTGAGAAGCTAAACTTCTCCATGTCTCTCTTCTGATCATGTCAGGTAGGATGACAAAAGAAGTTGTGTCTTTGAAAACTGAAACAAAAAATAAGTTGTTCTATTCAAAGAAGCACTAGTGAGTCTCGATTTCTCAGGCATATTTCAGGCCCTTGCAAGACTTTCTGAAATTTATCTCAAATCTGGTTAAAATCAGTCGACAGCCGCACTATATAATTCTGTACTTCCCATTTCATCAGAAAACAATGTTAAAATCTTGCAGTCATCTGCTTTAAGACACAGGATCAAAGAATGCTTTGTAGGTACAGCATTAGTTACAAGCAATTTGGTCTCTGACAAGAAAGACTAATTAGTAGATCAATTTTTTGCACAGAATTCTGCTTATCCTTCTTGCATTCACTTCCCCTCAGCTGCGCCGGTCTAACTCAGTGTTATTCAACACATCTGAGAATGGTTATGTATCCCTGTGCACCCAATCCGTACAGCCAAAAGTCCTGTTTCTCACTGGCACCACCTTCTTCAGCTACCAGAGTTATAGACTACTGGAGGTATATGTGGTACATCAGTTAATAACAATTGGATAAAAAAATAAGTTACACATGCTGAAAAAGCTGAAGTATTTCATAGTGTGGTTGCTGCTGTCAATGGGGATTTTACAGGAGTTTGGAATTGTGCTGTGCCAGTGCCAAAGGGCTCTGCATGTTTGTTCTTGATCCACTGATTCTGAGCACTTCGGTCTCCCAAATACCATGGTGTACTCAGGTAGCAAGTCAATATGGCAAATAGGACTGGCATGTATATCTCACAGTAACCACAGGTCTAAGAATGGTTTAATGGATAGAACTACATTTTATGTAACCACACAAACAACTCTCAAGTCAGATCTTGCCAGAGGATGCTTATTTCTGTTTCTGGATGGCTTTCTGCTTCACAAGCTGCCTTATTGCAGAAGGCTCCGCATTTCTTCCTGATGGGTAAGGTTGTGTTCATGGCTGCTCATCCAAATAACAAAGTGGGCCTAAATAGCCCTATCTCGCCTGATTTATAGCCTTTTTTTTTTTTTTTTCCCCCACGACCATCTCCACATAATGCGAATTGAAAAAAATCTGTTTGGGGAGATGGAAAGGATTGTAGGCAGACTTTAGGAGCAAGATGATTCATTGTTGTGAGGTAAATATGGAAGAGTATGATTTAAAAAAAACACAAAAAACAAACAAACAAACAAAAAACCAAAGCAACAAAATAGAAAGATAAACCAGGGTGATGTTTAGGCTTCTCCTAAGCTGTGTCTCTGTTAAAACTCACACATTCATCACTGAAAATCTCTGTTGGAACTGATCTGGTTTTTAAGCAAACTCTCATTTGTAAATCCCTCAAGTGTAAGCCTTTGGACAGATTACTGTAAAGTGATTTAACCCACTCATATCTGAAAATTGCCTTAGACTTTCTTGCCTCCGTGTACTTGATCTTCAGAGCTGGTGTCTTAGACCTCTAAAAATACGGTCCCAGTGCAACCTGCAAGTGAACATTGGGCTAAATCCTTAAGACCTGACACTTCACATAGGTTTACGTGGATGTAAAAATACGCAGATTTGAACAGTGGGCAGCAAAGTCTCTAACAAAGCTGACCTTCAGAGAACATTACAGAACACAGATATGAAAAAATCTATTTCACCCTCCCCTCCCTGTCTTGTCTTTTGTAATTGATGTAGTCCGCCAGCTTCACTTCCCCAGGCTGTCTAAATCTCTGCTGACTATTTTCTGTCTCTGACTTTACATCAACCAACTACTGTTTTCTTCCTGTCCATCCACTCAAAGTGGGACTTCAAAAAGCAGAGGTTATCTGCTCCTAAAACCGCTCTAATGAGGGATCTTTAAGGTTTCTGATGAAGAACAGCAGCTTGTCATCCACTCATTACTCCGGCACATAAATACACCGAGGCTGACTGGGTGAGTGGGGATCCTGCTGCCGCCAGGCTTCTCATGATGTTTGCTGGAGGTACAATGTGCTCACTGATGTGTCAGTATGGAGAGCACAGGATAAAATAAACTAATGCATACAAGGGTGACTATGAGGGAAGAATGTGTTTCATGTACAGTCAGTGAAAGTCCTCGGGATTATTTGTTTGAAAATGTAAGGAAAACTGGCTGCAAAATGTTTATGATGACGTCTTTCTGAATTCCTACACAGAGGAGGTTAATTGGTGAGACTTACTAAAGTCATACATGTCAGCTAGGTGCAAAATCGTATTTGAAGACCACCTGATGTGTGCACATAGTCTACAATTAGCTACAAGATGAGAATGCAGATTTCGAGTATTTGAGAGCTCAAAGTTAACTTGGGACTATGGTATAACATAACTGATCTGTGTACAGCAGAAATTTAGTTAGGTTTTGGTGCAGTCAGAAACTGCTATTTCATATGCTTTCCCCTTCCCTGCACCACGCTGCCATCGGGGGATGGAGGGCTTTGTGCCAGTGCGGTAGCACAGGATGTTGTCACACTTGGCTACTCCAGTTGCATAATGGTTACAGAAATTAGGCACAGTGCTTATCAACCTCCTGTTTGCCTGCAGACTCCTATTTTGCTGACCACAGAATTTCACAGTAGGTATACTACCTGTGCCAGGATTTACAGGTGTACCTGACCGCCAGCTTGCTTCAGTCCCGGGCTAATTTGTTCTGTGTTGGCCTACATGGGGTATGGAAGGGTTTTAGAAGTTAATAAGTCCAGAGGAAATAGGCAGGCTCAAGGAATTAGGTTGTGAATGTAGCACTACTTGAATCACTCCATTTCAGCACTCTTTTATAGCACTAATTTTCTTGTCAAGGAGTTTGAAAGAATTTAATCAAAGTGTATTTCTACTCCTATTTTGGGAGCCACTCAGCCTGTGCACTTAACCATTTGATGAATGTTAAAACACTGATTCTCTGATCACAAAGAAGACATGTGAAAGACAAAGCAAAAATTGCTTGTGAAAATATTGTTTAGTCCATGATGTACTTAGTGAAGACAGTCATTTTTTCAGACATATGCAGAAAAAAAAAAAAAAAAAATTAAAAAGTCACCTTCAGAACTCATCTTCTGTTAATAGTCTCCGATTCTCAGTGTATTACATGCTTGGTAGCACAATTTTCTACCGTATCAGGTGGATTTTCTAGCCTTAAAAGACATGATAAAAGTGTTTGTTTCTTGACTTATCATCTAAATCAACTTTTAAATTTCTTTTAGCCTTTCAGAATGTATCATTCTGGGAAACTCTTTGGTTAGGAGAAAAGAAAATATCGTTAACTGAGCTCAAAGGAATCACAAGGCAAGCACCTGTGCATTGTCTTCTCTACAGTAAGGACGAGGTTTACACATGCCACTTTTTCAGTGGTAGGGTCATGTGAGTGACTTCCACCTGCGCATTTTTTGTCCTCTCAGTGGTGTCAGTGCAAGTGTTCATGCAACCACAAGGTGAAGTAATCAGGGCATATATCCAGCTTAAAAATGCTGTATTTATTTAATTTATTTATTTTTTTCCAAGTGTGATTTCCAGCTTGGCTTGCTCATTGACCCAGTTCATGATATGGTCCCACAACCAGTAGTACTAGTGTAACCTGTGCCAGGTGAGAGGGAGGGGGAAGGACCTCTGTGGGTGCCAAAAGAAACATGCAAGCAGCCATCGCCTCTTCCTGTGCCACGGGGGCCCTGCAAAGAGACTGCCTAGCACAAAGCCAGCTTTGCTTCTTCTGAGGTCCCAGAACAGTGTAAGGGACAGTGGGCTTTCTTTAAATGAAGCATGCCCACAGGCACTGCTCATCTGCTGCAGCGTGCATTATGTGCCAGAGCATTCACCTCTGCAAGCCTGTGACTGCCTGGAGAAGGATTTTTTAAAGCAGGAGGCTGAGACAGAGCCCTATACCCAGAACCAAATGCTTTCGTGAATACTAAGTGCTATACATGGCAGTTGTTCATGGCAGCTGCATTTTTATGCATTTGAAGGCATAATATAGTAAGCATAATGTAAACATGCATCACTCTTTTGGCTCGGCATTCATTCATGACTACTCTCATTGCAATTGTGGAGCTGCAAAGCGGTGCCTGGTTTTCTCTTACAGACACCTCTAGAGTAATTTCCTTAGGAAGTAAGCTCACTCTCCCCCATGGAAGTGCTTTCAGAAAATGGGGGAACTCCTTTCAGTCACTGAAGACTGGGCTGAAGTGAATGTGTTTTTGTATTTTTTTAACCAAAGTATTTCTCTGTAACAACTTGTCAGCTAATGAGTTCATTTTAAACATGGGTCCTAAACAGCGTACACAGTATTGTTTTACTAATAGTCTCCAATTAATGGGCACTATAAAAATATAAACAGCAGGAATGGAAAAATCATTAAAAGGGTGGCTTTTGGCTTCTTTCATTCGGGTGAAATAAATGGGTTATATTGCTGCTGTTATTACTGATCCTAGACATAAAGCAGATTAAAACAACATATGTTTTCAGTACTAAACTCAGACTTGAGATGTGCATGGATGCAGGCTCAAAGCAGAATAAATATATAGCTGTCACTTTGGAAAAATGGCAGCTCATTTGACAGCCCTCTCCCTGTATATCACAAAAAAGAGGGGACACCATGCCCCAAGGACTATGCAAAGGATGATCAGGGGCTTGCAGCAGAGATGTAGTTTAAGTTGTAAAGACCAAAATAGTAATTTCATTCCTCCAAACTTTTGGCTCCATCTATGCCATCTATTTAAATAACCTTTTTCCTCAAAGCAGGAGTAAGCAGTGCTGTGCGTTCTAAAGAGCACTTGTTTACACAGTGATGCATATCTGAAGTTACCAGGGGAGGTGAATGCTTCATTCAGTCCAGCATCAGTACCTTGGCTACAGAGCCACTTACACACAAACTGCACAGCTCAATATGTTTATCGTACCAGAGTAGCCTGGAAATACGTTATTAAGCACACCGGTGTCTTTCGTGATCTCTGAGGTGTTGTAAGGGGGTGGGAAAAGGCAAACCTTCCCCAGCCCACAGGATGTCACTTCTAAGACAGTAACGCCAGTGGGAAGTCGTGGAGGGGTATCCTGAGCGGGGGCACACTGACCTCAGATGTGATTTGGTAACCACATGGAATTCAAAAGATTTGTCTCAAAGCAGCAACTTCAAAGGAGTGAGTTTAGGAGAATTTTTACTCTGTGTATGAAAACAATGGTAGAGCTAGTAAATTCAGAGCAACACAAATAACACATAACCAACTGTGTCACGCCCCTTCAAGACATCTGCCTTAAAAAATGCTTCCAATCTTAATCACAGAGAAAGCAATCTAAACCACCTAGAAATGTTGCTTCCAGAAGTTAAGGTTTCCTAACTGTTGACCAGTTTGTTAGCAAGACCTGACCCAAATTTAGAGGTGAAGTCCTCAAATGAAAAAGCTCAAAAGAGAAGACGTAATGCAATTCCCTGTCAGAAGAACACACAACTGGGGAAGAGCTCTCTTGTCACTACATTGCCCCACAAATAAATGCCCAGCTACAAAGGCAAGGGTGATAGAAGAGACAGTAGAAGAAATCACTATTTCTTCTACTCTAGAATTGAGAAGCAGCTACCTGCACAATGGTGATTAAAAGCTGATTGTGGGGCTTCAAACTTTTCTAGCCCCACTCACATCTGATCTTTTCTTGCCCACAGTCACTTTCTTGGTGCCTATTTCTCATAAGCATTGCTTTGTTGCCTAGCTTATGCTAATTTACACCCATAAAATAAAACCCATTGAAAGTTTGCATGCAGGTCAAGTTTGTAACAAAAAAGTTTTCTTCAACAAGAATCTGTATCTTTTCCAGTGCCATGTTTTATGCTTCTGGAATTCATGAGAGATGTGACTTCATTGCTTTTACTTGAATAAGAGTGTCTGGGTAAAGCTGTGATGACAGCGTGCATACATAACCAAAGCTTCAAATAAGGAGGGGCAAGGCATCCTCTTAACAGGCAAAACAACTGGTGGCTATGTCCCTTTTAGTCTGTACACCACTTCCAGTCAGGTTTTGTGCCTCCTGCTTTTAATGTCTAAAATGGAAAAGGCCACCTTCATACACCTTTTTACCTGCTTGTGCATAATAGAAGGATGATATAATGGAAACTTGCAGCTATACAAGTCAGAGAGTTGTATAGATCATGACTTCCTAGAAATTTGCTAGGCAAATATGTAACTTGTAATTATAAAAAGTACCCTACAAGGAGAAGTTTTATTAGCAGTAATTGCTTTTATCTATGGAAGGATGATTTTGGGACAAGAAAATCGATGTTATATGGGCCATTTGAGATTTTTAAACAGATCTTGAAATTTCAAGACTGAAAAATGTCTGTGCTAAGGGAATAGCTCAGGTTTATGTTCCTAAAATTTACAAGGCTCATACAGTAAGTTTTACTTAACTACATTTTTGGTCACACACATTTTAACCTAAGTTATTCAGCCACAATCTAGCTTTGACACTGTAAACTGAGTAAAATATAGATGGCATTTATGCAAGTATGTATATAAATATCTGAGTAAAAATAGTAGTACTAAATAGTAAATACTGCTCTCAGAAGAATTAATTATTAAAATATGAAACTGATAACCACTTGATTTTGTAATATGACCCATAACTATATTTTGAAACATAAACCTTGAAAATACCCATGTTTTTAATCACTTAATTTATAAGTATTTGTTAATTAAAGGAATTAATTAGTTCTCACATTGTGTTTTTCAGGATTCTGATTTATAAAAATATGTTCCCTGGCAAGTCTTAAGCAGAATTAAAAAAAATAAAAAGATACCATTTTAAAATAATAAACTACAGTGAGGCAGTTACTTGTAGAACAGCGGCATTTCAGTGTGAAACTGCCAACACATTTACTGCCTAATGCCTATATTTAATTAAACCAGCCTGTGAGCATAACAGAGAATGCAACTTCTATGTTTTTGAAGATGGTCCAGTGTGCATTCCACATGGACTCTGTGTGTGGTCTTTTCATGGTCAGAAAACAATATTCTTCTCATGTCCCATGTTTTCTGTGGTAATCTTAGTTGGCTGTGTACTCCATCCAAATGCTGAACAGTCATTCACTTGCAGATTCACAATGAAACCCTACAGTGTCCAGCATAGCACGTAATAAATGCTCTACACTTGGTATTATATTGTAACTGACTGTGAAAGCTCTGTAGATGAGCTTGTCATATCCACCCTTTAACATTAGTGGTTTTATCTTGCTTTGAGGGGAAAAGTGGAGTTAATAATGATTTACAGTTTTACATACGTGCTCAAAATCCCATATTTATGCTAAGTTAAAATGACTTGCTCGCTAACTCTTTCAGTCTATTTGCAAAAACACTGCTTAAGAGAGGAGCCAAGGAGGACTAGCAGGAGGTTCTGCAGCATCAAAGAAGGAACTGAAGGGTTTAAGAATACTGTTAAGCCGGGCAAGATTTTCCAAAGTACTCAAGAACCAGAAAATCCGTAAACAGATTGAATAAATTCTTAGAGGACTGACAGTTCACAAACAATACCAATTTTATTGTCAGCTTACTTATCCATTAGTTTCTTGAGATGTTAAGTTGGGATCTTTGATGTTTGTGTTTCCTAAGACTTTATGATATATTCAGATGATCTTTAAAGTTTCAATGAAAAACACCTTGGTTGTGGGGGGGTCTCAATTTAACACTCTTCCCCACCCTCTGTGCCTTCGCAGGGAGTTTAGTTTTGTTTAAAAACAATACAAGAAGATTACAAGCAGAAATATCTTTTCAGTGAATATGGGACACAAGCTGACAGCTGTGTGCTTCTCATGCCTTTAGGAGGCCTAAGTCTGCATTGTACACTAACGTGGCCAATATCCAGGTTGCAGCCACAGCTCCCTTACACCAATGGAAAAAAATGGAAGAATGGAAAGAGATTTGAAGATGCATTTCTGGCCTTTCTGGACAGTCAGGGCAGAGGGTGATAGCTGGAAATTCATAACTCCAGAGAGTGGTTCATCCCTGATTCATACAAGCTGTTCCCTTCAATGAAACAGGAAGAAGCCAGTACAATAGAGGTTTTCCAGAGTGGAGAAACAGGGAAGGACTCAGCATCACAAGGCAATAAACTACTGTTATTATGAAAGACGTTATGAAACAGTTTGTGGTTCTACGATTAATTTTAGCTTAAGATTCAACTTCAGAGCTGTTGGCAGTTGCTGACTCTCAACCCCTCATTCTCTCAGTCACAAAATGGGAGACAAGCGGAGCACAAAAAACCCTTCTACAAACAGCTGCCCTCCGGCTCACCTATGCTGGCACCCCACAAAATCCCAGGGGTCCAATCTGCAATGGCTCTTGAGACTCCATTCTCCAATGCTGGATACTATGTATTCCAGGTAATATAGGATTTTTCGTAGTTTATAGTCAATTCCTGGTCCAACATGAAAAGTGCGTAGAATGCAAGTCCTGACACTGCTTCTGTGGCAGATGGACATGTCAGTCTAGGTTTCCAGTCATCTGAAGAAGCATGTGAAAATTGTAATGTGTATTTTTTAATTCAGCCTTTGCCTATAGTCCTAACTGTATCTGTAATGTGGGTGAATGTAGCACCACTACATTTGTCCACTTTCACGAGACAAAAAAGACAGGTAAACTGCCTTAGAATTAAGTTGAAAGATATTTTTGACCATGCCAAACCACCAATGCACTCAGATGCCTTTTTATACATATGGAACAATTGTTAATTTATTTCTCATCCATTCGTAAAAAAATAACAATAAAAATAATGTAGAGGCATAACCTAAAATTGTTAACACAGATTTTTTGATATGACAAATCTTCCCTTGTCCCTAACTGCGGTTTTGGCCTTGGCCCTTCTTAGTTCATCTGTCCAATTAGACAGAAGTATTTTCTGGTGTAAACGGCAGATACCAACCTTTTCAGTACCTGAAACAAACTACCTTTAAATGCTGCAACATCCTGAAAAGAATGCAGCATAATCACAGCTATGGCTATTTCATCTTGCAACTGTTCCACTTTTTCTGTCCCTCCCTCAAATTCTTTTTGATAGGGAAACAATAGAATGAGCCATTCTCCATAGGCAGCGTTTTGTTGCCAAAATGAAACAGTCTAAGGAGTAGCATTCTTGCTAGATAAATATGCTTGTGGCTACACAAACCAAGGGGAAAGAAAAAACAGTATGAAGTTGTGAACCTCAATATATTGTTTTCTAACTGTAAACAAGGAAAATATGCTTTGCAGAGAGGCTGTGTAGGAACTAAAAGCTAACTTGATGTAATGCTTGTACTCTAAACCCAGACCCACAGGTCCAGAGAAGGAGGCAGGTGGCACACAATGATAATGGTAGCAGAGAACAACCGCCCAGAGAAAGATTAAAAAATGCAGGAGAAGTAACTATTTTCTGTCTGTGTGCATTCTCACCACGAGATGAGGGAGTGGGTGGTGACACTTCACAGGAGCACTCTCACAGACTGCTCAAGGGGAGAAACCCAGAGGAGTCAATGCTCCCAGAGAACCAGATCCTCAATGCTATGCGTTACGTCCCACCTGCCGTCAGGACAGGCAGCAGGTAACGTGAAGGCTGTAATCTGCTGCTTATTCTCTGCTACTCCCCTGAGGGTCCTGGGGTACCTACCACTTTGTTGGCCCACATCCTTATGGCAGGGCAGGTGTGACCCCATAGTGCTCCTCAGAACCTGCTCCTCCAAACCAGAGGAACCGCAGCAGTGAGCTGGGACTACAGCTGCATGGGGTTTTCCTTCCACATAAAGCCACCCAGCAAGCACTGGGTGGTAGCATTCAGATCTCAAATCAATGTAGAGCTAGAAAGCAAATGGGAGGTGTACTGGGCAAGGGTTACCATGTATAGTGCAAATGCGCCTGCCTTACACTGTGTACAACCACTCTGCATTTCAAGTTTGTTTGACAATTTTTGCATCAAAAACATTAAAGATCTTTCCTCATCTCCCCTCCAAATGAAGAATCATTGTATAAACAAAGAGCCAAATCTTCTCACACAGAACAGATGACCTCTCCAGCTGAATTTTGCTTATCTCAGAAGTAATTAAAAATATATGTTATAATTGCAAAATCGCAGCAGCTCTACACTGTCTACCTGTAATTCTCTACACTGCAACTTTTTTGATTCAGATGTGCATTGCCTATATGTAATTAGGTAGTGGTTTGGTAAGTGAGTTTGCACAGATGGTGAGGCATCTATCAGCATAGCATTAAGACTATGTTGTAAGGCCTCTGGGGAAAAGACCACCTTTTAAATCCATGTTTATATAATGCCCTGCACAATGGGAAACCAGATCCTCTTTGAATTCCTGGATGCCATCAAAACATGTCCGTAAATGTGTATATATTACATGCACATTATTTATGCATTATGGAAAGACTGAATGACAACTAAGTAAAAGCCAGATTCTTGCCCTTATTTACTCAGGGTGTGATATTTGAAGAGTGCTGGTTCTCCTTCTGAAATTCTATTCTAATGGAACAATTTATTAGACAATGGATATATGAGAGCAAATTTTCTCGAAGAAGAGAGCTGGTTTTGTATGATGTTGCCTATCTGCCTAAAGCTATGCCCTGGGCTAGGGCAAGGTCACCAGCTCTGATGTAAGACTTGCAGAAAACTTTTTAGTCACATGTCTGTGTGGATTTGTAAACTGACCATTACAAATCTCAGACTGAGATGGAACAACTTTCTTTATAAGTCCTTCAGACGAAATCTGTGTGCACCTTGATGCCAGCACAACTTACGTGGAGCTAGAAGAGAAGGGAAGACTGGTTCAGCACAGAGTCTCTCACTGTACTTTGCCTACTGGCTGGATTTCTTTGAGAACTAGATCTGTGATCTGATCCCCAGGGACTACAGATCATGTCTCAAAGATGAATGATCCAGGCAATAAAGATCATAAAGTCTTTTATCTTGGAAGTGGTGATTTGAATGGTAAGCCCTGAGGCAATAACAAAGACAATAACAAACACATAGTAAAATCCCTTTAACTATACAGTCTTTTAGGAATAGAAGAATAGTTTTTTTTTTTCTCTTCCTATTTGATATGTATGTGTGTATATATATATGTCTGCCTATATGTGCATGCATCTGTGTATATCTACACATGTATATATACATAAATATGTGTATATTTCAAATGTATACAGCCTTTAAGCAAACCAAACCTTTTTTCCTCTGGCCAGTTTCCCAGCTCTTGCTGCAGTCCAATGTCTGAGGCTGTAACTGAAGGACACTGTGATAGCTGTCAGAATGGCCGGTATTTAACAAAGACTGTCTTCACCAGTGATTTCTCCCGTACTAAAATGGAACACATTATGTCAGGGGCCACCCTGGTTTTATTGAACTCTAAACCGCTACAGGGACTGAAAGTGACTCTGAAGCTGTGAGCATAAACCTTCTTTGTTGTGTATGTGTGTGTTAGCATGTCATCTTTTGGGATAATCATCCAAATGTGGTGCCTATGGAGATGTGGCTGATTCAATACTTGTGCTCCCGGGTGGTCAGCCTGTAATTTGAAGATTTGCTGGCCTCATGAAGATAGCCACAAATGGAACAGTAACCATAATTACAAGAGACTGTTCCACTAATCCATGGTTAACAAATGTTAGTTAGAAGATAAATAAGCCTTACGCAAGCATTTCCTGGAGGTGTATGAGCCTTGTGTTTTCATTTGTTCTGGCTTCTCTCTTCTTTAGAGAAGAGCGACAATAAAAAAAAAAATGTAATCTAATTTTGTTTCAACTGTTAGGAATCACAATAAGTCTTTGAAAAGTCTTTGAAGTTGAATTATCTTTTTTTTTTTTTTTTAAACCCAACTACTACTTTTTACTTATGATACAGAGAAACAGTGTAATTCTTTTGCAGACTGACTTTCTCTTAACTTTGTTGTTTGTTCTATTGTTTATTTTATTTCAAATCTCCATTGCTTATAGAAGGGAATGAGAGGTATTTAGAATTTAGCACCCATCAAAAAAATAAATCTGAAGGACTAATTTTCCTTTCTTTGTGTTTTCTTTCCTTGTATTTTCAGTACACTTATCACATCCACTCTTTCACCACTTTTCTGCAGACTACCCTACTGTTTTAGTAGTTCTGAACTGTGACAGTTCTTCAAGATACAATTTCATCTATCTACTTTTAGGTGGCAAACTGTTGTCCAGTGTTGGCGAAACTAAAGCAGGCCTGATCACACAGCAATGAAGGAATATAGGAATTGTATTACCATCACATCAGGCTGGTCACATAATTCTGCTGTAACCGACTTACTGGTAAAAGTCTCTGCATAGCTCTTATACTGGATAGTGGTTGTTCTTAGAATTTAAGAAATAAGATTAATTCCTTTAATTTTTGTGCTGTTTAATGTAACTGTGGATGTTCTCATTATCCACACAAATGTATAATCCTTTATTGAATCCTGCTAAGCTCTTGGCTTCACACACAATTGGTATTCTGCCATATCCAAACATTGCTCATATCATCAAGGAACTAAGGAATTGTACAGGAAGGATAGAGAAGCAAAGATTTTGCCCCTAAAAAGCATCTAAAAGCAAATAAAGGGGTGTAATTTACTCAAACTAGTCAGTTGTTTAGGTCTTCTCTCTTAAACTTATAAACATTTTAAAATGTTGATATAAACTGTATATGCTAAAGATAAGTCTAGTCAATATACTCTGTTTATTCTTAACACAGAGAGATCCTTTGTTCATAGAAGACTATAGGAAGAGGTCACATCTTCCTAGATGAGATGCTACAGGTGGAAAAAGCAGAGAAAGCTTTCATATCCAGCATTCCTCCAACAAGTTTGACAAGAAGCAGGCAAGTCTAACCTAAATATAAGCTAGGTGTAATCAGTTTAAGGTAACTACAATAATACTGCTTAATTAGAACACCTGAGCTAGAAATGTTGTCAATAACACTGAGTGAGAGATGCTTGTGGCAAGGGCAGGCAGAATAAAAGGCAAGAGAGGGAAATGGTCGGATGGAAAACCAAACCAAACCAAACCAAAACAACAACAAACAAAAAGGTGCTAATGATGTGCAGTGGGGAAGGAGAAGCAGGAAGATTTTAAGATGTCACAAAATCAGTACCTCTGTTGATCAGGTGCCATTTTCCAGTAAATCTATAAGCTTTTTGCACCTTTCTTGAGATAGTGGAGTGCAACTATGATTATGAAAAGTGCTTTCTTATCAGCAAGTAGTTGTTTCCATTCATTGTTATTCATCTTGGTTGAATGATATTTGTTTCATCCACTTCCTTTCCACCAGATGACTTGATATGGTGAAAGAAACAGATCATGTTTTTCTCTGAATAAGTCGGGGATCCACGTAGAATGTGATATGTCTGCACATTTTATTTGAGTGGTAGGTTCAGAGATTTGATCTATTTCTCTGAACATGAATGCTTGTGAAGTGAAGATCATCTTCAGGCTGTAGTACCTCATACCCTGCATATTCTTCTCAAAACAAATGCAGGGATATTTGAGAGCTTAGCTGCGTGCTGTGGATTTCAGAGACATTTGGTGATTTCTGGGAGTAAACATATTGGCCTGTGCATTTTGTGAACACTGGTCTGTTCCCCTTACCTTACTTTCTGTTTTTCTTGAGGTTTATAGGAGAGAGTCATCAAAAGTAGCTTTATCTTCATGGTGAAAAGATTCTTTGAGAGTAGGCAAAAAACTAAAAAACAACCAATGGTGGCAAACCACTTTGTCTTCTGTCCATCACTGAGAGATTTAAGGTGCAATCCAGTATTAAAGAAGGAAATATTTCTTCTTGAAACTGCTCAGAATAGATATTGCAGTTTCAAGATAAAATAGCTTATGTTCTGTCTAATCAGCAACTGAGCATATGTGTTCCCATCCATTTTCTTCTAGTGTCCATGTTAAAAATGTGGGATTACTCTTGGAAGGGCTTAAGAGAATTACAAAGGACTTAGAAGGCACTAGGGAAAACTTTCTAGTGGTGAAGGTTAATGACATACTAGAACATCTTAAAATAAGCAGTCTACGGGGCCTCTAGCATTGGAGAGACATAGTTCATCCTACATTGACCCTGCCTAAGAAGATAGTCTAAATGATATTTTGTGGTGTGTTAGAGATATACAATCTGTACAATGCTGAGATACAAATCAATATTTTTTCACACTTTGTGAACGGTATAAATGAAAACTAATTTACAGCTATTATTAGGATGGTAATTGTGCTGCTGACCATTAGTTAGATTCCCAGGCAGAAGCTCCACAGCTGCAGCAATACCGATTTAACTATAAGAGTAAGGATACAGGTCAACTCTTTGTTGAAATACCATAAAGTCAGGTGATCACATGTAGGTCACAGTCTGTTTGCACTCGGAAATCAAGCTTACAGAGGTCTTTCTGTCATAATTTAAATCAGTCTATAAACAGCAGCTGTATCAATAGTTTCATTATTTATTATGTGACTGAATTGGCAAAAATGAATAAAAATCAGTTCTGTTTTTAAAATGAAATTGACAACTATTTAAAACATAAATTTGTGTAACTATAATGAACATGTCTGAAGTGTGTGAAGTTATTTAGTGGATAATCTTTATTACAGATTATCTGAAATCTTTCTTACTCAGGCACTCTCTATTTGGTCATGTGAGATTTTTCTGAATAGCAAGTTAGTTTCATGCAAATACTTAAACTTGCTGAGTGTTTTCAGTGGTGAACCCAGGACTTCACTGAAAAAACAGCTGTTTATTTAGAGTTTCCAAAAGCATTTGCAGTGTTACCACCAGGCTTGAGGAGCAGATGACAAATTGTATCATCCTCAGACTGTTCAATACTCACACACTTATCTACGAATTCTGCACCTGACCATGCAGGAGTCATACAAGGCTTGAGTGATTCAGCTCTGCAGAAGGACAGACTAACCTGTCCCTCTCAGTCTTTTCCAGTGGGGCTGGAAAACTGAGAGGCTTATTACTTTAGCCTGGGTTTTAAAAAGTTATGGATAACAAAAAATTTATCAACATGCTAGTTTCAGTGAATGTCATTTTTTGTTGCATTGCTATTTGGGTAATATTTTTCCAAGGGGAAGACAACAGCTCTTGGGAAACCTGTACCAGGTTGACTTTAGAGCAAGGCAGGAGGATCTGTCATCCTATTTTTCCTTTCAAGGATCACCTACTGGTAGAATCCAATGATTCTTCTTGGTGGAGTGGATAATAGTAGCAGGAAGGACAAAAAGTGTCCTTCATTTGAGGGCAAAACACTGTTCACATTTAAATGAGCAGGAATACCCAGTGAAGGCCTGAAAATGAAGAAATGAAGGCATTCATAACTTAAATCTGAGTCAACCAAAATAACAAACATAATTCTCTTTTCTTGTTTTTCAAACAGCAATAGTTCATAATTTTGAAAACTGTAGAGCCCTCTGAGTTTCTGATTCTGAGCCTTTCTTCCTTGTGCACAGGTTTCTGAATGCCTCTCTTGCCACTTTTTAGATTCAGTCAGCTGGCCTCTGTTCTGATTTTTTATTAATACATGTGCATCAGCACAGGTGGGATGTGCAGAGGTACTGCATCAGGTAAGAGTGGGGAGGACAACATTTCTGTATATCTGCCACCTGGGCAGACCCTCTGCTGTATGTGGCAGTGAATGGTGACTGGCCAGCTTCACTTCTGGAGATCCTAGTTAAACCGGAATCTGATGTGCAGAGTGTATCAGGAACCCTGATTTATCACCGAGTCTCATAACAATACATTGCCCTCCAAAATACTGGGAGAATGCCACACTTAGTTAAAGGTGTAATCCTTTTCTTCCAGCCGATCTATGAAAGGATAACTATTTTTTTGCACTCAGTCTGCTAACAAATTTGTGATCTACAGCATCAAGGTTTTTTCAGATCTGGGCCTCTCAGAAACAGAAACTGTGTTGAATTGTGCCAACTTCTGTGATGGTTTGGTGATGTAGACAACTGCCAATTCATGCTATGTGCCTTTTTTATTATTCTCATCCAAACAACATGAAGACAACTACAAACTTAAGTATTTGAAAAAGCCTTATTTTTCTTGCCTGTTCATACTTCCCCATACAACTGAACTCCACTAGTTATAATTTATGACTGACTTATAGATCTGAGAGATTCTGTACATAATGCCAGAAAAAAACTCTAGCCAGTAAACCTGTTGCTAGAAGGTCAGGTGGCTTGAGCAAAACACTTGGCTGTAAAAATCTATAAGACAGATTTAGTCATGGTACCTTTTTTTAAGTCTACATGAGGGAAAAAAAAAAAAAAAAAAAAAGTCATCATCATAATCATTAAATATCTAGAGTGGTTTTCTGTTCATTCATTTTAGACCAATATTTTCATGTTCTGCAGGTACCCCGTTCTTAATTTTGAAAGGAATCTAATTCTGCATTATCCTGCAGTTAGAATTTTGTGCAGAATAACTTAAGAATATCCTCCCTTTCTGTTACCTACTCAGAAATTAATTCTGTTACCTACTCAGAAATTAATTCTGTTGTTTCCCTTTTCCCTGCTTATGAGAGAAGCCCCAGGGCCTCCATGAGACTAGACATTATTTTGGTTAAAAGTATCCTATTAGCCGTACCTACTTTTCAATATTTTGCTGGATTTTAGATGAATGTATGCCAGAGTAATTTACATTTTACTGCTGTCCTTTGAAAGACATGTTTTTGTTTTCTTTTACAGAGTGTAGCAAAAGTGGGAGAATATTGAGTATTGTATGTGGAAAAACAGAAAGTATGGTCAGGCTTTTGCAATTTCCAACTCCATTATATGTTAAAACCAGCTTATTATTTCAACCTGTAATTACAATAAAGTACATAAGACAACTGAGATCATGGAGATAAAAGGCATGATAGCTATCTGGCTTTTGTTTAACAGGTCGATAGTGATTGACTTTTATAGCTGTAAAAGGAATACTACTTTTGTCCTACTGTGTTTATCTCATTAGAAGTTGGATACGTGTCAGGACATTAAACACAAATTCAAGGTATATCAATATTTTCTGATACTGTCTAAAAGTGACAGCAAAGCTGAACAATAGTAATCAAAGCTTGCATCAGGTTTTCAGTGAGGGCAGGACAAAAATCAATGCTATTTGATCCAGTTTTATGGATTTACTTAACATCTTCTTTAGCCTAGGAGGATGAACATGAATGAAGAAGCATTTAAGTGGAAGAACAAAAAGCTATGCATGTTAGACTCCCTGTTACCAATGACTAGGTATTCAGGTTCCTACTGAATATATTGCCATCAGCCTGTGTTAGTTTTAATTGGAACCAGACAAGAGGCTTCATACTCTGTTGGAGGAAACAGTCATGTGTCAATAAGGAGAAGAGCAACACCTGACAAGTTGTTGGGGCATGAACGCTGCTTTGTTAAACCTTTACCTGTAAAGCCTGTGGGAAAAGGCTGGACAAAGTTCTCTGTAAGCACTCTAAAAGTGAGACAGAGTAGTGAGAAGGTTGCAGCTTCAGGTCAGCAGTAATGTTTCATAGCAGTCTCACAACAGAAGTCTTCCATATTCATATCTCTCCCTGAACTCCCCAGTGGTGTGGAAAGGAACAGTATCTGCTAGTTACAGTTTTTGAACCCCCAGCTGTCAGGCTCAGGTCTATTTAGACAGTGGTACAGCCCTAACATAGCTATAATTTCTCAAGCTGTCTTGACACTCTTGGGTAATACTGAGGAAGAGCCACCCAGTGTTGGGTTATACACAAGGTATGCTCATCTTCTGTACCCACACAAAGCTTTTCTCATGCAAACAGTAAATGGCTCTGTTCCTTTACTGTCCTTGCTTGGGCTATGTACTTCTCTTGTTCTCATGCCCATTTTATGGTAAATTAAAGATGCAGAAGAGGATTTGCTCTTCCACCATATTTCTAACTCAACTCGTATCTGTAAAACAGTTAGTGAATAATTTAATCAAAAAAGGGAGAGAGGGGACCTAAACCCCCCCAGCATTCTTACGAGAAAACTCGGATGCTTCACACAGTCATAACTAGAGAGGTACTCCCAGTTTCTGCTATATTTGACTTACTATCAAAATAGGTTTTCAGAAACTGGAGAGTTGCTAAATGATTTAATGAATTACCTTTGATATGGAGTATTGTGAATTTCACTTAACATTTCTAAAATATTGTGTGCCTGTTTGTCTAATTTGGCTATGGAAGGCCATATTACAATGACAAATAAAAGCTGCAAAATATATCTAGATCAAGGTCTTGATCAAGATATGGAACTTCCTGTTCTTGTGTCACCATTAGTTAATCCAGTTTTAAAAAACATTGCCCGGAGGCAATGAGGGGCTTGGACAGAGGAAATCCACAAGATATTCCAAGGCCATAAAAGGTTATTTTTCTATTATTATTGCTCTATCCATTGAAAATGCTTATCGTGTATAACACTTTTAAAAGACTAGAGGTGTTAAAATAAGGAATAGTTAGTATTTTAGCATAATCTGTGTACACTCAAAACTATAATACCCACTATTAGTTTTTTAGTTCTTTTAGTTAAATAAGTTTTAACTTTTGCTTACTATCAAAACAATATTAAATACTCAATTACAACTCATACATCTGCTTCTAAAATTGTTCTGTTCATATGCACTATAAATGCAGATAGAAAAATACTATATGTGTTTTAGGTGCAATTATTTCTCTCCTTCTTGGGAGTCTGACTTCAATGCACCCTGCTCAAGAAAGTAATCATATGGTCAGATTTTAAAAATAATACAAATAGATCTGGTTTTATGTTGATTTATTTGTACTTGAAAGTATTGCATGGTGATTGTATTTAAAGGGTAACCAGAATCACAAAAATGGCAGCTGAAGATCACTTTGTAGATGCATGGATTGTAACTAAAAGTGCAGTGAACCGAACAGATACAGTTTTGGGGAAGATTGTGTCACCAAGTGGTATTTAAAAGACACAGTCTGTGCAGAAGGAAGTTGGATTTAAAAAGGTAAAAGCCCCAGAGGTTCGCTGTCTGTAACATGCAGTGAATGGTATAAATAAGCAGAGACTGAGTAGAACCAACAAATGCAAATACAGCCTTTTCCCGCTCAAAGATGCAGTTGCATTGTTTCCATCTTTTAAGGGTGCTGCTGAATGACTTGTTGACATGGTTGTCCAAATGGATGTCAGACCTGCTACCACTGACTTCAGGAAACCTCTGCTTGCACAGTACAAGTCTTCGCCTTGTTCTGGTCTTTTCCCACAGTATCAACAGCTGTAAGACCCTTTTGAGGAGCCCCTGAGCATGTGGTCAGGTCTCTTCTGCTTCTGTGGCCAGCCTGAATTTCTCTGCATGCTCACAGGGAGCAAAAGCGTACTGGGCCTTATACTTTCCTATTTTGACTTTCCACTAGGCAAGAGCGGTGTAACTATCTGCTTAGCCACTGTATCTTACCAGTCATCTTCAGCTTTGATTCATCTACCCCAAAAGCTTTTCAAAGCACTATAACAATGTTAGGACAATTCCTCTGTGCACAGATTGGTCTTAGCCGTGACTGAAGTGTAGTGGTTTCCTTAACCAGCTTAATTATGCTGAAAATGTACTTACTAAATAAGGAGGAAAATGGTTTGGCATGGCTTGTAGGAAAATGGAGAAAGAGCAAGTTTGGTAAAATGAACCATATTAACTATGATTTCAGCAACAGCAATTTATTTTTTAAATCTTGTTGTCACTCTTTCATATTATCTCTTTAAAGTTCAGAGTGATTCTTTGCCCTTTTATTGTGCAGCCCTAGTATTTAGCTAGGTAATGGGATTTATGATTTTGTTTACATCAGTCTCCATGGAGATCCACCATAAAAGATCAGTTGCCTGGCAACTGGGTATTGTGGAGCTGCAATGGAGGGAGGAATTTTTTGTCTCTCTGAAGGGAGGGCTTAAGGAATAATGAAAACTTCTGCTCATACTTCTCATGAATGCTTTATTTTCAAGGTCAACAAATTTTTTTTTTTCAGTAAAGACTAATGCACTTTTCTTCAAAAGATGCGCCGTAAAATGTTTCTCAAAGATTATCCTGTCTCAGAGCGAAGGACAACCAGCTTAAGAAGTTTTTATTCTCTCCATGCTGTTGCAAAATAAGGTTTAGAGTAACTGTGGGGCAGCCATAATGAAGTGGGTCTCTTATTTCCTGGCCACTCTGCATTCATTAACAAATGAGCTACTGTAGATTCAGAGCTACGTCTCATCCCAGAAACTACAGTTATTTTTCTTCACTGAATTCATAGTTGGATTTTTGGTCACTGTAGATTTATCTCTCATTTCAGTATATATTTTTTTTCCCCACAAATTTTAAAGTGTGGTATAATTAAACTGAGAAACGGGTATATTAGTATTCCAATATACAGGTGAACTTAAGAAAATTGCTCTAAAATAGACTGACTTGTACTTTAAAATGTTTCATACACACATGGTATTAGTTTTTCTTTATATAAGATGTGTATAGGCTATCTCATATTTAATTATTAAATAAACTTTGAATAAGGGAATTTGGTAGACACAAAATTAAGCTTGTGCAGGTATAATCTGAAACTTAGGGTTCGGGGTCTTTTGAAATAATTACCTGCCTAATGTGTTTCGTGATATGTTTTATCTATTTTTAAACAACCTTCTTTTTTGAAATTGTCTTCTGCTTATTGTGAGACCATAATGTTTTCTCTTTAATATGACTGTTTCAGAGCTCAATCAGTATTTTGATTACAGACTAGCTTAACATTTTTGTGGTTTGAATTCTGATGAAGTACTATGAATGAACCCACAATGCCTTTCTGACATGGTGTGCAACAGAGATCCGTCTAATTTCTTGATCAAATGGTGGAAACCTGCCTCTTGTTCATATTGTGAAACAGCAGAACCTTTTGGGTTGGGCAGATTTGGTCCATGTCTTTGTGGCAGCACACAGGGACAGACTCTTGTGCCATGAACCCTGCTCCAGCTCATGTGGCTCACGAGTATTCCACAATTACTTCAGAATATTTTACATGAAGCTTGAAGACAGGTCTTCAATCTTTTATTTGTATCTAGCGCATAGTTGTATTGCTCCTTGCTGCTGCTGGTGGTTCTTATAAGGCCAAAAGCCTGGAGGAAAACTGCTGGGCCACCCCATTTATGGGGTCAGCAAGACAGACAGTGCTTGTAATCATGACTGACCAGACTGCAATATCGATTTTGGTAGGGTATCTTAAGAGTGGATAAGAGTGGAATTGGTAAAGCAGCTTGGAGCATATGCAATGACATTGCATTGTCAGCTGAGAGACACAGGAGTGGTGGATGACTCTAACAGCATCTTGGTAGCAATTTTAATTCTTAGCTAAATAATCATAACACATTCTCTCATGTAAAAATTATGAAAGAGAGGTGCTGCTATAGACAATGACTCAGAAGAGGAGATATTACGTATATGATTGTGCATTTTTACATTATTTACAGTACTCTGAACTTTTCTTTCATGGAAGTCTCTATTAAGAGGATCTAAAATGGAGGAGAAAGAAAATGACACCTTCATGTGTGTAATGTTGCTTTTAATCAACATAGAAGCATCAAAAAACATTGCTAATATCAAGGACATAGAACAGATGTGGAACTTTGGACAATTACCAGAGTACTGCTAATACTCTAATTCCATGTAAACCTGATACTGAATGTCTCACTATCTTTCACACAGCGTGGAAATCTTACGCCATTAAAAATCCACTTTGTCCTGGATGTTAATCATGAAAATCAGCAAAACTACGACAGGAGTGTGGTTAAATGCTGTTACTTTTCTGGAATGAGAAGACTGTTCCTGGTGTAAACACCATGCACACCTACCAAACCAAGTAGCAGAAATGTTGACATGTTGAAGTTAGACATCTGGCCCATAAGGTCTATAACCCCCTAGTTCTCCATGAAAAGACTTTATAAGGACAAACCATGCTTTTTTATACTTGTATTTCAGTAGATTTCTCTTATAGAAGGAGCAGATGGATATAATTTTGCCGTGTTATCTTGTAATGAATCAGGACTTTTTGAATCTAACGATAAGAAAAACAGGCAACATTTCACTGCAGCAGATTGTAAAGAGAAGCAAAACAGTTATTTAGCCTAATTCCAAGCCTTGGAAAGTTAATTTGTTACTGCCTATGGCCACAGAGATTCAGAGAGGTCTGAATCTGTGGAACACACCTCCACAGGATGGTGGCCACTCTTTCTAAAAGAACAATCATCTTCATCCTTACCATCTTTTTCATCCTAAGAGCGGTCACTCAGCTCTCCACGGTCTTTCCTCAGCTCTGCTTCTCACGTTGCCTGCCTTTGGCATAAGGAGGTTGATCTTACACTCTTGGTTTCAACAGCGCATTTTGTGTGTACAACTGCATCTCCAGCCAAGATGCGCTTGCAACATCCTTGATTAGATGCAGAGTTAGTAGCTGTGGAGTGATTCCAGATTCCAGAGTACGAATTTTTCTTGTGGTGTAAAAGACTATAAGGGCACTTACTATTTGCAACTAGTTAGACTATTTCTGTTGTTTAGTGTGATGAAGCAGTGAATGGACTTTGGCTAGGGATTTATGACATTTCCTCAGAATTCAGTGCTCCCTGATCAGTTGCTGGAAAGATGCCTTCTATGTGTTAGACTTGGGCTGGTCTTCTTACTCCTATAGTTCAATAAACCAAGCGGTTCTTTTTAAGATTTAAGAAAAATAATGATTGAGTATTTTTTTCCTTTATTCTCTTATTTTTATCTAGGTTGTTGCAGAGTTTCCCACAATTAAATTCTGACAGTGCCTTGTGTTATTAAGTGAAGAAAACAATAATCAAGTACTCTAAAATTCACTGAGAGATACCAAAGTTGCATTTGTTATACATACATACAGTGTCTCTCTCTCTCTTCTGGTCACTTAGAGCATCAATCTAGGTAGTCTAGCTAAATGTTCTCCTTCTATTAAAACACCCAAACTTCAGACTTTTCATAATCTAATTCTTCACAAAATTCTATTTCTTCTCAACTTAATGACTTTTTTTTTTTGTGTGTGTGATTTTGGCTACATTTTAAAATAATATTAAGAGAGAAAACCTGCTTCTTAGCAAAGAATGCTTCCAGAATTGTGCAGGATGAAATTCTGCCACTTGTTAAAACCATTTTTAACAAGAGAAAATAAAAACAAATGTTTAAATTATTCCATACTTTTAAAAGGCAAAACAAATAAGTGTAGGCTTTGCCAGGTCTCTATTGTGATAAGTTTTATTGCTGTTTCACAAGAATTAAAGTAGTAAAATTACATATTTCTGTTCCTGTAAACTCTGCTGACATTTATATTATTTTTATGAAGTCTGAAGCCTGATGCATTCCTGACCTTTCCAGCAGATTTGTTTTTTCTTCTCTTGCTAGTCTCCATCAGCCTTTCATTGAGAGTGTCACAACAGGTGAATAAAGTCCAGCTATGGTCAGCTTCACAGCATCTTTTCTCTTTCATCACCTTTTTCTGCACCACACAAAAACATAATATACTTTTTTATTTTAAACTACCTATTTTATTCAAAATCAGCTCAGTCTACAATGACTAACCAAAGCAGTTATAGTTCCACTGTCTCAACTGGCAGATCTATTTTTAGGAAGTAGCTCTGTAAATAGTGATTGTTGCCAGACCTTTTGGTGATGTAAGGTGATGCCACTCTTGCCCGGGTGTAGAAATTCACATCAACTTTCTTTGTTCAAAATTGTGGAGTCCTATTTCCCTATAAATACTCTAATACAATTTGGCTTTTATGATTGCAGCATTTCTTTAAAATGAGCAAAAGTTGGTTGTGTGTTCGCTTTCTGAAATTAAGAAGGGGAAAATTTCCTTAATAATTTCACAGATCTGCTTCTGACAACTACTTTAGGAAATATATATTTGCTTTTCTGAGGAGAGACCTTTCCCTCTTGCATTTTGCTCCAGTTAGCACTGTGGCATCAATACAACTAGTTTATTTTTTGTAGTCATGCATTAGCAACACATTTGCTAAACCAGCTATGTTTCATTGAATTTCAGTCAGCACAAGGACCCAAATTTTGCAGGTAGAACTTGGTTACCAGTGATTACTTTTAAAGGTGGGGAGAGAGGAGCTGAAAAATAATTTTAAACTGGTCTGAAGACAGAATTTACTAATACAATCCTAGTTTAAAATGTATTTTTATATCAATCCAACATAAACATTGGTCACTAATCACCTATGAAGAAAGTTTTTCTCTCTGAGCATTAAATGCTGTCTGGCCTTTCTTGTTACTACTTAAATAACACATTTTCTGTTTCCCTTAAATATCTCTCTTTTATACACAGATATACACACACAAATATTAATATGTATAATATGCCCATATAAGTAATTTTTTAAAATATTGAAAGATAGATTTCAGAATAAAATATTATTTTCCCTCCCCTCCCCCTGAAAGGACAGTTACAGCAAATCCTTTTGTGTCTACCATGGTTCAGAAACAGACCAACCCAAGGGAGGATTTGGTGTATTGTAAATCAGATATTTATAAGTCAATATGCCAGAGAGGACAAACTGCAGGGGCCTTTCTCCCTTTAGGTCTTCCACCAAACCCTCTTTCCAATATGCATCGACTTCTTTCTTGGTTTAATTTTCAGACCTCTTTCATAACTTTCTGTTGTCCTGTTTTTCTGAGTGAGGCTGAAAAATAATTTATGTTGTTATTTTTTTTTCTTTCAGTCATTACGTAAAACCTCCTTATCAAATTGGGCTATTTACAGCTTTTCTAAAAGTTTACTGGACTTGTGAGTATAAATTCACCCAACAAATGCCACCTGATATGTTTTTGCTGCTGGCAATTTCTTGTGCCTCCACTACCTGTTCACAGTTAAATATTAGTGTTAACGGACTGTGATGGACAAACACTCTCAGTCTTAATGTATAATAAGGCATCAATGTACACTCTTTCTACATTGTATTTTTAATTTTCACTGTTTTGAAAGTTCATGCTTAATGCCACCTCAGTGAAACAGTCTTTATTCCATTTATTTCTGAAGACCTAACACTCAACTATTTGGCTCCCCTGAAACACTTAATGATACCGCTAATGATGACAACAGAGGAAATATTGAACACTAAAATGGGGCTTTGGCAAATACATCAAAGTAGGACAGCTTAAAAAACTCACAATGTTTAGTTTAAGACTGTATGTGCTGGCAATTTTTCAGCCTACACTTCTGTAGAAGAGAGCTCTTCAAGAGCTCAAAAAGGACAGTTTCCTACTAAATAAATATATTCACCTTCTTGCTGTTAGCAACTGCTATCCTAGATTTTCTCCTCTGAGCAAAGGATCTGACAGAGAATAGTGTGGGTGAAAATACTCCAGGCTGGCTGAAATTAATCGTTTGTTTGCACAAACAAACAAACTTGTTAGGACAGGGAACTGCTGGAGAGGGTCCAGCGCAGGGCAACAAAGATGATGAAGGGAGTGGAGCATCTCCCTTATGAGGAAAGGCTGAGGGAGCTGGGTCTCTTTAGTTTGGAGAAGAGGAGACTGAGGGGTGATCTTATTAATGTTTATAAATATATAAAGGATGAGTGCCACGAGGATGGAGCCAGGCTCTTCTCAGTGGCAAACAATGATAGGACAAGGGGTAATGGGACCAAGCTGGAACACAAGAGGTTCCACTTAAATTTGAGAAAAAACTTCTTCTCAGTGAGGGTGACAGAGCACTGGAACAGGCTACCCAGGGAGGTTGTGGAGTCTCCTTCCCTGGAGACATTCAAAACCTGCCTGGACAAGTTCCTGTGTAACCTCACCTAGGCATTCATGCTCTAGCAGGGGGATTGGACTAGATGATCTTTCGAGGTCCCTTCCAATCCCAAACATACTGCGATACTGTGATACTGTGAAATCACCCTGCAGATATATGTAGATTCACCTGTACCAGTTCAGAATGCACCAGTTTGAAATCCACTTCAGACTGAGAGCATACCAGGTCTCCTGGAAATCTTTGAGGACTGGAGGTTTGATTTGAAGAGATTGGAACAGAACTTATTTTCACAGTAAATTCTGAATTTCATTAGACCTACTTATACCCACTCACTGGGGCATTTAGCATCATTACTGATCAGTGGTTTTGGTAGCAGGACAGCAGAATGTAATCTATCCATTTTTAGTGGCACATTCCTTGCACATATTTCTAGATGGGCAAGTTAAGTAAATATGCTTTGAGCAGAACAGATGTATCTTGAGGAAAAAAAAAAAAAAAAGGAGTACTTGGTCTTACAAAAAGAGTGAAGGTGGATTTCTGAGTACCAAGCCAAACAGGTTCTTCTTGACCACAGGTCCTGCCTTCTGTGAACTACTTCTGGGGTCTAAATGGAGGCAACAACAAGGGGTCATCAAGGTACTGCAAGCATTTTGAGAGCGCAGGCAATCAGGGGGAAATGCAATTTGTGTGCAAGTGAGTGGAACGATATTAATGACAAACACAAGCCAAAGGGAAGGACAGAAAGAGAGAAAACTGGGCAATCAGCTTTTGGTATGGAATAGTACATTCAGGAGACAAATGGAAGACCTACCAGCTAAAACTAGGTGTTGCTATTTATTATAGAAGTTACTGTATGAGATAATGCTGTATATGCACAGCAAACATGTGCACATGGTGCTTGTCATCTCCATGGCTATTACTCTGTGAAAGAGGAGAGGAGAGGAGAGGAGAGGAGAGGAGGGGAGGGGAGGGGAGGGGAGGGGAGGGGAGGGGAGGGGAGGGGAGGGGAGGGGAGGGGAGGGGATGGGAGGGGAGGGGAGGGGAGGGGAGGGGAGGGGAGGGGAGGGGAGGGGAGGGGAGGGAAGGGGAGGGGAGGGGAGGGAAGGGAAGGGAAGGGAAGGGAAGGGAAGGGAAGGGAAGGGAAGGGAAGGGAAGGGAAGGGAAGGGAAGGGAAGGGAAGGGAAGGGAAGGGAAGGGAAGGGAAGGGAAGGGAAGGGAAGGGAAGGGAAGGGAAGGGAAGGGAAGGGAAGGGAAGGGAAGGGAAGGGAAGGGAAGGGAAGGGAAGGGAAGGGAAGGGAAGGGAAGGGAAGGAAAGGAAAGGAAAGGAAAGGAAAGGAAAGGAAAGGAAAGGAAAGGAAAGGAAAGGAAAGGAAAGGAAAGGAAAGGAAAGGAAAGGAAAGGAAAGGAAAGGAAAGGAAAGGAAAGGAAAGGAAAGGAAAGGAAAGGAAAGGAAAGGAAAGGAAAGGAAAGGAAAGGAAGAAACCCTCATTCCCCTTGTTGGAGAACAAATTCAATTATGACTGCAGTTCTAATGGCCTGGAGATTGATTTTCTTTTGTCTCTTCTGCTCTCTAGAGAATTGCACTTTTCTCCGTGTCAGAATCTAAATATCAGTGTGTCACTACTGCACTCTGCTTTTCGCAGAAAGATGCCTGGTGTTGATTTCCAAAGCATTTAAAAGGGTACCGACCAATCAAGTATGTAAAAATCTACTGCAGAGTAAATTCCTACCCAGCCCTTCTTCTCTGTCCCCTCCTATGAGTCATCCTTCCAGAGAGCTGCCTCTGATGGGGCACTGTGGCTGGAGGATATCTAAGTCTCATCAGCGTGGGTATGTTATCAACAAAAGAGTGCTGGTTCACTTCTTTTCTTCATGCCTAACTAGCCAGAGAACAAATATTCAAAGAAACCCAATAGAAGCTGGTTTTATGAGAAATCTGAGAACAGTTTTGTCATCTGCTCTTTTTGAAATGCGTCATTTCAATGAGACTTTCCGTATTCCCTCTCCCACCCTTTTTTTTTTTTTTTTTTTTTTAAGGAGTATATGATGAAAAGTTAATAACTTGTAAACACTGTGAAATGTATTAGCCCTGGAAACAACTCTTCTACCCTTTCTAAGTTAAAATTTTACAAATGTTTTTCAAAATAATGGGAAACTTCTTTTCCCCGTCCATTTGTTCTATTTTTGTACTGAGTGGCACTGTAATTATTTTGATAATTGCTACAACTTTTAATAAATCACACTTTTTGAAAACAGTTTGTCAAACAATTGCTGAGGAGAGGTTTCCAAATGCTACACATGATGTGACTTTGACCTATTGCTTTTTCTTGTATTGCTTACTTCCAGAGGCACGCTCCCTGTCCCACTGAGCTGATTGTACCTTCTCATCTGGTTTCCAGCAGTTGGCATTCCTGGTGTTGTTGTCTCTCGGCCAGCATACATAAACAGTTCAGGATCGCCCACCCACATTTGCTGTGAACACCGGTTTCAGACATTCACTGAGACTCAGCTGGATTTTCTTAGCAGCTTTTTCTTAACCTTTGCTAAAAATGAATGCGATCTGCTTAATCACAATCAAATGTCCCACTATCTATTCATCTGTACACTGCATATAATTACAAACACAGTGATGCGTGCTGTGCGCCTACGCACCATGGGGCTAGATTTTCAATTGTGCAGTGCCGACATTTGAGGTCAGACGCCGTAAAAAATGTGGTTCCAAACTTGGATACTGAACTCTTTTGAAAGTCTAGGCCTGTGTATCACTGTATATTTGTATATAAGCACCATTGTATTGGCAACAACTACTGCACATGCTACAGCTCTTTGGAGCTTTCCTAAATTCAAGCCTACGTTTTCATTCCAGCCACTCCTTTAAAATCCCTCGTGGGGTAGCCCATTCATTCCCCTTCTCAACGCCCTGTCCTGCTTCCAGCTAAAACTTCAAAAATAATTATGCCCTTCACAAACTTTCGAAATCAAAGCTTTATTCAGTGCTCTCTGTAGCTGTAGGTAGCAACAGAGCCACCATAAATGACATTCATTTACTATTTCTGGCATGCATCACAGGCACATGTGGAATATGCTTCTAGAAGCTCTGCAAGTAATTCTTGCAACGGGAAAAAACTGGACTCTAATTTTTTTTGTTCCAAATCTGTAAAGTGGAAACCATAAAATTACTATATCACAACAACACATCACATAAAATGTTTGTGTTTTGCAGCTGTAATACAAAGGCTACCTATTGGCTTCCGCTAAGGTTGAAAACATGCAGTAACCTCCCCTGCAATTTTGCGTGCTCTTACTTCCAGTAAAACTATGACTTGAAAACCTTTTATGCATTCCTTGAAGGTGATTTTTCCTTTACTTCTAAAAATACAAATTCTCTGGTAAACACTTTTTTTTTTTTTTAAAAATAGACTACAAAAATGCAAATTGTTACTAAACAGTGGCATGCTTTGACTTGTTTGAAACTAAATGAGTCAAAAGCAAACCAAAACAAGCAGTACTGGTTTATTCTAGTAAGAAACCGTTATACACTATCTGTGTACTGGAGCCTCTTTGTGCAACATCACATAAGAAGATGAATTTTTCAGGTAGTGTACTCCCAGTTTCAAAATGCTCTTGAAAGCTGCAAGATGGAGCCATTTGTGCCCGAGGAGGATGTGACTGAGCAGACAGGAGTACAGATTGGACCGAAAATCCACAGGACATGCACATGAAATTGTGGTGATGACAATCCATGACGATGAGGGGCAGCCAGCACAAATACCTCTAGAATTTATCTTTCTCTTTAAAAAAGAGTGTTTAACAGCATCTTCTGGACAACTGACTCCTCATAGGCAGATCTTGCAAAATTTTCCAGTGAAACAAAGTGGCATTCAATCTGCACTGAAACATGCGATTGTGGTGATTTGGAAGGCAGCCCATTAAAACAGAACAGACTAAACCAGTGCAAAATATTTTAGAAGTTTGAAGAGAATATTTTGATTTTTAATAGAAACTGGAAAGCCCATTTGAAAAAGACTCTATTGACTAAAGAATAAAATAGAAGAAAAATATGAAAATTAAGAAAGACTATTTTTCTACTTTCTTTAAGTATCACTACAACACTGATTTTTTAAATTGAAATTATTTTTTGTAAGAAATTTCTAAATATGATGTGTTGTTCTGAGTTAAAATGAAAACAAATTTTGAAATAACCTAATTTCCAGTTCCCACACAGCTCCTCTTTGAAGTCTTCAACTGTGAAGTCAATTAATGACATAGATAAATACCAGATGGCTTTTGCCAAGTTTATGTTCTAGGAATGGAAATTATCCTTTTCTCTCCCTTTCTGTTTTTTGCTTTTTTTGCATAAAACCAGGAGGTTAAATTGCAGTAAAGCAATTATTAATATACATATAAGCAAAAGAAATGGGTGTAAAGATTCCAGAGGAAGCTCTAGATTTCCTTCTAGTCGTTGGTGTCTAATCCCTTCACCAGAGTCTGGGCACAGAAGATGGAAGAGATGCAGAGATGCTTTAAGCTTTGAGATGCTGAGTGAACCAACCTATCCCCACTGAAATTCCGAGCAATCATGGTCCCCCCAGACATCCCAAAATTTCTACTTTGATCTTGCGGCCAGTGACACCAAAGCTGAGTTACCGGTCTAACCCCTCAGCCCTTCCAGGAATTCCTGTGTCTTAGTAATAATGTTTGACACCAGGAAGATAGACTCTGAAACCAACTAATCGCTGACTCAAAAATGTTCAGGAGTACCATCTGAAGACTGCTAAATCTTCATCATAATTCCACCATTCCCGACATGTTCAGATTTTAGGGATTTTAAGGATTCACTGAGAAGTAATATTTTTTTTTGCCTGCCTTAAAGTCTTTACTTAGTTTCCTGAGTACCAGGTTATTTCTTGCTTAAGACACTATAAACATCTATCATATTAGTAATCTAAATTTTACATTTGAATTATTCTTCTGCTTAGTATATCCAACTAGATGTCTTGTTCATTTTCACATCTAAGATTTCTCTCTGGCTTGGAAAGCTCATAAATTTTGATAGCTAGGAACTGTATCTTATTAGGAGAACCTTGCAGGAGATCCTCCAAGCTCTTTTGAGGCTTCCAGTCTGTGACTGCCCAGCCTCCAGGGGTTATGACTACACAAACCGTTTACCTTATGATAAAGACTGCTATTCCTCAGACTCAAAAGGGGAGCAACGATGCTGTTTTCCATTGCCTTCCAGAGCTGTCATCCAAACCTAACACCTAAATATGGTTTTAACTTTCAGTTTCTGAGTTGTTCTGTTGACTGTTCATATGTTTAAAGTTAAGTGAGTTTGTAACACTCATGTTCAAGTTATTTGCTGCATGCTCAAATTAGAAACAGTTTTGGGGATGCTTTTAAGAATGTGTTTTACCCTTCAAAAGGGTTACTGTGAAATCCACAAAGAATGGACTATGTAAAAGCAAAAAGTTGAATTTGGCTAAAAACATAAATACTTTTCAAAGAACAAAACCTCACTGCTGACAAAAATTGTTTGGAATGAAGAACATTTTGCTGTAATACTGTCTTATGCCTTAGCGTATTTTTGATGGAGGTTATTGATGCTTTGTTTGCACATTCACAGAATCATGGAATCCTTCAGGTTGGAAGAGACCTCCGAAGGTCATCCAGTAGCGCCTGCCCAATGCAGGCTTCCTAGTGCTTTGCCCTCTTTTTTTCCTTATTCTTGCACTGCTAAAGTAGCTATAGAAGTTCTCCTGGTCACCTCTTGCCATCTACAACTCCACAGCTGAACCCTGAGCTTTGGCTGAGGAGCAGGTGTAACACCATCCCTGCATACGCCAGGCAACATTCCTACATTGGTTCTCTTTTGTAGCCTGTCGTTATATATCATTTTGAATCTTAAGAATAAAGAGTAAAAGTTTGCAAGAGAGCCCTACAGTTCTACAGAGTTGAAGTTAATGGATGAGTACAAAAACATGCAATGCCTGCTTTAGTTTTATGTTATCTTCCTTTCATCTCTATTGACCTTCTATTATCGCTCACACAACCGAGTTACAGTGGCGCAAAAGAATGAATTTAGGAGTACCGTTTGTAACTATTCATGGAGATAAACATTTAAATTAGGAGTGTTAAGTATTCTTGTCAGAAATACTGTTGTTTACTCACATAATCTGGGACCTGCAACAATGTGATACAAATTAGCTGAAACACAGCTCTTAGTGTGTGATTCATTACTGAATAGCTAAAATGCCTCAATTGCTCACAATTAATACATATTTTGTAAAATAGTTTAAAGCCTTGAAATTAAAACAAAAAACAGGATTTTAGAAAATAGTTAGATGAAAACTATCACTATTTTTGGCACAGCTATTATGCAGAAGACACTTCAACTATGAATAAAGCATTAGTTGTGGCTATTCAAATGTCACATAATCAGGAGCAACAGTTTAACACCACTCAGGTGTTAACCAGAAAATGGTTTATGATAACCCATGTCAACCATACGATTATCATACTTTTTATTTGCTGAGTTACTGTTGTGTCTGTCATTTACTCAGCATAGCAGTACCACAGGAAGTATCATTTTTACTAAGGAACATATGTCTTTTACCAGACAGAAAAACACTAGCTTGGCCAGAGGAATGCATTATTCTGGGATTTTGCATTCACAACATTTTTGTATAAACTTGTACAACCTATTTTTCATATTTCTTAGTTGAATATTCATTACACAAATAGCTGTACTAGTTGCTGCTGCTGCTAATGGTAGTAATAATAGTAACAGCAAATTGTTTATCAGTTGAACAGGTTTTTATAATCTGGTGATGTTAACCCACTTCATTTTGCCTGGAGTAAATTGAGAATGGTTCACAAATTTGCCAGGTCTTGGGGGGGGGGGGGGGGGGGGGCGGGCGGGGCTGAAAAAGGGTGGGGGGATGCCATTTTTAACTTCCACAACTAGATCTGGCAGAGACTATCTATGGGCTTAATCTGAAACAACTTCTTAAAATATACTTCATTATGTTTAAAATAGATCATCTTGAAAATATTAAATGGCATTTATTAGCCTGGAAAGAGAGCAGAAATATAAAACAGAGGCAAGTATTTACACATGGAGATAATTAAGATGTTGGTGTTGCTTCTTTCTGCTTGGAAATGAGACAAGAAGACTGAAAAATTAATACGTGTGGAAATTAAAATTAAAGAATCAGAAATAGGTAGAATTTCACTAGTTAGTGTCTTGAGATTCAAGGGAAAAGATACGCTTATTCTATTGACAGATTTGTTTTCTTTGCTTTTGGCTCACCATTTCCAGGAAACTTTTTTTTCTTTCCTCTTGCAATTATTTAATTTTTTTTAATTAAGACTTATAAATCTGCATTTACTAAGATGTCCATGAAGGACTGACATCCGCCCTTACCTAAGGAAGCAGCCAACCATGACCCAGAGACTGCAGAAACCAAAACTAACTTTGTGAAAAACTGAGGTACCTTTGCCATGTTCTTTTCTTCTTCCTGCTCTTGATGATGCAAACCAGGCTTAATTACCATAATCTTCAAAAGCTTCATCTTGCTTTAGAGTTTTCACTGTCATGGAGCCCCCTTTCTGGATTCTGAAGTATGATTGAAACAGAAACTAACTTATTTGCCTTAATAAAATACACACCACACTGCTGAGCACACATTTATGAGCTCTGAAGGAAGAAGTACTTTATGAGTTAAATAGAGAGAGGATATCAGAGGAAGGATGTTACTGGTATTACCAAATAAACGTTTACCTGCTCTGGGAATTATATGATAATCAAATTGTATTTAAAAAAAAAACTATAATTTAATCTTACTAGGAAAGTGCGTATCCATTGTAAACAGTAGGATCTCTTGGTAAATTCTGAATGACATATGAGATAAAATGACATTAGCAGATGACACTGCCAGATTTATTAAATGTGGAAAAGATTAAAGAATCTCCATAAAGATCATCACCTCCACAGTCCCCCCCAACTATTCCAAGTCTTGCTTCTCTTTTCATAGCTGGGAAGAAATTCTGGAAAGAGGCAGAAGACAATAAATAAAGTGGACAGGATTGTCTGGGGTGAGCTAGTAATGGACACATTCTTACCCCTCCTGATGGGATTATTTTTTCCTAAAAAAGTTAACTCTGATTGATAAGCAGAAGGAGTATTCAAAAGGATTGCTGATATACTTAACTATTTAAAATGAGTATAGAATGACATGCTTTATTCACTCTCCAAAAAAAAGTCCTGCTGAACAGACCCTGTGAATTCAGTCAGGGTTTTTACCTCCTGTGACTTGAAGACCAAGCCCAGTATTTCCATTATTTATTGCCCACTTTACAGGCTTCAGTGGGAGCTCTGAGATTGCAGTGAAGGCCGGCTTGAGTTTTAAAATACACTACAACCAGTATTTGAATTGTATCTCTTTTTAAGTTCTTTACTTCTTACTTGATTCACATGCTTTAAGTGTCTCAATCCTTGGATTTGCTGTGTCCTCTGAAGAAAAGCTGCCTCTTATTTGTAGTACAAGAAGGTCATGCATTTCAATCAGTCTACAGTTGTGAACAGACGTGGCTTGGTGACATTCACTCTTTTTAGTTTTGACTGCAGCCCTTGAATGGTGTGCTAGCATGGAACACCATGTTTTTTCATGGTTATGCATAACCACATACCTTTACTCTGAGATAATTTCTTCTAATCTCTAAAATAAAAGGTTAATGAAGAGCTATTGATTAAGTCTCAAACTAAAAGTGAACTTTCAGGCTCTTTTCTTTCAAAGCAAGTGATTTCTCTTGTTCTTCTGGTAACAGAAGAAAAGTCCTTGCTCCTTAAACATAATAAATACAATCAAGCTGTCATCTTACTGTTTGTGGCAACAAACACAGAAAATGAAATAGAGACAGCTTTGCACTGCAGATTAGTGGGGGTCTATTTAGTCTGAAAGGCCATTTGTACAAATCCCAGCTGAAGTGTAAGGCATCTGGGAAATATGTTCACCTTCACTTTAGGATCCTTCTTTTCTCACTGACTTCTTGCAAAAACCCTGAATGACTCACAGGCTGCAGTCTGACTTGAACCTAAGAAAATATTCTTTTTTCTGAAAAAAGGATAGTTAATTGCTTACTCAGTTTGAAGGCCAACATGGTAAGATCAGTCTTTCATTAATTATCTTATGTTTGGAAGTACCCACAGAATTGTACAACTTTAGTTGTATTCAGGGGACTTCTGTGTCATCTAAACTGAGGAAAAACCTCAGCTTGAGGTAAGAGTTCTGCCTGTGGTTCATGGCTGTGACAAGCTACCCCATGACAGTATCAGATTAGTCAGGTCCAGAGAAGACAAAGGTGAAGGGTAAACATCTCAGTTTGTACTCTGAGAAGCAAACCTGTTGTAGTTGATTTCACCTTACCCATGACGTGACCAAGCTCAAGCTCAGGCAAACTTAGACAGGACTGAAGAAATGGAGGCTTGCTGCTGGGTCTTGTCCTGTCTCTCACCACAGAGCTGCTACTGACAACAGCCTGCAGGAAACATCATCTAGCAGCCAGCTATATCTGACTGGTCACACTTGGACACAAATAAAATTAATGGGACCATTACTGTTGACAAGAACACCATTTAATTCCCAGAGCATAGTGTGAGGGATCAATACAGATTGCAACCCATGGCAATGGAAACTCTGCCTGCATCTTGCAGAACTAGATGTTGTACAGGCACACAGAGTGGGTGCAAAGATCCAATTTAGCTCAAAACCTTCTTCCTGCCCTGCCAAAGGAGACACAAAATATATTGCCCAACAACTAGAGGTTGACAGTATTTGGGTCCATGAATATTTGTTGCTTTTTAAAAGCTGTCTCTTAAAAGCACAGGAACAGGCAATTCCGAAGTGTCAGAAGTCAAGCAAGAGGGGCAGAAGGCTGGCTTGACTTATCAGGGATCTTCTAGAACTTAGGTAAAAAAGGAGTGTGTGGACATTGGATGCAATGACAGGCAACATGGTAGGACTACAGAGATGCCGCTTACCACGGTAGGGAGAAAATTTGTGCAGTCAAAGCTCAATTAGAGTTCAAGCTGGCCAGAACTGTGAAGGACAACAAAAAAGGCCTTTCAAAATATAGTATACTAAGAGCAAAAGGAGTATCAGGGATAACATTGGTTTGTTACTTGATGAGGTCAGTTACCTCACAAATAGGGACATAGACAAAGAAGAGATGTTTAATGCTTCCTTTGTCTTCAACACCATTGATGGGCCCTGGGACACCCGGAGCCCTGTGTCGGAAGGTGGGAGGATGATAAACTCCCAGCCAACTCTGACCTTGTGCTCCAGCTGGATGCACATACATCTATGGGGTCCAATGTATTCATCCCAGGGTACTGAAAAAGGTGACCAATGTCATCATGGAACCTTTCTCCATTATTTTTCAACAATCTTCGGAGTCTGGAGAGGTTCCAGTCAACTGGAAGCTGGTAAATGTTGTCACAATTTTCAAGAAGGGTAAGAAGGGAGACCCTGGTAATCGCAGGACTGTCAGTCTCATTTCAGTGCCTGGTAAAATTATGGAGAAGGTTATTCTGGGAGTTACTGAAAAACACTAGAGATACAACTGTCGTGGTGTCTTTTCAAGGAGTCGGATCTTTGGCAGCTCCCCCCTGCTGCTCTATCAGCTGTACCGGGCTCCGCCTCCCCAGCTTGTCTTTGGCTGCCACAGCTTCACCACTGTCTCTTCTTCATGCGAGATCCTATTCATGCAGGATTGCGTCGGGGTCAACATATGTCATGATTGAGATGGACAAACGACATAGACCAGGTTCTTCCAGGATGAAAGTAGTAGATGCCATTTATTGCCACAAGTGCATATTTATACAGTTTTACCAATTCATGTGTCTCTTCACTATTTGTTACAAGTTACAGCAGCAACATCTCATTGGCTAATTTTGCTGTCATCAATGCTACTCTTCTACTCCCTTCTCTCTCACGGGTACCTCTTAACATCTCTGGATACTCCTTTACTCCCATCTTTCTCACGGGTAGGCCTTAATATCTTCAAGGTTAATTTCTGTTCCCATGCCCTCTGTCAGAGAATCCATGGACCCACCGTAGTCCCCCACAGACAGCACAGTCATTGGTCATAACCAGCATGGGTTCACAAGGAAAAGTTTGGCTTAACCAACCTAATTTCCTTCTACGACAAGGTCAGCCATCTAGTTGACCAAAGGAAGCCAGTAGATGTGGGTTTTGTTTTGATGTTAGCAAAGTTTTGATACTGTCTCTCATAGCATCCTTCTGGACAAGATGTCCAGCATACAGCTACATAAGTCTGTAATACGTTAGGTGAACTATTGCCTGACAGGTTGGGCTTGAAGAGTTGTCATAAATGGGGTTACACCAGGCTGGCAGCCAGCCACCAATGAGGTAGCCCAGGGCTTGATTTTAGGCCCAGTGCTCTTTAAATATTTTTATAAGTGGTCTAGACACAAAAATATAATGTACATTAAGTAGGTTTGCTGATGATACTAAACTAAGAGGAGTTGTGGACTCCCTCAACAGTAGAGAGGCCTTACAGAGAGACCTGGCTAGACTAGAGGGCTGGATAATCACCAACAGTATGAAATTTAACAAGAGCAAGTGAAGGATTCTCTACCTGGGATGGTGTAATCCTGGTTATATGTACAAATTGGGGGATGAGAAGCTGCAGAACAGCCCTGCAGAAGGAGGTGTGGGAGTTCTGGTTGACAGCAAGTTGAACATGAGCCAGCAGTGTGCCCTGGCATCCAAGAGGGCCCCCTGTGTCCTGGTGTGCATCAAGCACAGCATTGCCAGCTGAGCGACAGAGGTCATTGTCCTGCTCTGCTCTGCTCTGCACTGGTGCAGCCCTACCTCAAATGCTGTGTGTAGTCGTGATCTCCTCAATATAAGAAGGATATGAAGCTATTGGAGTGTGTACAGAGGAGGGCAACCAAGATGGTGAAAGGTCTCAAGGGCAAGACTTACGAGGAGCGGCTTGAGGCTATTTGGTTTGCTCAGCTTAGAGAAGACTGAGGGGAGATCTCATCACAGTCTATAACTTCCTCAAGGGGGGCAGCAGAGGAGGTGCTGATCTCCTCTCTCTGATGACCACTGGTAGGACATGAGGAAATGGAGCAAAGCTGTGTCAAGGGAAGTTCAGACTGGACATGAGGAAAGGGTTCTTCACTGAGAGTCTGGTTAGTCACTAGAACAAGGTCCTCAGGAAAGTGGTCACAGCACCAAGCCTGTAACGGAATGTCCAAGGAGTGTCTTGATGACTCTGCAGTTAAAAACCTTTCTTTTTCATAGCTAGCACGGTCATTATTTGGACTTAGTTTGAGAACAAAAGATAATACCCTGGAACAGAGTTAATGTTTTTAATTGCTCTGGTCTGAGAGTCAAGGATGTTCTGAGCTCTCTGCCCACAGGTGTGAGGCAGCGAGGAAGGAGGGCATGGATGGGGCAGAGCTTGACTGACATCCAGACTGATCAATAAGAGTATTGCATCCAATTAGTGTCACGCTTAATATTTAAGGAGAGTTGGGATCTTCCAGTCACTTTATCTCACTTCTTCACCTTCTTCACTCTTTTTGTTGTAGCTGGGATCGTTCAGGAGAGTTCTGTCCGGGACTTTTGTTAGTTTGGCCTTTTGCCATCCTGCTATTTGCAGAGGCCTCTGAGCCTTTCTGCCTTTTTCTCTCTTCTCTCTCTGGGATAGGCTTTTGGGACCAGGTGCTAGGACTGGCTGCTTGGTGTGGATGGAGTTAATGAGAAATTGCACTGGCTATCTTTTATTTTATATTCTATTTCTGTGTCACATATATATTTACTAGTAGTGTATTAGTATTTAGTTATTTTATTAAACTGTGTTTATCTCAATCCAAGTTTCTCCCTTCCCTTTTGATTCTCTCCCCTACTTGGGGGTGTGGACCAGGGTGAGTAAGCAGTTGTTGTGGTTGTATTGCTAGCCTGGATTAAACCACAACAACCTCCAAGTGGTCCACTAGGTGCTACTACAGTAATTTGTTATAAATATGAATTTGTTATAAATATTAGCTACACTAACAGCAGCAGCCACTCTGATGCTCTGCAAATCATTAGGCCAAATCCATCCATGGTGTAAATGGGAAAAATGCCTCTTGATTTCAGTGGAATGTGAGTATTTATGCTAGAGTGAATTTGACTTCTTCTGTTCATAACCAAGGCAAACACCAACTAAGATATTTTATGAGCTATACTTTGATGCTAGAAAATAATATTAATTATATAAAGAACACAGTAAACTTTGTTATACTTTCTCTGGGTTTTTTGTGACCTTTAGATCAAGTCAATACTTATGCCTCTATAAGCTGTTCTCAATCAGTGTTTGAAGTAGGGCTTTGGGTAAAAAAAATATGTATTTACCTTGGCATAGCAACACACCCACGAGGCTTGCAAAGATTCTATGTTTTGTGGTCCTTGCTTTGGTGCAGAATCACTGATGCAAAAGCAGAAGCGATAAAACAGAGACACAAGCACAAGATGAAATTCAGAGATCACAATTTTCTTGAAATTACATAAGCATTCAGCCCACACCTCTTGGTAAAAGACTTCTGCTGGCACCAGCACCTGGGTGGCTCTGAAGGTAATGTTCCCACTCTCCTTTCAGGATCCTAAAAACAGTGTAGCTTCCCAATTTTTTTCCTGTAAAAGGTAAGACAATGGTAATCTCGAGGTGCATAAGCATACAGACACACTCCCTCACTGTGCACTGCTAAGCTGAGAGAAAATGTTATAGCATCTCCCAGTAAGTCAGCTGAACTGTGCCCCACAGCTGCGCTGAGCACAAGCACAGCATTTGGACTTCAAATCCAGGGACCACATAAGGTGAGGCTCTGGGTAGTTCAGGCTTTTCCAAAATCTTTTCCAAAACCAGTCCTCTCATCTTACCAACTGCCTAGTGACTTAATGAAGGATGAGAAGGATGGGGACAAAACCAATTGCCACAACTGGCAAACTTCTTGTGGTTTCCACCTTGGCAGCCAAGCTGGGTGCAATTCCTCTTACCTGATACTGAACAAGAATCTGGGCGTGGCTTTCTCCTTCGCCCAGCAGCAGCTGTGGTGGCTGGGAGAGAATCCAGACCTCAAGGCTTGGAGGTAGGCTCTGACTCGACCTCTCCTCAGTCTGCCCAACAAGCAAAGATATGAGGAATTCGTCCCAATTTCTTCAGTAAAATTCTCTCTCTGTTCCGCAAAGACGTCTCCTGCCTCTTCAGTGCAACTGTCCATTCACAAGAAGGCAGTCTTTCAAACAAAGTGGCTATAATATAATACGCCATCATAATCGTTCTGTCTATATACCTACCTCTCTCCCTTCTCCTCTCTTTTGTACATCAGGATTTGTAACCTTCTTCATGTACAGTGTACATGATACACAGTACATCGTGTATCTCTGTGCAATGAGACTCTACTTTCTTCCAAACAATTATCATTCTCTTGTGATTCACTGACGATGCTCCTTGCAGGATACGGCAAGCCTAGGGAAGGAATCAAAAAGTGATGGTTTTCTTCCTGTGGTAAATTCTTCACATCTTCAAGTCCTGGCAAGGTGGCTCTCGTTCCTGAACCAGATGCTGTGAGACAAACTCAGTCCTGGTGTCACCCTAACTACTCCACCAGAATTACACCGGGACCAATTTCTCTCTGAATACTTAAAGACTTACTGCTGCTAAGTACATAGCAGATATATGTCTCACAGATAGAAAAACAGTATATTTGTAATACTATAAGACAGAAAGAAGACTTTGTACTGTGTGCTGCACGCATATGCACATGACAAAACCTTGTAGCAAAGGCTACATTGACCATTGCCTTTGACTGCAAAGGGATGAGGATTTTTCCCTCACTGTTCATTTCAGCTGAGGTCTTGGAATTCTGATGATTTACCTACATTTATCTGAATTTCATTTAAAAGTTATAGATCTTATTACATTTAATAAAAAGGATATTCGAAAATTGTATTTAAATGTTTGCCAGATTCTTTTCTAATACAATGGTGTATTTTCTTTCCTCCAAATGTATAATAGATCCTGTTCTTTTTTTCTCTTGCTGCTCATGTTTGTTCTTTATTCCACCTTGCATTTTTCCTGAGATTCTCCCTTCTTTTTTCAGAAGAATTTTTCTTCCACCTATTTTTATATTTTTTGTAGAAATTTTTAGTATTTGTTATTTTTTACTTAGATCAGGATGGATCTGTCTTCAGTTTCACACTGTCCAGGATTTGTCCAGCTCAGGCAAGCCCAAATACCCCCGTCAGCCCCAATTATAGTTCTTACAGTCTTATAAGCAATTACCCTGACAAACACTGTCAAATCAGTCAAAATCATATACAAGATTAAGAGCTCTAATAACTATAAGAGAGGCCTGTTGAATATTAGAAGGGATTCTGGAACTGATACGGTGCAGCGACTTCAATCAAAATGACTTCTAAGAATCAAACCTGGTTTAAGGATGAAAACAAGATTTGGTGTTAAATTTGTTTTTCTAAAGTTACTAACAACTTTTAACTTTAAGGAAAAGAGTAGTAACCTATTGCTGTATTTACTTTGAAAGAGGTAGCTGCAATATCAGTCACTTGGATTTAGAACACGAAAGGCTGAAAAACAGAAGGCTACAGCAACATCTTAATATTCATAAATAAGAGTAAAGAATGTGAAGAGGGTACAGGTTAGACGTTTTTATATGGCCTTATTTTGCCTAATGTGGAAATATTTTAGGAATACTATCTTTAGAGTGAAAACAGTATAGAACAAAAAATACTTATGCAAAGCAAGATTCAAATCACATACTTACTGCCTTGTAATTAATAGGGATATCCCTGATTATCCCTACTCTAGGGATATACTTTAAATGCTTGATGTTACAATTTCTCCTTATTCCCCCCACCTCAAATAATCTAAATATATGATGAGGCATAAAAGTAATTATTTTCTTACAAGCTGTAAAGTAAGCATTTCAGAAGAAGTGTAATAATTAACGTATTCTGGGCTATATGTGCTTTCTATTGCAGCCAATGGCAAACATTCTGTTTAAGGATTCTATCCACATTCATGCTAAATAGCAAATGAAATCATTCATGTTTATTTACTTAATTTGTATCAGTTTTTAATCTGAGCTACTGATGTCTTGTTCTGCTGTAGGAAAAATACCAGATTCTGTTTTAATAGAAGGCTGCATCCAAGTGGAATTCTGTTTAAAAGGTGTCAGAATCAGAAATCCTATTTTAAATAGGGGCAAGACAGAGGTCTGTTAAGTCTTCTAGAGAACAAATTAACAAGTGGGAATGATTAAGCTAGAAATGTCTTGGTGTTCTAATTGAAGAAGTCATGCAGCATGATGTCACCCTCTGTTATTAGTATTTAATTGCTTTCAGAGGGAGCTCAGTGTGCCTCTCTTCTCTCTCCCACAAGAAAACACAGTATTTAAAATGCATTAAGTTATAGAAGAATGTTGCTGTTTGCACACACTTGGTCTGTTTTAAGTTCATATAATTAAATTAGCTAAATAAAAAGCACAGAACTGTTTATAGGCTCAGCTTTGGATTTTTTGTTTTATGCATCCAGGTCTGTTTCCAGTCTCATTGGCTGGTTTAAAGACTATTCTTGCAGTGGGTCTAACAAAGAATAGTCACTTCCCGTGACTGCACCTGGTTTGCTGAACTGCCTATTGGAATTTTTCTCAGCAAAGTGTCAGTGTAGAAGGGTCATTGTGTTATAGAAAAGGAAAGGAAGAGGAGGGCACCATGCTTGTTACTTACCCATGCCTGTGAAGCATCCAAAATCTTTTTCGTCATCAAAGTGTTGAGACAGATGAATTCAACTCTACATTAAAGCCAAGCAAAACCTTTACTGTGTGTTTCTATCAATTGCACATCATCTAGCTTGCATTAGATTATCTGAATAGAACTATATATACACCACAAAGAAAGAAAATCTCAAATAAATGACATTTTAAAAGCGAGCATTACACACTGTGGACTAGTTTCTACTTCTTGCTCACACAGGTAGCCCCCATCATGGCAGTAGAACTACTGAAGCATCATTACCCTGAGATTTGTATCTAGCTTGTTTTCTACATCTCTGATCACTCCTTACTTACACGTGGCATACATAGTCATCTTTTCACATTGTCATTGATTCAATAATGCTATTATTCAACAAAGAAATTTAAAATAATTGAGATTTAACACAATTTTGACAGACTTCTCCTGACTTCTTTATCACTGTGTCTTTCTCTAGATGCCTGCAAAACAATGATCCTGGGAAATGTTGCATACTCTTAGCACTTCTTCTTGATCATTTTGAAAAGAATGTCCAGCTCATATGTTTTCTACCATGCTAGTTGCAAGGTTGAAAAATAGATGGCTTAAACACTGCTGTAAGGAACAGAACTCTGTGTGGCTTTCATCCCACCTTTACCTATCTACACTTCAGCTTCAGAAGGGGAAAAAAAAAACCCTCAGGCCTTCTGAGAGAAGAGATATGCCTGAAAGTTTTTCTCTTTTATATCCAACAGATGAAATACGAGGGAGAAAACAAAATTTTATTTTTCTCTTGATATAGAGATTGCTGTCCCATCTTGGGGCAGCCTGACACAGGATTTTTTCTATCTGGTAATTTTCTTTCTTGCTACCTAGTAAGTCTCAGTTAGAAAACAGAAAGAAGTGAACATCAAAAGTGCAAGAAAAGAAACCTTTGTTTCCTGCTGTCATGTCCAGGTGAGAGCTCCAGAAGTAAATTTCCTATCCCACTGAAGGAGCTAATTCCTTCTAATCTTGGAAATTGTGTTGTTTTCTGTTGGTGCCGACAAATGAAACCAATGACTGTGTACCAAGTAATCCATTAAAAACTGACTGAACCAGAACTGCTTCTTGGTCACTTTTCCAGTGCTGGATCTCAAAACACTTTTTTATGTAGTTGCTTGTCTTTAGGTATGTTTACACTGCATTACCACAAAGTTAAAAAGTGGGAGGTATGGATGAATAAGTTCTCAGAATAAGACATGCAAAAATACAGGTTACAAAGTTCATGAAATGAAAGTATTTTTCCTGGAGGAACATGATGTAAATCCAGAAGCTTTGCTGGGGCCTGGTGACCTGATTATTTTACCCCTCTGATGTTTTTGGCTGTCTGTGTTCAAGGCTCATTCTGATATGGTGCAGCTGTGTAACCTGGGATGAGGCTGCTGTGAAAAGTGCAATGGAAGGGCAGGGAGAAATGACACTGGGGCTACCTGCTCTGCATGGCAGCTGCAGAGGAGGTCAGGCACTTGGTCTTTGACCCACGCTGTAGCTGCCAGTGCTTGGCCATGGACTTTGCTGATTCAGATCCTGACCAGACTTGGCTTCATGTTTGGACTTTAGACGTGCTTCATTGTGGTGAACTTGTCTGGGGATCATTGGACTCATGGCTGATGAGGTTACCAGCATCAGATTTGCTCTGCATTTCTTGCTCTTGCCTGTAAAGCTGCCACCCCACTTGCCATGATGCTGACCTCAGCTCTGGGCTTACCTTCCCAAATGGACCAGCGCAGCCCTGTTGCTCTCTGACAAGCTGTTTGCTCTTATTTGGCATGTTTTTTGTTTGCTTTGTTTTAATTTGGTCTATTTTGTTAAAACAAACAAACAACCAACAACATCAAACCAAAACAAAAACCAAACAAAATAAGCAAAGGGAAGAAGATACACTCACAAGAAAATATAAGACAAGAAGTCAGAGAGACTATCTGTCCTGTAAAGATACCTCTTACTACTGTAAAGAGCAGTGGTATTAGAATATTATTTGTATGCATACTTCTTTCAGTCATCCAATATATTTCCTCTTGAAAACACAGCTTTTCTCAAAAAGGACATCTCTTGAGTACAGTTTTTGCGTACATAAATATCTTGTCTCCCTTCTGGCCTTTTCCTTCACCGTTCTTCAGACTGAGAACTTCACTATTTGCTATTCAAACCCTCTCTGGTTATGTCACACTTCGTTCACTCTACATGGAGAGTAATTCAACAGACTTGTGCTAAGAAGGCTTTTTATGTTAAATTTCCAGGTAACTTGTGGTATAGGAAGCTTTATCTTCAAAGAATGAGGTTTATAAAATTTATGAGAAAAACATCACAGATTAGCAGAAGATTTCCCTTTGCAGATTATTTTTTACTCCTTTTTTTCCCCAGAGGTATCCCAGAGTCATAGGTTTTTTTCTTTCCTCAGATGATATGACATCCTCAAGGTTCTTTTTAAAAATGTTCGAAGGCAATCAGTTAAATCTTTTATACTAGTAAGAAGACTAGATCTATTCTCAAGAGCTCTATTTTTGTGCAGAAGTGTTTCAAAGAGTTTTCCATATTGTTTTTTATTATTAAATAAGATAATGGTGTAAATATTTTTTTAATTAAGCATTGCTTTCAGAAGTGAGCCCTATTACTGTTTTATGTTTGTCACATGATGGAGACATGAAGACATTCTGTACTTTTAACAGCAAGGCTATAAAAGATCAGGGCTTCATTGGTTGTCCTGTTTCCTATCATCATGAAAGTGGACACTTCAAGAGCTGACTGTGGATCTGGGGTATTACTGTTATGAAGAGGTTTTCTGACATAGTATAATGTACATAACGAGAGACCAGAGAAGCTGGGTGAGAAGGAGAGAAGGGCAGAAGAATTAAAAAAGAAAAAAAAAAAAGGAAGGCTTTGACTTTTATATAGGAAACTACCATTTTATACTTCATGCCACAGCCTTGTTAAAATTGGTTGAACAGTGTGGACAAGATATATAACAGACAACATGAATTTGGTAGCAGAGACTGGACCACACTGACTAAGAAAGGAAGGCTGAAATCAGTGAATTATTAAGTAATGTTAAACCACTCTTCTCCCTCTCTTTAGATTTATGTACACAGAAACAGAGCTTTTGTTGTCATTAGTAGGGAAAACATCTGACAACCATTGAAAATCTACACAAGTGTAGTATATCAACAAATGTTCAACTTTCATGGAAATATACCAATGTGAAGGAATTTGTCCCAGTCTTTGGGAGCTATGCATAGGTGATAGCAAAACGTGATTTTTCAGTATAGAAATTATATTCAGAAAACATATTCAAACATCTTCATCAGTAAGAGACATGGGAGGTGCTGGGCAGCAAGCAGTATTACAGGAAAAAAATGGCATATCCCTTTGCAGCGGGATAAAATTCACATGAAAATAGGCACAAGAAGTCAGGATACTGTGAAGGCAGTGGCTAGTAAGACTAACACTCCTCACTTTTTGCTTCTAAGCTTTAAACCACCACTTCTGTGACTGTTTAAATTTTTCCAGGGCTCTGACTTGGGAGGAAAGTGATTACTTAAGAGGTATATGAAGCAAGAGCTTGGAAAACCAGTTTATTTTGCATTAATGTAATGGTCTTCTGCATGTAAGAGATGATTGTGAAAAAATACAAAAATGTCCAAGACTGGACAAATAACTGAGTTATATAACAAATGCATCATATACAAGAAAATCCTAACAATTTCCTCAGAATTTTTCATCTGAATAGAAGTGACCTGTATGTATTCAGCTATATAATAGTGTGATCGAAATACATGTAATAAACATTATCTGTTTTACTGATGAGCCTTTGCATGATGCCATTAACAATATTCTAAATATCTCCACTGAAAACAGGGTTCTTTGCAAACATATTCAGCTCAGCTAAACCACGAACTCCGATGCAACACTAATTTGAAGTGAACCGTTCGTGTTTCACATTCTTTCACATGATGCTTTGCATGATATCTCTTGTTGGATTCCTGCATTCAGCAAAGAGCAGCCTCGGTCTTTGGCTTATAGGAACTATACAGTTTAACATGGCACAACAACATGTTTCCTGTGCTACAAGACAACAGATAAATTCTGTTTGTTCTAGTTCTGGCTTCAAGTCTTATTTAATTATCCCACCTAACACTGGAGCCTCTTTAGCAGAAAGGATGGAAAGTCCCTTTCTCTGTACAGGTTGCTGGTTACTGCAGGTCATATGCTTAGGCATCTTTCCCTGTTCTTTTGGACATTGCTGAGGAAACTCAGCCACCACAAACCAGGACAATATGTTCCAGGAGCTGGCAAGGTATTCGAAAATTAGGCTCCGCAGCTGTCAATGTGCTGTGGGCCTGTATCTCAGACACAGCTGGAAACCTCAGTGTGAGAGGGCATTCACTTCTTCGTCAGGCTGGAAAAACTGCTGTGTGTTTTGTTGCATTCACAGCCCTGCCTAATTTTGATTGCATCAGGCAAGGTGTCCTCTGGAAATCCACTTTTGTTAAAACTCCCCTGCACTATCCCTTTTAGTTTAGCCCATAGCGAACCACGTAACAACATCCCATTGACTCTGGTGAGAGATTTGCTTGCCTAAGAAGTTTTTTGATGGTGCTGAATGCTTTGTGGTTTTGATTTTTTTTTTTCATGTAAAAATTTTGTTTGTTGGAGCTCTCAGCAAAGGTTTTTGCTGTGAAAATTATCATGTAATTTTTTTTGACAGTTTGGATATGCCCAAATAGTATGTTTCACAGTCTTTGAAAATTTAGTTAAAGTGAAAAAGAAAAACACGTCACCTAATCAGATGACTGTAGAAGCCAAATCTATCAAATCAATTTATGCAAGGGAAAATAAATGAGTTAAATCAGATTATCTTTCTTTTCCTTTGATACAGGATGGTGTTTTGTAAATATATAATCTTCCTGTGGCGTTTTTCTTTCAACTTGAAGGACCACCAGCAGTACAGGCTTTTGCTGACACCACTTTCTACATATGGTAAAACCATGTTCATCAGCTTTTAAGTACTTTTAGCTGCTGGTGACCAATGAGGACTTCCCTTTTTAGGAAGATGATCAAGCCAGCAGGTGTTACATGGCACTAATGTGGACAAGAAAATCTCCCTTCTTCTGCTGACATATTTTTGGGAAGTAGGTTGATTTGTACTTGTGGGTGATGTTTGACATTTTGCCAGAGAGTGACAGTTGACAATTGCACTTTTCCTGGAATCATCTCATTAATTCAATAAAGGATGAGACAGATTTCCAAGATTTTGTGCTAAAACCAGATGCCATCCACTCAAACTATATGTAATGCAGGTGGTGTTCTCAGTAAACGTTTACTGAGAGGGATATGTGAAAAAGTATCTCTCATATTCCTTCATCTACCCCTGTATTTATATAGAACTTCAGTCTTGCCTCTAAAACTCACTTATGTATGTTGATATTGCATGCACCTTGTATGTATATGAGGTGCATTTACATGTCTGTAATAGCTGGCCATACAGCTTATAAATGCTCAATAAAATAACCCTTTCATTAAGTCCAACCTAAAATACTTAACATTAGTTAGAGATTACAGCAAACCTCTGACACCACATAGACATAAATCTATTCATGGGCTTTGATATCCCATTCAAAGTAAAAGTATTGAAATTTAACTGACTGCTAAGTCATTTTAATAACTTTCCTATGAAACAAACATGAAATACAGATGCAGTTCATCCTGACTATGAGGTAAGGATGTTTCTGTGAACACAAATTATGAACATCGTGGTTTTAAAGTCTGAGGCAAATGTGACAGTAGCAATTAAATCAATTTGAAACTTCAGCTTCAAGAGTCTATCTCCTCATGATTTTGTGGGGCTGTTTTTCCCTCTTTGAGTTTCATAAAAAGAATCTTTCCACTTTGTGACGGTTAGCTACAAGAGAAGTCTTCTGATCTGAAAACAATTAAACCATACACACACAAACCCATACAGAGTCACACACATATCCTGAGATGTGTGTTACCCCATAAATCTGGAATGCCTGGAAAAGCTTGTACAAAGCACCAGTGAACTTCACAGCTTCTATCCCATTGCAAGCTCTCTTTTTTGACTAAATTCATTTGGAAGGGATCACTAGGATGTTACCATACTGGTTACATTGCTTAGGCTTCAGGTCTCACTAGGAACAAACTGAATTGACAGAAAACTCTTTACCGTTTTTGCGGAAGAAAAGCATCTTTGTGATGAAATTATTGCATTTCCTTGGCCTTTGATGCTGTTGATTATATGGTACTTATGAGACAAAGCGGACAAAAAAGAAAATCCACCTGATAGATCATTTAATTCCTATGCAACAGATGTCCATTGTCATGGAAGATACTTTTTGTTGATTACCAAAAATATAGGTTGGAGACTAGAACCAGTCTAAAAAGAGGAAAACAGGATGAGGTACTCTTCTTAGCTAAGATAGACAAGAGTTTAAGCCTAGGCCATAGGTTTGACTCTTAACAGTGTGAGTCCTTACAGCATCAAGAACACATATCAACAAAATCTTGAGAACCAGATGACACAGATCATGCAAACTGGAGCTAGATTGCATCTGACATCTACTACATCTCATTAAACTCTGCTTGTGGTATCTCTGGCACGATGTTGTGGACTACTGCACACACAGTGAAACCTCTGCTTCCACTATGGTTAACTTCATCTCCTCTTCCTTTTGACTTCTTTGTGACATTGCATCTGGAAACCACCAGCAATTAGAGCCTCTTGCACCACCCTGGACATGAAAATAATTGTACTATTCTCTCAAGTTGACAGTCATGACATACCTTGCCTGCATGTACAGTGCAGCTGCTACACTGGGCATGTCCTGTAACTGCCGTGCTTTGTTCGCAGATGTTTCTCAGCCTTTCTAGGTAACTGCCTGGCCCTGCACTTCATGAATTTGCAGAAGCACTGTAATTCCTGCTACAACCCATGATTTTTCCACATAGCTTTTTTCCTTTGAGCCAAGCAAAGTAAAACAGTAGCCATATGAACTGCTGGGAGATTTCCCAGTGGCAAAGCTCCAGCTACAGTGACTTGCAGAAATAATGCACACTCAGGCTAGGATTTCTGCATTTAAGACTGGCTATGATGACACACATCTTTAATTCATAATTATTTCAATATAGACAACATTCATTTTCTCTCCTGCCTCTACGGAATTAGACACAGGCATCCCTGTTAAGCGAGAGTCATTTTACATTTTTGCTATGAATCCTTAGTTTTCAGTTCAGAGAAAACAGTTCCTGCATTAGACATGAAAGAGCCATTTTAGACATCAGTATTTTAGATCAGTGTACACTCATAATGGCAATAGATGGCAACTTCCAACTTGCAACTTCTGCTTTTAATTTTCTCCACTTCTTCATTGCATTTCATAGATGGTTTGTGAAATTGAGAGCTTAAAATGCTCTGCCTCGCTAAATACAAGTTTGTTGTACTGAGAACTACAAAAACAGTAGTCTCACACATTTCAAAAGAGTGAGGAGCGCTGTTCAGTGAGAGATAATTATGATTTAAAACATTTTTTAGGGAATGCCTATAAAAAATTTTCCCTGTGTAAACACAAAAATCAGAATCAACATTGAATATGTGATGGTTTCTGGATTTAAAAAAAAAAAAAAAAAGATAATAACCACATTCACCCAAATTTAAATGAAAATTCTCTGCATGGCAGTTACGTTTATTTTAACTGACATATGTAAACATGACTTTCTGATCTTATTCCATGAATGATTTCTGCCTTGTAGGTAGAGTGTGCCACTGGCCTTTCTGAGGCTGGAGTATAAAGGCAGGACTCGAAATTTTTTGAAAACATCCCAAAACCTTTTCAACACACTAGCAGCAGGGGATTTTCCAGCTGATACCATACTGGTCCTTGTGTTCATAGTGAATTGACCTTCACTTGCTGGTAAAACAGCAGTTTGTTGTCTGGGTTCAAAATGATCAGACGGGGCATCTTTGCCTTCTCTGTAGACACTGCTGAGTCTGCAAGACAGTCTCTAGTGATTTTTTTTCCACCATGTACTAACCATTTAATTTTCTCTAGGTGACACAGCTCATTTGTAAAACATAAAATACAGTTGTATTGTATTAGGTGTGTCCGGCATATGTAGTGCTTTATTTCTAGGCATTTCTGGCCCTTTCTAGGTAATTAATTGCCTTGCACTGCACTTCGTAGTGTCCAGTTACTGTGCAGAGACACAGTAACTCTGTGGCATTCTGCTCCGTGCTGCCTTTTTACTTTCCTCTGAACTGGGAAAGAAAAATTCTGCAGTGTGAAGCCTGCAAGCTACTTTCATCCTGGACTGTTCTCAGGTTCTTCTGGACACGAGGCTGTTTTTATTCCATTTTTATGGTTGAATTTGCTGTTCCATATTAGAAAGATCTCTTCCTTTGAAATGTTTTGTTTGTGGGCTTCAAGCAATTAAATAAAAATAATCCCTGAAGGAAAGAAAGAGTTTCAAGCAACCACAATGTGGACTGTGAACCTGAATGCCAGTTGAATCTAATCCTCAGCAGTATTCACGTTGCAGTAATAACAAACAGTAACTAGAAATGGCTCCAAAAGAGGAGGCCCCCCACCCACTTTAAAAAGCTGTAAATAGAATCACAATCTTTAATCTGTTTTGGTTTGGGTCACAAAACTAAGAAGCTAATATTAAAGCTTTGCAAAACCACTTCACGAACTGTCCATACATTGCACAATGTACTGTGAAACTAATTTGTCATTTAAAAGCCAAACTCAGATTTAGTTGAGCATTTTCAACGGCACTGACGAGTGGAAAAGGAGAAAACAGGAAGATATGCAGAATGACTGGTGTATTAACCATTCTTTGCTAATTCTTTCTCAGTTATTTCCATGTTAAACTTAGATTACAAATTAAAATGTTTATCGTGATTTTCAACATTGCTAAACGTGACAACTTTACAGCAGAATATAGTGCTACCTGCACCATCATTAATCATCATATATTCTGTAGTTAGATCTCAGGTAACAAACTGTGTTGCATAAGGCAAAGGATTATCTACCTTGCTGTCTAGTACTGTAGAGGTAATATCAGTTTAAGTGGTGGTGAAAATCCTGGGAAATTCAAACAATCCATTTACATTTACCACCCATTTTATGTGCAATGCAAACGCTTCTCTTTCCTTGCCATTTTGCAGAGAAAATTCACGTGGCTTTGGTTTTTTTTTGAATAAAAGGAGAATTTACTAAGAGGAGATCTATATGGTAGTTTTATGAACAGAAGAATATTAATTTAATCCAAGTAACATTTACTTCTTCTTTTGCATATCTTGCAATCATATATCCAGAAAGACAGGATGTGCTTCTCATTTGTTGAATTTTTTTTTTTTTAATGAAGTGGTTTTAACTTCAATGAAATACTTGAAATGCGTTAGTGTACACTGATGTATTCACTGCTTTAAGGAATGATTTTTTAAGGTTACAAAAAGCCTGTACAAGACAATGAATGGCAAAGTCAGTGGTGTTTATTTGGTATTATAGTGGCAAACATTTATAGCCATTTTGCTTACCAGTCAGTCACTGAAATACTCTTCTCAAGATAAAATACCTAAGTTCAACTTCAGAATCTTCCCAAAATTACAGGATCCAACGCATATTGATGTAAAATATTACTTTCTGAATTGAGAATGTGACTTGCAACTGAGGAAAACTCGGCTTCATAGTAATGGTGAAGAGAAGGATTTTGTGTGATTTGTGTACAGCTAGCAGTGATATCAAGCTTGTCCAAACAGAAAACAAAATTCATTTTCTCCTGTAAAGAAAACAAAGTTAAAATACTTTAAAAAAAAAAAAACATTTACAAAACACCTCTAAAAGAAGATGCAAGTGTTTTCTACATGCTTATCAAGCATGACATTCTGAGCTTTTTTGTTTTTGTTAAATAACATTTGTCAGTTTTAAAGATGTCAAACAAATCACCTCTTCTAAACACATGGCTGGGAGTTTACTGCAGCAGGTCATCTATTGACATTGCTGGCTTTGCTTAGGCCAGGCAGTTTAGCAGAACATATTACTAATTACCTATCACAATTACATTGCTATGGGTTCATCACAGCACAGAAGTATACAAATTTCACCTTTCTATTGAGTTGCATCAAAAATACCAAGCGTGCTACTATCTTATGCTTACACTCACAAAATTAGAAAATGGAAGCAATTGTCAAGGCATCAGGAGTCATTGTCACAGGGCCTCCATTTTATTTTTTTATTCTAGCATGTTGCCTTTTTGCAGCGTCAAATGTTTTACCACGTATCTTTTAAGGGTCCTTCCCTCTGTGATTTGTGTTTCCTTACTCAACTCAACCATTTACATTAGGAAATATGAGCAGAATAATATATCTGGGAATTAGTTTTTTTTCAGATAGTTTCACCTATCAATATTCTCTATAGCATAATGGATTTTTTTTGTATATCATAACAACATAAAAATTGTATCAAGCACGAACAGGGAAAATGTAAAAGAGTTTCAGTCTAGATTGTTGCACCTTAACAATTGCAATGGTGCTATTAGAATAAAACCATTTGGTTTCATAGTACCTTACAGTCATTGTTCAAAAGTTCAAGAAATTCAGGTAATGAAAGAGCCAGGATGATCTCAGTGTTAGTTATGGAATTAGTAACAGGCTGCAGAGAGTATTCTCACAGCAGAGAAAAAAACCTAAACTAGTTATTTTGTTCTTATGACTGATGCAGTAAAGAGTTGGAATTCAAGTATTCTTTTTAACTGTTGGTTACATGTCTTGGATGATTGCTTATTCTTGGACTTTAGAGAAAACTCTGTATTTAAACAAACACAAGCCAGCATCTACCATTTCCTTGTACATCAAGACAACTTAACCATTAAACATGAATTCAGAGATTAAAACATACTCTACAGAAAGACTCTTTTCTCTATAGGTTATTTGAATGGTGGTGTAGGATGAATTTATAATAACTGAATATAATTATTTTTGCTTCATTTTCAAACATATTCAAGCAACATATTTACAATAAGAATCCTAATAGTTAGCCCTGGCTTTGCTTTTATTCATCCAAAGGTTATTCCAAGGAATAAGGAATTTGTCTTGAAGATGCCAAGAAGAATGGAGTATGTAAAATTCCTTAAATTAATTCCTCTAAAAGCTTGTCACCTTTGGCTGCTCTAAATGGCCAGATTAATAATCTGCTTTTCCTCAGTAAACATATACAAAAATTGCATTCTTCTATAGTTAAGACTTTAGAATAGCATGATATAATTCTCCATGGCAAAGTTTTCATAATAGAATTACAGCCTAGGCAAATTAATTACAAGCAGCAAAATGCTTCAGGGATGTAGTGTGATTATTTTCATGATAACCCACACCCGCTATTTGCATTATTCCCTCTGTCTCTCATTTAAATTGTATTTTTACAAAGAACTGTTCAGTGTATCATTAAAACATGAGGGTTTATGGAAGGACTTTCAAAAGGCTTAAACTTAATTGATGTTCAAACCCCCTCAGTCTGCAAATCAATAACAAAAGATGTCTTGCCTCCTTTTTGCAAACAGAGCAGATGTCTAAGTAAAATATCACCTCTGGAACAGAAGTAACTGACTTTTATGTTCTCATCACAAAAATGGAAGCTCTCCGCTGGTGGCCTTTCTTATTTACACCACACACATGGCAATCTTTGACATTCATTTCCTTGAATATAAACAGAAGATACAGCCTCCCTCTCCTGAATTTAACAAATTGAATGATAAGGCCATTCCATATACCCCCTTAATTCAAATGCCTAATGACTTGCACAGTTCTGAAAAAAAAAATGCATTAAAATTAATTTTAGATTTCAGTATAAAATAGAAGATGGGTGAAATAGTACTATTCGGCTTACTATAAAAGGACTTGTCCACATAAAACCTTAAGCCAAATAAGAAATACTAATTTTAATACGGGGTAAAACTAGGTTTTCATTTGATTAAAAGCTAATTGGAATGACCTGAACACTAGGGCAAAAGTTTTGCAACTAACATACTGGGTCTTTTAACATGAACAGAACATCTAATGAAAGGCCATTAGCAAATATTAAGACTCAACACACATCAATCAATAGACTGACTTAATTCATTAGAACCACTCAGATGTTTTCAGGTGAGCTGTTTTATCTTTAAAAAAATTTTAAAAATTAAAGTTTCAATTATATACCAGTTTTAACAGCAAAAAAGGGGAATTTTAAGACACACAAAAATGCACCACTGGATAAAAATGTTCAGGAAACTCACCCATGATGCGGGAAACAAGCCTTTTCTGCCTGGTTTACATGAAGGGCTTGAACCTTCACTGTAAGTCTCCTGGACTAAGCAACTGTTCTGATGTAAAAAACTCTGTTTTCACGGAAAACACCTGAAGTTCCTGCAAAAATGTGCATAATCTTTGTTTGTCCTACTGTGAATGAGAATTATCCTGTGCTGAATTACAGTTTATTAGACTTACTTGGTGTGCACTGCTGACTTGGCATTGTGTTTCCCATAAACTCTTGAGTCCCATAACAGGAAAACTGGGTTAAAAAAACCCTCCCCAATATAGAAAAAATTTAAGGGTTTTGGTTTTTGTTAGTTTGGTTTTGGTTTTGGGGTAGGTTTGTTTTTGTTGTTGTTGATACAAACTTCAGTAAATGACTGTTCCTAATTTTATTTCCATTTTAACTTTTCATACAAATTGGATCCCAAGAGTGTGAGAAACTGAGTATCTTATATGAAGAAATCTTGCCTGTCTCCAGAGCAAACAAAAAGTCAAGTCTAACTGTCCAGCCAAAATATTTAAATCAATTTTTTGTGTAGATAGTTTAAAAACTGAGGAATTATTTTCCCAGACATCTGATAACTACTCTACTAAAACTTGTTGAAGTTGCTACCTGGGGCTTTTTTGCAGTTTCTCGTTGAGGTTAGATGAAATCTGCCAATTCTTCTCTTAACCAGTTGGTGATGAAAACTTCTAGTTGCTTTCTGTACAATCAATCACAATTGAACTGTGGATAGTTTTGCACCTTATTGTAATTCCCTTATAGAAACCTTTTAGTCTTTGCACCTTTGCCTGGTGTCCTGTTTTTGAAATTTAATTCAATGCAGCAGACCAAATCTACTGTTGAGTAGCACCTCTTTTTAGGCAAAACCAATTTCCAACAAAATCTGCAGGCTTCACACAAGTCTTTCAGGTTGCTTATCTCCTATTACGTAAAGAAAAGTTCTGGATCTGGGTGAGACTAATTGAGCAAATATAGTCACTTTTTACCCTGAAATCTGTCAGTACAATGAACTGTAAAACTGAACATGGTGTAAGAGAAAGACGATAAGTTCCTGTGCACTGGGAAATCAACAGCATTCTGTAGAGTCTCTTCATTCAAACCCCTCTATATTTCTGCTCTGTTTCAATAAAGTTGTGAACTACATGTTTCATAAATAGCCCTAAATGATAAAATGGAATAAAGCCAAAAACTGAATTTTATTCAGGTATGAGATATATTAGATTGGTAGCATAAAACAGGAAGAGCTGCTCCCTCTGTGTGTGCAATCTTTTGACATGACCAAGCATTAGAAAGAACTCATAATTCTACCCGTTAACTAGCTAAACAGAAAACCCCTGCAAATTCAGGCTAATAAAAACATCACTCATTGGAAACAGGATCTGCTCTGCTCACATTTCTGGTGGGTATTTAGATGGTCAGGAACATATGGCTGAGATAAGGCAGAGAATGGGGAAGACCACTTACATAATATAGGCATTATTCCATAAGACTATAGAAAGTAAATCTTAAAACTGCCTCTGCACTGAGATATACTACATTCCATGACTGCACCTCATTTGTAACTATCAGTCATATCATTAAAGGGTAATTATTTGAGGAGTCTTTTGTAAATAAAATGGCAAAATGAGAGGCAAATATTTAACCTGTATCACAAACTATGCCATACTAGGTAGTTAGCTGAAGAGCAGATCTTTGAGTGTTGCTAATCACTTACCATTTTCTCCACTTTTTGAAGAAAAATTCTTAAATGGTTTAAAGATTTACAAGATGTTAGTTTATTTTTATCCATTAGAAGAATATGTTAGGAACTGAAGATCCTCACAAAGGCTGAAAGTATGAGTTGCAAAATTGGCCATATTTATTTTCATGTATATCTACTTGCAAATTCAATTCTGTTGTTGATTTTCAGTAATTATGTGGGGGAGTAGGAGTTGCAAACTTGGTCCTTTGTGTCTGACTGTCCTCTTGTAATACTTGTGTCTGCAGCTTTTATGAGTCTGAGTCCCAGGCTCCTGCATAAATGCAAATTCTGAATTTTGAGGCCCTATCACATGTAAATTATTTAGATGTTGCTTTTTGGCTAATTCCTATTTTCACCATGCTGATTGAATCAAAAATATTTTAGTGGACAGCAAAAGAAACACAACGCCCATACTGGCAAACTCAGTTCCTGGGCTGTAAATATGCAGCAGAGCAGACAAGACTGCCAGCTAGCTGGACCTATGGTCCCTCCTTGAATTTTCTGAAGTAACCTGCATTACCCCTTACAATCCTTATAGAACCGAGGACTGTGAATGGAGGAAAGAAATATCAAACAAGGAAAAAGCACTTTATACATCTAATTAATAATAATAATAATAACAATAACAATAATAATAATTTCATAATAATTTTGAAACTACACATGAATAACCAAGATTACAAACGTCCTCCAGTCATTGATTACTGTGAATATACAAACAGTTCAAATTTCAGAAGGAAAGTTCTCTTATTTCCCTTGATGTTAACAGAATGGGAAATGCACTCTAACAAACTTGATCATCAATGACAATTCTACAACGAAAAGGCAAATGTAATTAAGCAGCTGTATACTTCTGAGCAACTAATGAGTGGCACTTGATCTTGATTTTAAAAAATAGTAAAGCCTTGCTGTTCCCACTAACATCACATTAAGTTGGGACAGGGTAGCGGTTCCACAGACCCAGATCATGGTGTTGCCAGTTTGCAGCTTAAAGGAAACAGAACAGCGGCCATTTGGGAAATGTATGTTTTCACATGCAGATGGTCAAGCATCCCATCTGCTTGGGAGACCCATATTTTATAAACATTTGCATTTTTCAATTCAGTTCATGTTTCAGAAAACTTAGGCTCATTGATTGTACTTAAAAGGCAATGTTTAAGCTATTGAGCTTTTATATCTTTTTATCCATTGCTGTCAATGTTGTGTGAATGCTTCTACAGCTGGCATTATTTATACAGTTATGTAAACTATGGCTAGGCTTCATTTCAGAAGCAGCAGCTCTGAAGCAGAAGACAGAACTGTCTTGAAAACAAACGGAAAGGAAGAGAAAGAAGAGAAGAGGAGAAGAGAAGAGAAGAGAAGAGAAGAGAAGAGAAGAGAAGAGAAGAGAAGAGAAGAGAAGAGAAGAGAAGAGAAGAGAAGAGAAGAGAAGAGAAGAGAAGAGAAGAGAAGAGAAGAGAAGAGAAGAGAAGAGAAGAGAAGGAGAAAGAGAAGGAGAAAGAGAAGGAGAAAGAGAAGGAGAAAGAAGAAAAGAAAAGAAAAGAAAAGAAAAGAAAAGAAAAGAAAAGAAAAGAAAAGAAAAGAAAAGAAAAGAAAAGAAAAGAAAAGAAAAGAAAAGAAAAGAAAAGAAAAGAAAAGAAAAGAAAAGAAAAGAAAAGAAAAGAAAAGAAAAGAAAAAGCAACCGAACAAAAACCCACACAACAACCCTCTCCTTCCACCTACAGATCGCTGTAATTTTCTGAATGCCATACAACACTTATATACTGATTTTCTGATGCAAGCTGGGATGTCCATAGAAACCAGTTTCACACCATCATTCTCTACTGAGGGCAGCCTATACTGATGCAGCTTTTAGGACAAACTTGGCTATATACTATGGCCACACATAAAACACCCTCCCACTCATCCCATCGGTGAGATCCTATAGATGGAAAAGAAAACAGTGCTTGATTTCTTTACTTCAGGGAGGGTTTTGTTGTTGTTGTTGTTTGCTTGTTTGTTTTGGTTTGTTTTGGTTTTCCCTCTCTTCAGGAACGTTAAAATTATAATGCCCTCATAGGTAACCCTACAATGTGTTCCATATCAAATACACCTCAATTTGTTAGTTTTCTGTATGTACTCCACTAGTTCTTAGCACCTAAACACACAAACACACACTCTCACAGAGATTTTTGGAGGAATTTTTACAATCATGTAGCCACAATGTGAAGGGTGACAGCTGAACTTAAAGAACATTTGCACTGCACTGCAGACTTCATGATATTGGATGTCTCTTTTTCTGACTCAGATCCTAGTAGCTTGCAAATATGTGACAATCCTCTGCTTCATTTATAAAAATTATTGTCCATAATTTCAAAGAAAGCCTGAAAACTTAGCCCAAATGTACCCCAATACTTGAAAGGTAAAAGGCAAGCAAAAAATCTGGTTTTTTTTCTCCTTCTTCCTATGTTAATGTTGTAACTTCACTTAAAGTGCGGTCTCTTTACACCTTACTTGGCTAAGTTTCAGCGTTAGCTATGATGTCTGCAGAAAATTTTGGTATAAGTATTAAGAAGTCAATTACAATGTATACCATTGACTTAGCAGGTTGTGTTGCACAATGACAGCGAAAACTTCAAAAATTTCATCATACTAGGTAGAAGTGTATGTCAGTGTAAACATTGCTGGTTTATATTTCAGCTTATCCTGAACTGGATATCAAAGTAAGCAGAGAAGTCATGTCAGAAAGGTCATGATCAAAGTTATTGGGAAGAGAAGTGGCACAGACTGTTCCTGTGTCACCTTTAGTCCTACTGCACAGGAACCCCCAGGTAGACACATAGATTTAACATGAGGGCTTTGAAAATCTCTGTTTTCCCTCCCTTGTTTTCTGCAAGTGGCTGGAGCCTTTCAGCACACAGAATCCTCAGCAGCAGGAATGAAAAGGGACTTGGGTTAGGCCACATTTGTCTCTACTTTGTTCCTCTACATTCCCAACCAGGACATGTTCTCAGTGTGAATGGTCATGGGGATACCCCACAACTCCAACCTGCATTGCAAAGCCACCATTTTTTATTGTATCAGTTATATTAAATTGTATGAATGAATTTGGTCCTTTAAGAACGCATAATTACTGCTGTAATGATAGCACAAGCAGTAGAAGTAGCCTAACACTTTGTGTTACAACAATCTGTTTTCAGCCATTTCCTGACATCGATAAACTAATCACGTCAACGAAAATTTCCCATTCTAGAGTTCACTGCAGACTGAATTTTTTTAAGAAAAGCTTCAATGAAAAAACCTTTCCAGCATGCAAGCAATGGAGAATGGAAATGAAAAGAGATTTTGTTAGCATTAAGTGCTAGGGACTTCTGAAATATTCAGCAGGCGTTGCATTCACTGAATAGTATTTGTTGTGTGCACTGCCGAAGTTGAGGATCTAGTGGAAAAATACAGTACCATTTTCTTAAAAACTTTTTCAAAAGATTCCTAAAGACACACAACTCGGAGTTGACAGACTTTGACTCTGCTACTTACTAACATCTGGACATGTGATTCTGCAATTTTAAAATATTTTTGATAGACACTGGTTGACCCAGGTATGAAACAAAATATAACATGTCTTTGTTTCATGTCAGTAGCAATACGAAAATGAAAACTTGCCCTTTTCTAAAACATGTTTTGAAAGGGCAAACTAAAACTCTAATATAAGCTCATGCTGAAAGTGTATACACCGAAAAAAATATTGCCAAGTACACAACCGTAGTCCACTTCAAACCTCTATCTGAGTTTTTGTAAACTCAGACAAACAGAAGAACATACCAAGTTGATACTGGGATACACATGTAACAAAAAATTAGTCTGCAGAAAGAGTTTGCTTGTTAATAAATTGCATGGCCGAACAGCTGAACAGATATTTCCAGTAATTATAAAATGTTTAAGTGTAAGCAGCAGATACGCATTTCTTTCCCGCGATTCTGGAAATTATTAATAGGAACACCAAATGTTTATTGTCATACACTGACTAACTTTCAGGACTATTTGCAACAAAAACTGCAAGAAAGGAAAATGCAAAAAGCAAAATTGGTCCTTAGGAACCTGAATACAGTGATTTCAGGATATGTTGTTCTTTAGTGGGTTTAAAAAGGAATTCTGTGAAGGGCATTCAGTTAACCTTTCTGATAAATGCCTCTTTCAAAATGTTACAGTTCACGCACTTTTTACGTACAGACCTACTACCCTTTCCCCAACTCAAGTCAACAGTGCTGGAAATACATATTTGAGGAATTTTTATAAAATAAACTCCATAGACCTGTTGTTGAATTCCTCTTGAAAGTATACATATTGTGGATGGAAGAGAGCACATTGTACTGAAAATCCTGGACTAGAGCACATGTTCTTTTTCTGGAGGTTATGATAGCACTCTAAATGGGAAAAGGACCTGGACAGATACAGGTGTATTGGGAGGGAATACAGTGATGGCAGGAGTAATGCAAGGCTGCACCGTCTATAGAACAGACAATAATCCTCTCTATTACTTCTTTGTTTCTTTCAGTTCTACAAACCTTATTTTAATGGCTGATGAAATCCAAGATGTGCATCCCTATTGTGGCTGTAGGGCAAATATTTGAAGTTATTTTTGTTTCTATGTAATGGCAAATGGCACCTGTCACATCCAAATGCAGCAGAGTAGTGGAAAACATTCTGAGTTGGACCATCCTCACTGGTGAGAAACAGTCTTGCAGCACTTAACATCTTTCAAGGCAAACAAGTTCTTTGCAATAATGGCATCAAAATCTGAAAGCATTTCAAATTACAAAAAGCCTTTAAACCAGTAATTAATAATTCACAAGATTTTGCCATTGGTTTGATCCTTACTTGATCAGAGATTATTAATCACAACACTTTATTGTTGCTTTGCCAAAATGAAAATCTGAATCCTGAATTAGGCAGAATTCTGCCTCTACGGGTGGATATTTCTAATTGATTAAGAAGAATTTGCAAGGAATCTCCTGGAGGATATTTTAAAAATAAAACTGCAGAAGGGTTTTACCCCTGCCTGCAAAGAAAACCGAACAACTCTTCCTTTCCTAACTTGACAGAATATAAGAGAATATAAGATTAGCTTGATCCTAATTTGTCTCTGGATAGCCAATTTATTCCAGCAAGGTTTGCTGCAAAATCCCTAAGGATGCAATGGTAACACATGACAAAAATAACGACTCCTGCCTTGGCCAACATATCACTTTCTGATCCTTACTTAGAAACCAGCCTTACACTGCAATACTGGACAATTACTCAGCCACACTACTTCCACATGTAAGATTTAAAAATATTTTGTGGTTTACTTTGAGTAAATTCTGTTCTTAAATGCAGATTTTGATAATTCTGAACTTTTAACCCTTCAACCGAGCTGTTTACAATCCAGAAAGCCTCCAGCTGCAGCTAGGGCAGTGCTCAGCAACAGCAGCTGATAATCTGAGACTTTTTTACAATGCCTTCGTATGTGGTCAGTGGCCTTGCAAACCAGGAGACCACACATGCACAAACAGAGGCTCTCATAATTGCCCAGCATTTGCACCACCTGTTCTCAAGCCATGTTATCAGAAGTGAAGGAACCAGTAAAAAAAAGTTTATAAGCTATAAATGGAAGCAGCTATGTCAGAGAGCTGATAAACATTTCGGTGCAAATTATTTGTGTAGCAGACTCTGTAATTTACACAACACTAAACTGCTTTAAAGTGTTGGTTTCAAGTTACAGGATGTCACAGTTGCTGTTTTGGGGTGGGGGATATGTGTGCTGGGGGGATAAAAGAGAATGCAGGCAGGTGATACTTCTTGTTTACCAGATCACGTCAAAGATAATGCTATCTCTTCCTTGCCTTTTCTGCTTCATTTTTACCTCACTCTGCTGCCTAAGTGTGACAACTTGGGTTAGTTTAGAAAAAAAAAAATTCAAGTGTCAACCACATTGAGCCATTTCGTAGCCTTCAGAGATTTCACTTAATGTGGAAATGCTGCTTTCTATCTCCAGTGATGTTAATAAAAATAACCTTAATTTAAAAAAAAAAAAAAGAGGGAGAGAGAAAACTATTCGTGTAAAGGAACTAAAATGAGTGCAAAAACATGTTTTTCAGGTGAAAAAGAAGAAAAAGGTTTCTCTAGAACCAATTAAAGTTATACATTTCCTACATTATTCCTTAAAGGCATTTGCTTTAGAACTTTAGTAGTAGCTACTTTGTCACTGCTGATCTGAATGAAACATACTTGTGATCAGACTCTTCTAGAACGGGATATTTTATATGATATATGATGTAAAAAACCATTAATTTGGAGTATGTTGAATATGCAAGTATCAGCCCTATTTCCTACTGACTGTAATTCATTCCTATTCGTTACTTAAGCCCAAAGATTAGAACCAACTGATTTCCAAGAGAGAAGAAAAAGTGAAATAATTGCATACACGCAGCTATGCCTGTTTGCTTTGCATATCTCATTCAAGAAAAAAATCAGCAGAGTTCTTATTTTTGTTTTCAGTGAACTTACCCTTGAAATTGTATTCATATGTGCTGGCCTCTTCTTGGTTTTGGTATAAATTGTCAAGGGTGTGAATTCTTGCGTATATGTGTATTTTATTAGTAAAATTCTATTTTCAAAAATAGAGGAAGTCTGATATTATAAACATACTAGTCAAAAGCTTGTTTGTGATATAGAGGCATCTGCTATAAACCCTTGACAATTACAACTGGTAAAAATTATGTTGAAGAATTTTCCATAAATTGCTTACTGTACCACGTTTGGAATTTCAGCCCCCTGAAGTAATTTTCTATGTGTGATGAAACTGTTCTCACCTGGAAATCTTGTGAAAGCTGTAATTTGTAGTTACCAAGCTCTGCAGACAAACTGTCAAGGTTAGTGCAATTTAGCATTGCAAGTATTCCTTACTGTTCCACATTATCAGCTATGATAAACTGTTTTTCATTCCTTAGGCAGAGCATAAGTACTGGTATTCACTGCACAGTGCGTGAACAGTGCATGTATTTGAGATGGCTGCTTGAAAAGTTAATTAAGAATTAAATTCTCAGGTTTTACTTTCAGATCATCATCGAGATGACATAAGAAGTGTAATGCTAAAGAAATCTATTCTGTATACAGAATTAATAATTTTGGGCAGCTTTGGTATTGTTATCTCAAAGTAACTATTGCAGAATAAGGAAAAAAAATCAGAGAAGGATAACAAGAACAAAGAGCGGTATGAAACAATGATCATACAGATGAGTAAAAATGATTCTGCAGTTTGGTGAGGACTGAGGCATGATGAAGCATGGGGAAAGGAATCACAGAGATTAATGAAATTATTACCATAGTGAAGAACAGTAAAGAAGGCTCTAATGCAATTTGCAGTGGGGACATGCAGTGAAATTATCATACATAGACTTAACATTAACAGAAGAAGTGCTGACTTTTTCCACACATTCAAGTTATGGAACTTGGAGTCTTGAGATAGAAATCTCTAAAACGCTGGCTACTGGAGGCTGGGCAATGTATGGCAGGAACAGTCATTCTATCCTCACCACAAATATACCAGACACTTTTCATGACTGTAGGGCCTGGTGGACTCGGGCCCAATCTGTTCCAGCATGTCATGTTGTTTTGTAATGGTAGTCATGTTGCACTCCAGTGAGGAAAATTTCTGTTTTGCACTAATTAGTTGAGGAATGAAAGTTTGGGACTTTACACCTGCAGGGATCAAAGGAGGCTCTTAGTAATTCTCCTGGTTAAAGCTTTTGAGCTATGCTAACCTTTCTAATTTCAGAGGTACTTTCTGTTCAGATGAACTTCAGTTTTCCTGGAAGGGAGATATTTTTCCATTAGCAAAGGCCCTTTTTAAAACATTCACAAAATAAAACAATGTTTTTGGCAAGGTAGACTCATTTACAGGCTAGAAATGAAGTGTGAAAATTGCTGAAAACTGTTACTTTTATTGCAAAGATTTCATATATTTCTAAAAGAACACATTAAGTTGTACTAGGCAATATACTTGGAGGAAACAACAAGAACATTTCACATTTCTTCATGTTTCTTTGAAAAAAGAACATTAAAAACAATTGTCTGGCAAGCTTGCTTTTTTTTTTTTTTCCTAAAGGTGTCTCTTATTCTGAACTTTGAATGATGTTCTGCCCTCTTGTATCCACTGCCTCTCCTTTCATGCTGCTTCTTCCAACAGCTTCAAATCTGAGAAGAGTACCTTCCACTTTCTTTGATGGCTGACTGTGTTTTGAAAGTGTTTGCCTAATTTGGTCATGAATCTCATAACCTCCAGAATGCATTGCACCATTATGTCATTTGTAAAGAATCAGTAGATTTCACAGCCAAGGGTTCTGAGGGAGCTGGCTGAGATGCTCACCAAACCACTTTCTATCATTTATCAGCAGTCCTGTATAACGAGGAGGTCCCAGTTGACTGGAGTTTGGCAACTGTGACGCGCATCTACAATAAGGGCCAGAAGGAGGATCTGGGGAACTACAGGACTGTCAGTCTGACCTCAGTGCCAAGGAGGGTCATGGAGCAGATCATCCTGAGTGACGTCATGCATCACATACAGGACAACCAAGTGATCAGGACAGACAGCATGGGTTCATGAAAGGCAGGTCCTGCTTGACCAAACCTGATCTCCTTCTATGACAAGGTGACGCACTTAGTGGATGAAGGAAAGGCTGTGGATGTTCACTACCTGGTCTTTAGTGAAGTCTTTGATACTGTTTCCCACAGCATTCTCCTGGAGAAACTGGCAACTCATGGCCTGGATGGGCATACTCTTGTCAGCCTGAAGAACTGGCTGGATGGCTGGGCTCAAAGAGTTGTGGTGGAATCAAATCCAGCTGGTGGCCGGTCACGAGTTGTGTTCCCCAGGGCTCAGTATTGAGCTGTTTAATCTTTTTATCAATGACCTGGATGACTTTAGTAAGTTTGAAGATGACATCAAGCTGGGTGGGAGCATTGGTCTGCTGGAGGGTAGGAAGGGTCTACAGAGGGATCTGGACTGGCTGGATCATTGGGCTGAGTCCAATTGTATGAGATTCAACAAGGCCAAGTGCTGGGTCTTGCACTTGGGTCACAACAACCCCAGGCAGCGCTTACAGCCTCAGGGAAAAGTGGCTGGAAAGCTGCTTGGGGAAAAAGGACCTCGGGGTGTTGATTGACAGCCAGCTGAACATGAGCCAGCAGTGTGCCCAGGTGGCCAAAAAGGCCAACAGTATCCTGGCTTGTATCAGAACTAGTGTGGCCAGCAGGACTAGGGCAGCGATTGTCCCCCTGTATTCGGTGCTGATGAGGCCCCACCTTGAATCCTGTGTTCAGTTTTGGGCCCTTCACTATAAGAAAGACATTGAGGCACTGGAGAGAGTTCAGAGAAGGGCAATGAAGCTGGTGGGGGGCCTGGAGCACAAGTCTAATGAGGAGCAGCTAAGGGAACTGGGCTTGTTTTGCCTGCAGAAAAGGAGGCTGGGGGGAGACCTTATCACTGTCTGCAACTACCCGACAAGAGGTTGTAGCATGGAGGGTGTTGGTCTCTTCTCCCAAGTAACAAGTGATAGGATGAGAGGAAATGGCTTCAAGTTGTGCCAGGGCAGGTTTAGATTGCATATGAGGAAAAATGTCTTCATGAAAGGGTTATCAAGCACTGGAACAGGTTGCGCAGGGAAGAGGTCGAGTCATGATCCCTGGAGGTGTTTACAAGATGTATAGATGAGGTTCTTAGGGACATGGTTTAGAGGTGAACTTGACAGTGTTAGCTTAACAGTTGGATTCAATCTTAAAGGTCTTTTCGAACAAAAATGATTCTATGACTCTATATTTTCTTCTTTTACTTAACAAGAAGCTTTATCCCTCAGGCTACCCTAGCCATCTGCTTCCCTGCCAGTCTCTAGCACAGGACCTTTTCCTGCTCCTTACTATACCCGATTTATTGCAATAACCTTAAATATTCACTATTAAATATTTATGGTGAGAATATCCTATGTGGCTTTGATGAAGCTCTGGAATTTTACTTCAAGAGCACTCAGGCAGGAAGTGCTGAATCTACATAGATTTCAGTTTAACCTGGTAAGAGTTAGGTGGAGGGGAGCTTGGGAACTGAATGAAGTTTCTGAAACCTAAGCAAAGTCTTACACTTATTTTGTTAAACAGTCAGGAGGATTCTTAGTTCTCAAACAACTCAGTTTATAGTGTGTCTTAACAAAACACATATCCCTAGAATGTCCAGAATTTTTCATATGCAAATCTGGATGCAAGTCTGTGTCATTGAGCATGCAGTTGCAAAAAAGGATTTATAACAAACATTGACGTTTTATAGCTGTGAATTGGAAATAGATGCAGAAAATCGGCTTGAATCCAGGCCAGGATAGCAGTTGCTGGAGCTCATTATGTCATGGAAACAATTGTGTAGTCTCTTAAAGATAGGTTGAGGAGCACAGAAAGTTTTTAATTACCCAAAACTATGTGGACATTATTGTGAAGGAAGAATACTATGACTTAATTTATCTTTCAGTCCTTTTTAGGATCCAGCTCAGCAATGAGAGAGTTAGGTGGAGAGCCTAGCAGCTCTGCCATTACCTGTAGCGCATCACTTATAAACAAAAAAGGGAAACATCAACCCTTACTAATGAAAAAGAAACATACACTTATACTGGCGGTGTATCCAACTCCTACTCATCTCCCACTCTAATCTTTAATTAAGTGCTATAGAGATTCCTTTTAAGGGGACACTCCACTGGATTAAGTCAGAAAGAGTACCAAATAGTGGAGCAGTTCTTCAAAAAGAATACAGAACACACAAACCACAAGCTTTTAAAAAAATTAACTGTTTGCATGTTTTCCTGTTTTCCTTCGGATGGCTAGGAACAGTCTATCACTGTCAAGGTTGGAGCTCTCTGCTGTCTGGACAGCCAGACAGAACTGATACGTTACTGCTAAACATTAATCAGCATAGTTGAGCAGACTGGCAGCAGGCTACTTACTATGGCGTTTCAGGCTATGCATTGCAAACCACAGTAGTAAGAGCAGATACCTGGCTTGAAACATGAGGAGCTACATTTGCTGAATTACTCTAGAGTGCTATTGACACCTTCTTGCACCATTTGTGCTTGTCTCTAACACTAATTCTCTGTTGATAATAATTTGGCAAAGTTAGCCTCTTCATATCATGACGCAAAAAATCAAGTACACATCACATGTATATCAAGTACATATTATATATCTTGTTCTAAAAATCACACTTCTTGTGGGAATTTCAATTTGAATATCTTATCTCTTTGTTGTGTTTTGTTTTTTTTTTTTTTTTTTTTTTTAAAATATGTATATGAACTTAACAATGGCACAATCCAGTTTACACAGACTGTAGGGTCAATTCTTATTTATAAGACTAACTCTTCCTGTACCCACAGCAGACGGAGAAGATACAGAAAGTAAATCTGTCCTTTGATATCCACAAGATAGCTGTGAAGTGATCAAGAACAGTTTTGGAGTTCCACATTGTTCAACTTTTTGCTTCTTTAGCTTGAGCAGAAGTAGTTTCCAATCTGCTTACTGCAACCAACTACCTACACTACAGTCCGGGGTTTGGTGTGTGTTTTTTTGTTTTTTGTTCCCCACCCCCTCTCCCACCAAATGACAATCAGACATGCAGATTTTCCCAGAATTTAACGATTTACACAAGTAGGTACAGCATTATAATTACCTCACTGTTTTACTGAACTTTGTTTTAACCTCCTGATCACCTTCCAACCGTGGATAACCTCTGGGAGCAGGAAACACCACTAACTCCCCATCTGGCTGGGGGCATGGAAGCCAGGCAGTGAACCCCTGCTTGGTGACCACCTTGCCATACAGTTTCTGATTAATTCTTCAGCACCAGCAACAACAAATCATTGCAACAAGGAGATAACATCCTTAAATCACTCACTTTGCCAAAAAATTGTACAAAGTTTTCTTTAAAGAGTGATACAGATTTGATCTAAGTTAAATAATGACAAAGGGCAGAAACAGCACAAGACCTCAGCCTTAGAAGCTGTGGTGTTGAACTGAGGCGTGGAAACAAGATTAAAGTCCTGGTGTTAACTAATATTCGCTGTTTATTAGTTGCAATAGCCCCAGCCAAGAGCTCTTCCCCTCACTTGAAAAGCAGGAAGCTCAGGCTGATGTCCCTGTGGCCAAGTGCTCCGCCACCTGGTCTCCAGCAAGGCAGTGGGCTGCTCTGGTTCACAAAGGGCTCTCTGCTTCAGGCACCAAATTCCACATGGGCTGGAGCTGGGTGTGGTCTCTCAGGAAGGTTGTTTTGGGAAGGAGAAAGATGTATTCTATTAACAAATCCCTTACTGGTTTTCTCCAAGTCCTGACTATAGAGCATGTGGCCACAGATTCAAAACAAGACAACAGAGGAACAGTACACAGGGAGGACTGGTACATGCGGAAGACACAGAAAACTCATGCTACATTCAACCCACGGTTGCTGATTTCAAGATTTCATGAGATGCATAACACAGACTAACACTTTTTTGTATCTCTTATTTCAGGTACCTCTGATAAAGCATTTAGTCTCAAAAGCCAATAAGAAAATGTCATTTTACAAACAAAAGTGACTGGGCCCTCACATAAAACCTTGAAACTTTGTGGCACTTCTTGCAGTTGGTTTTACTTGGCTCATACACAACAGACATAGCTGTTCAGTTTTACTTCATTTGCTAGTTATAGCACACACAGACACACACACAAAGGCATGTCTAGCTTAAGGTCTCCAGGTTAGAGTTAATGATGACGCAGAATTGCATCTGCTTGGAAAAACTGAAACAGAGAGAGATATATCATAGAATCATAGAATCGTTTGGCTGGAAGGAACCTTTGAAGGTGATCTAGTCCAAGCCCCCTGCCATAAGCAGGGGCATTTTCAACTAGACCAGACTTCTCAGAGCCCCATCCAGCCTGGCCTTGAATGTTTCCAGGCATGGAGCATCTACCACCATTCTAGGCAAACCTGTTCAAAAATTTCACCACCCCCACAGTAAAAAATTTCTTCCTCATATATAGTCTGAATCTCCCCTCTTTTAGTTTAAAACCATTATCCCCTGTCTTGATGTAACAGACCCTGCTAAAAAGTCTGTCCCCATCTTTCTTATTGGACCCTTCGAAGTACTGAAAGGTCACTATAAGGTCTCCCTGGAGCCTTCTCTTTCTCCAGGTTGAGCAACCCCAACTCTTTCAGCCTGTCCTCACAGCAGAGCTGTTCCAGCCTCTGATCATTTTTGCGGCCTCCTCTGGCCCCTCTCTGACAGGTCCATGTCTCTCCTGTGCTGAGGGCTCCAGAGCTGGACACAGGACTCCAGATGGGGCCTCACCAGAGCAGAGGGACAGAATCACCCCCCTTGACCTGCTGGCCACGCTGCTTTTGATGAAGCCCAAGATACAATTGACTTCCTGGGCGGCAAGTGCACATTACTGGCTCACGTCCAATTCTCCATCCACCAGTGCCCTAAGTTCTTCTCCCCAAGGCTGCCCTCAATCCCTTCATCCCCCAGCCTGTATTGATACTGGGGTTGCCCCAACCGATGTACAGGATCTTGCACGTGGCCTTGTTGAACCTCATGAGGTTTGCATGGGCCCACTTCTCGAGCTTGTCCTGGTCCCTCTGGATGGCACCCTCAGGAGTGTCCACTGCACCACTCAGCTTGGTGTCATTCTCAAACTTGCTGAGAGTGCACTCGATCCCACTGTCTTGGTCACTGATGGTCACAACGTAGACCCCTGAGAGACACCACTTGTCAGTGATGTGACATGTATCTCCCTTGTCTTCAAACACCTGGAAGCACACCTTTCTTAGGAACAATTTGCATACTCAGCAAGCATATTCTGTGTTTCTTTGTAATGTAAAATTTGTGCTTACTGTTTTTGTTTGATCTCTTTCTGTTTTACATGATGTGTTTCTTGACATCTGGCAGTGTTGTGTGAACAACAATCATGAAGGTCCTAAAGCATCCTTCTGGCACTGTGGGTGAAGAGCAGAGTTCTAAGATGTTTGCTGAGACAGCCTGTGAAAAGGATTTGTTTTTGCAAATGTTTCTGTGCATATGCGTGCACAATCCCCATGTGTGGCCTGTGTGAATACTGAGTGACATTTACCCTGAAGGCTCCCAAAACCACCCTCTCTGCCTGTGTCAAAAACATCTCTCTACTGCAACCAAGAAGAATCAAAATAGTCATTTCTCCATTCTTTATTTTATATACACCCACTCTGCCCCCCTCCTCTGCAGTTTTGCTGCTTATTCTTAGCAGCAGTCCAAAGCTCCCTTGTGTTACTGCAGAGGCACAGTGGAGCTGACAAGAGAGGAACAAGGCATTGGAGTCATACTGCTGCTCTTTTTCTCGTACCACAACCGTTTCAGACTTGTTCCCCCCTAAACCAACACTCACCAAAGCTGCTTTTCCATGCATGTTCCTCCCTCCTGCACTCTATTGCTCCTCTGTTTATTAGATTTCCCTCACTTCTGCTGCTCTTTTCCAGCACTTCTCACTGATTTAAGTCTCTCATTCCTTGAAGGCCTCATGGCTGAACTTCTTACAGGGTTACAAAGGAGCTCTACTTTACAGGCCATGAAAACTATCAGAGCAAGCCATTTTATACTCCACTGTAAAGCCTTGGGTCAATACTCTAATAGTCATCTGGCTGATTTTAGAATTTAGAATAATTTTTAAAATTTCAATCAAAATATTGCTAGCATATAAAGTTCACTAGCAAAAATAATGCTTCCACTTCACCATTAGTACACTGAAAATTAATTTTTTCCATCTTGGAATCTAAGATAATTGTTATCCACTTTATTGTGAGTAGTCCAAAACCTAATTGCTGTTCCAGAGCACAACATATAGTAATTGAATGCTATTTTTCTTTTTATTTAATGATAACAAAAAGTGGTAAGTATTTTATCCCCATTTTTTCTGCCAGGGAAACTGTGGTAGAGGAAAGATAAATGACTTTCACAAGAATTTGAGAGTCTTGATTGTCTAATGGCTTTCCATTAGCCTATATTGCTTCCAGTTTGGGAAGGCAGATTGCTCAGACTCTTTTAATGTATTTATGTTACCCACCTCAAAGCTGCTTTGAGATGATTAAGCACATGGCCAGGAACCACAAGTTTTTCCTCCTCTCAAAGCTGGGTTCTTGTCATATTTTACTGCTATGTCAAACTCTACGGAGAGCACTTACTTTTGTGAGGAAAAAAGAGCTAGAAAGCATGAAGGATGCACAGTCATCCAGGAAACTGGTACCAGTATTTCCACCTCCCGATACAATATAGACACACTGTAGACCACAACAGCTGCTGGTGAAATTGCATCAATGCTTTTGGTGGAAACTCAGGTCCTTTCACCATTACCTCAATGGATCCCCAAATGTCCACTAATGTCCACTTTTCTATCTCTCTCTCTCTTTTTTTTTTTTTTTTTTTGGTAACACAGGAGGTACTTATCCATCTACATTTAAAGTGGTCTATGTCTGTGTACCTTCAGACTGATGAGACTTAGGACTTTTATTTCAGACATTTTTTTCCACTTAGAAAGATCAAGAAAATTTCACCATAGAGAATCAGGGAAGAACACCTGTGAGAGGAGAACCAGTGCACAAAGAAGTGGACTGGGACTGAATATTCTTATCTAACCAATGGCAAGTTAAACATCCCATGCTGTTTGAGAAATTGTGAAAGAAAGGCACCCTGGTTATTACTTCCTAGTCATTGATGTAAACCATTTAATAATGAAAATAAGAATAAAAAAGTGGAGTCATCATCTGAAACCTGACTGCACTTAATTTCAGTTCTAAATCCTTCTATGTTTGAAAGCATACCAAAAAAGTAACTCAGCATTTTGGAAAGTCAGAGGTAAATAAACCTCTCAGAAACTGACTTGCATATTCAAATGGAAAAAATTAACCTCATAGAAAGGAAATAAAAATATAGGGTAATCTCTCGGAGTAACCTGTAGCCATTTCTAGACATTGCACTATCAAAAATCTTTCTTGTTTTGACTTAAAAGTTTTTATTATAGGTTCATATACAAGCTTAACTATTGCATTTCAAAATAATTATTTTTTATATTTAATAGTAGTAAATATGATACAAAGGTATTGATTCACAGTGACTTCGGAACGCTGAAATTACAATTTTAGAGGGTTTTTTCCCATTTATTAAAATTCTAAAAAATATTTTTATTACATTTACAGTAGATGTCCTAAAAAATTGTTCTGCTTCTTGACCAGTTAAGGTAAAATAAGACATTAATGATGGCGTTGTTCATGATCACAGCATAACAGAGAACTAAGGACAAAATTTTGGTATTATGGGCGATACAGTTTAGTGGTTTACATACATACAGGTTTCTTGTAGTTGTATTTCATGACAAAATACAATCCATCTGGAGAATAAAGTTAGATGTCTTCTATCATCCATCCATGTAAAAAATACTGGATAAAAGTGGTGCTGATGATTCAGCAGGTAGCACTCACTGGTGTTTATACTACAGGTTTGTAATTTGTTATACTACACCATTACAGTTGGTGAATAGTGGCTGCAGTTGTAGAAAATGCTGCATAATAAAGGGTCATTTTTGCTGTGTAAGCTAAGTGATAGACTTTACCTGCCAGTGTAGCTTGTGCAGCAGATTTGTCACTTCAGTACAGCCTCCATTTCTGTTGTCACCAGTCTGGAACTGAAATGGCAGGGAACTAATTACTCCACCATTTGCAACCATCGAGTAAGTACTGAGCTACTGCATCAACGTTACACTGCTCAGCTCTTTGCTTTTAAGACAAAGCCAAATAATAAAATGCTTTAGTTAAGGATTCTTACTGCTTTGTAGAAGAGGTGGGGCACTAGCCCCATTTTACTGCTTGCAGTGAGTAATTATAGTCTGTCACTTCCTCTGTGCTTCCAAATTGTTATTGCATTCTTCCCACCCTGACCAAAAGGTTGTGTAGCATTTCAGGCACTGTTAAATAGCAGCTTCACTCTACCCTATCCCATGAACACCTGTATTTAATTGTTGGTGAGTGAACCAACCCGTCCATTTCCCCTCACTGTGGAATGCACTTCATGGATTTTCTGAACAGCATTAAGTGTATACAAGAGTCACACCTTGTAGGCAAGAGCTGGCAAGTGAAGCATATCTATCAAAATTCTTATCTTTAAGCTTTTCCCCCTTTTTTCTATTTGTCATGCTCCTTTAATACATCTGTACCACTTCAACTGGGAGGAAAGTCCCACTTTCTGAGGCAACACAATAGCACCAGGAGCCAGCTACCCAGCAGGTACACCAGTAGCTCTGAATTCCTTAGCTAGGGATGTGTAGTAGACCCCTGGGTGTTCTCAAGCTTATTTTTATTAAAATGAAGTGTTTTCTCAAATTATTTTGCTCTTTTCCCTCTCACAGACTAAGAAAAAAACAACACAGGTGGACAAAAGTAGATGATGGTTATATAAACTATGAAATTATCCTTGATCTACTTTGTTTTCCATATGGATATAAGGAGTAATTTCTTGTGCTAGTAGTCCTGATTGATTGTTTATCCAATGGTAGTTATATAGCACAAGCATGGAAGAAGTAATCCATATGGGTTCTTCATTGAAATCTATGTTTAATTTACAATAAGAAAGGCATAACTGTCAGTCACTACGGTTTTCTGACAGTCAGCATTCTGTCACATGAAAGTTATAACTGCACTGGCTTTTGTGTGCTTTAAAAAGTGGCAAACAATTTACTTGCTTTTCTGACTTTTGTGTGCTTGTGATGGGAGTCTCAGCGTCGAGTGTGATGTTTCCTGCATTTTACTACTTTTGCAGCTTGAGCTCGCAAACTCAAGAGCTTGCTCTACAAAAGCTCCCTGCATGGTGCTGAGCTGCACTGTGTTGATCTGCCAGGTAGCTCTGAGGCACTCAGGAATTCACACTGAATAATACAGTTTCACACTGCAGGAAGCCTAGGACAGTTTATTTTTTTTTTTAAAAAAAGGGGCTGTAGAACTCCAGTTTCTGAAAAGGGATTACATGAAGTGTTCAGCAATGTCTATAGTTAGGCACTTGGTGGAATGACAGCTCCCAATAAAGGAATACAGCTCAGGGCTTCAGGAAAGCACATAGTGAAATTAAGTACAAGTTAGGGCCCTGTTCTTCCTGTGCTATCACCTTCTCTACCTGTCATTATTTTTACTGCACGTATTCAGTATGGTAAACTTTTGTGGTTAGAAACACGTCCAGCGTCTGACAGGATGGACTTATCTTTCTTCATAGGTGCCACATTTTGGATTTGTGGCTAGAACTGTTGGTAAGGCACCAGTGTTTTGGTTGCTGCTGAGCAGTATTTGCACAGTGTCATGGCTTTCTCTTTTTTCCCCTCTGAGTTCCAAGCAAATAGGTCAGGGTTGGGGAAGAAGTTGGGAGATGAGGACACAACCCGGACAGGTGACCCAAACTAACCAAAGCTTACCTTAGCTGCTGGCTGGGGTCGATCCACCCAAGAATGCAATTATTTAAATGAACAATTTAACTCTTCAAGTTAGCTGAGATTTAGAATAGGAGGTTCTGATCTTGGTGACTAAGTTCTGGAATTGGTCACTAATGAAAGCACAGCTGTGCCTGCTTCACAGAATAAATTCGTATATCATTTAATCTAGCAGATACCAGCAACATACTTTAGAAAACACTGAATAGTTAAATCTCATGCTAATTTTTCTTGAGTCAGCATATTGTACATTTATTTTGTGTTTTTCTCCATCATTTCAGAGAATGGTTACTACTCCAAGGGATATTTACTTCAGGTATTAATAGCAGATCTGATTTGTGACTGAAAGCTCCCCTCACTCTTGGGCTTTATCAGCTCATCTAATTATTATTGCTACCAATGCTCCAAACTTCTCTAGCATTTTCACTATTTTCAACTGAAGAGCTGAGAAGTGCCCTCTGAAGTGTCTTTTCTTCTCCATACACTCTTTCCCACAGGCATGGGCACAAAAATAGCTCATCTGATGTGTGTTCTTCAAAGCAGCCACATTAGAGCTTGGAAAAAGGCAGAAGATCTGTATTTTTTATAGATAATTGCTCACCAATATTTCAAAGTAATTTTTGAAAAGTGTTTTGAGTTTTACTCCACGGTTTTAATATTTTATAAATTTTTAGCCTGGGTTAACAGATATTACAGGTTACTTAGAAAACAAAAATTGTGACATGCTTTAATACCAGCAAACTGGCATCTAGCAAAATATTTCACAGAGCTGCTGTAACTTAAAAAATATCATTTCTAACAGAAAGACTAAGACAAGTAACTATTGGATAGTGTGGTAGGTCAGAAGAAGTCAGCTAGTACTTGTAACTCAGTTATTAATGAATGGTGCAAAGCTTTTAAAAAAAGAACACTTTAAATTGTGTTACCTTCAGGACTCCACTTGGAAGTCTGAAGAGAGACAGAATGAGGCAGATATGGAAAAATACTTTCATTCCTCTGATTGTTTATCAAAATCTTAAGATTTTGACTTGTCAGGATAAAAAGGCACTGACAATACCAAGGGCAGCAACTTCAGAAAAGCTTGCATTCATTTGTAGTCCTCTCTGCCTTCCCTGAGAAGAGACAGACATTGGTGGTTCAGGAATAAGCCCGTCTTCCTTCATAAATCTTATGCTCATAAAACAGTTTGTTACAGCCTACAAGAAGTTCTCTTGAAGTGTGCTTGTAACAGGACCAGCAGCAAAAATTATGAAGTAATTGTCTCATTTAGTAAGATCCAACTTTTACTGCAGTTAATTTCTAAGGAGGCAGGAGAAAATTCATTAAAAGGTTATATTTGTTGCCACAATTTCTACATAAATGACATAGGAAACTATCTTATTTTATTTAAATAGATTTCAGATGTTGCTAAAAGACAAGAAAACTCAGTCATGGGAAACAACTCCTTTGTACAGGAGAGTCCTCAGAAGGCTTGTCATAACTGATGGCTAAATGTGTAGGTAGTGAATCCTCCAGCCTGGGAACAGAAAAAAGTTCCAATTTCTAGCCCTTCAAAAGCCCCTTTTTGGAGGTACATCTTATACCTCTAGGGGATTTGTGTCATTTCTGCATAGCAAAGGTCAATGCCCCAGTACTAGTGACCTTTTTTTTTTTTTTTTTTTTTTTTAATTACTAATGTATCCCTCTGAAACACATTCTTTTAGGAAAAAAGTTGGAAATACCAGAAATGCCCTCTTTTCAGTAGCAAAGAGTGTTATTTTCTTTTACAGATTGCCAATTTTGTTCAATGCCAACTTTAGTTATGGCAATTTATGGAAGCAGAACCTAGAGTGAGCTAAATTCATCAAACAGGTAGGAATTCTAATTGAAAGCAAGCATTTTATGTTACCTTTAGGGGCAGGAATGGGAGAAGTGCCACACTAAGCATCTTGTTCACTATACTACACACGAAAATCTGTATTTTAAAAGCCTAGAGAGCCTGAGCCAAACCTGTATCTGTCCCACTTTCAACACCTTAGAATTTCTATATAGGCCTTTATCGCTCGCATTTCCACTTTAAACAGATCCATCTAGGTTCATTTTAGCAGGTGTGCCTTTCCTTTTTCCTTCCCTTCCCTTCCCTTCCCTTCCCTTCCCTTCCCTTCCCTTCCCTTCCCTTCCCTTCCCTTCCCTTCCCTTCCCTTCCCTTCCCTTCCCTTCCCTTCCCTTCCCTTCCCTTCCCTTCCCTTCCCTTCCCTTCCCTTCCCTTCCCTTCCCTTCCCTTCCCTTCCCTTCCCTTCCCTTCCCTTCCCTTCCCTTCCCTTCCCTCCCCTCCCCTCCCCTCCCCTCCCCTCCCCTCCCCTCCCCTCCCCTCCCCTCCCCTCCCCTCCCCTCCCCTCCCCTCCCCTCCCCTCCCCTCCCTTCCCTTCCCTTCCCTTCCCTTCCCTTCCCTTCCCTTCCCTTCCCTTCCCTTCCCTTCCCTTCCCTTCCCTTCCCTTCCCTTCCCTTCCCTTCCCTTCCCTTCCCTTCCCTTCCCTTCCCTTCCCTTCCCTTCCCTTCCCTTCCCTTCCCTTCCCTTCCCTTCCCTTCCCTTCCCTTCCCTTCCCTTCCCTTCCCTTCCCTTCCCTTCCCTTCCCTTCCCTTCCCTCCCCTCCCCTCCCCTCCCCTCCCCTCCCCTCCCCTCCCCTCCCCTCCCCTCCCCTCCCCTCCCCTCCCCTCCCCTCCCCTCCCCTCCCCTCCCCTTCCCTTCCCTTCCCTTCCCTTCCCTTCCCTTCCCTTCCCTTCCCTTCCCTTCCCTTCCCTTCCCTTCCCTTCCCTTCCCTTCCCTTCCCTTCCCTTCCCTTCCCTTCCCTTCCCTTCCCTTCCCTTCCCTTCCCTTCCCTTCCCTTCCCTTCCCTTCCCTTCCCTTCCCTTCCTTTTGGTCAGGGTCTATGGCCACATCTTGAAGTTTCGCCCACATGATTTTGATCCTGACACTGGCAAGAATTTACACACATCTTTAACTTTCAGCAAAATATTCCTCCATGGGAAACCCGGTCACCTGTGAGACCACTTTTGCAGTTCAATCTATACGTAAGCACTTGTAGAACCAGTGACTTTGAAAACTAGCAAGCAGAGCCAGTTTTTTTGCCCTTAGACATGTCTAGCTTAACTAGCATTAGTTTATACTTAGGGAGACTCTAGGCCATGCAACATTAACTCAGTATTAATCTTTTAATGAGAAAATAGTTATTTCTAAAGTACAAACAGTGGTAGATTTAATTAATCCAGATTCAGCAGACATTTGGTATGATGGTATATCAGAATTTAAATGGTATATGATTAACAAGAGAATTGTAAGAGGTGGAAAACACTAATTAACAGAATAGAATGAGTTATGCTGAAAGGGGAAGTACTTGGCTGAAATAAAAATACTTATTTCTGGAAATCCATTCCAGGGATAAATCCAATATTAAAAAAAAAAAAAAAAAAAAAATTGCAAGATCAATAACAGGTAAAAAGGTTAAAGCATTTACTGTTGCCCCAGGTGGGGAGTGGGTTAGTGCCAACCATCCAGAAAACCAGAACAGGATTAGGCAAGTTTGAGGTTGAGAGCAATGGGATGAACTCAATAGTGCAAATAGGTAAAGTCATGCATTTAGCATCTGCAGATAAGAACTTCCCTTCTCACGTAAGGTTACCTTCTGGAAGAAGAACAGAAGAAAGGTATACTATCTGTTCTGCAGTAAGACATTGAAAAGGAGTGATCTTTTAAGAAGCATTCCTGTGTTTGTGAATACAGCCCAGGTACCATACCTGTGCTTCCCATGCCAGTGCCTAAAAACTAGGACAGGGAGAGGGAAAGGGGAGAGAAGACAAGAATGAAAAAGCTTTTTGAGATAAGCATTTCATGAGCACTTCTATGTTACCTCAGGAATAAATTGAGCATAGCGTGTCTGAGCCTAGCAGACTCTCGTGTGGGTTATTCACTCACATCGATGGCATTCCACCCATTTCAGATGTGACTGTATCTCAGCTATAGCCAAAGGAGAATCAATAGCCTTTCATGCACGGACAGAAGAAACAGGCAGTTACAGTCCCTGGCTGGCATGCTCACTTTTTCTCTGCTGCTAAACAAAAGGTCTCTGTACGAGGTCACTGTATAATGAGCCACAGTTCAGTTGTAAATACATTTTCAATGTTTCCATCCCAGTGCAGAACAAAGAGGAGTGCCCCAATTCAGGTCAGCACTTCACAACATCATCATTTGAGGGTAAAAATATTTTTTGTCATCAGTTGTCTCGGCATTGCTGTTTCATGGGAAGCAGACTTCCTGATGTATTTGGCACTGGCTGTGATGTCAAATGCTTGTCATTGCCCTCTTTAATCTTAATTCGTGATTTTGGTTTTGAGCTTTGATGCATTTCTGCACATACGTAATTAGGCGAATGAATCCTATTTTATTTGTCCTTCAAAATTACACTCTTTCAGTTTTAAAAGATTTTTTTTTTCCCTGAGTATGTAAAATCTGAGGTGCAAAACACCAACCAAAGATGCGCTAGGTCAGGAACAGAAAGGTTGGTTTGCTCTTCCATAAGAAGGCAACTTTTAAAATTGGTCTACATAGTTCAGTCCCTCTCCAGAAATCCAGTTCTGCAAAACATAGTGTTTTTTCACTAATACCTCTGTACACACTTTATATTTTGATTTTGAAACTAGCTCAAAATACCGTATTTCTTCTAGTTTCTGGGTTGAAGTCTAGAATTTGAACTACTGCATGCTACCTTTTAGGAGGGTTAATGCAATATATTCAGACAGTTTGATAAGGGTACAGAATATTTTAGGATTCCAAAAGTATACTTGCTTTCACAAACACCACCAGTAAACAGAAAAGCACCTTTTTGTGTGTATGTGTGAACTGAAGATTATAGGAGACTTCCTACAAATCATCTAATAAAAACTGTAAACTAGCATAAACAAAGTGTTATTTTCAGTTGGAGATGTCTATATCTGTCTCACTGCAACTTACAGGCAAAGCAAAATTAAAAGTTAATTTAAAATTATTCAGCCTTATTTTAATATTTCTTCAGCACAGGGGTTTAAAGAAATGTGTTGTATTAAAAAATCTTAACTGAAAATCTTTGTCAGACTCTTCTTGAATAATCCCAGCTCTTTGGCACAGCTCCGTTCTGCTTTGGCTTGTCTGTGTTCTTGTCTCTGTATATATATCTCTCCTCAATTTTACAGATAGGTGCACAGAAACTAGCGATTAGAAATTGCAGTAAATATTCTAAAGACCTTAGTAGTATCTTTATTTTTCTCCTGGAAGTGCTTACTTACTTATACAAAGCTCGTCTGAGCTGGTCTGAGCTTGCAGTAGAGGCAAAAAACATTTTCAGGTGTCGCATTTCCAGTATCAGATAAGTCTTTGCAACTACATTGCTAAAATTAAGCCCTTGGAAGGTATACCCCATTGGGTTCCTAAGTAAGGAATCACACAGACAGGTTTCCTTGGCAAATTCTAACACTAACATAACAGCACATTAACAAGGTACTTTATAGCAATATACAGCCAGGTTACTGTGCAAAATATTTATTTTTAGAAACACCAGTACCTTTCAGTACAACTCTCATGCTTCCTCTTTTCTGAGTGTTTTGCATGCTTTCACCTATTCTCTTCCCGGACTTCCAGAACATGTCTGCATCTTCCCATGGCTTTGATAATCCAACCCCCATTCCTACCTCTGATGGGAAATTTGTAGTCTCTGATGTATATGGTTTATTTGGAATTAGATTTTTGTCCCTTTAAACAGAGACCTGTACTTGTAGTGCACTGTTTAGATCCAGGCATAATGGTAGGGTTTCAAACCTCTCACAAGGGGCTACCTCAAAAATGTGTCACCAAATGAGGCAGAACATGAAATACTCCTTGAGTAAACAACTGACTAACCTTCAGCCCTGCTCACTCCTCACAAATCAATCAAGTCTAGGTGTTCCCCATCTCTGTTTCTTCTGAACTGGTGGTTTCTGACCCACTAGAGCTTTTTCTAATTAGGCAATAGCTTAGCATCTGGCATCATGTCAAAGAAAAAAAAGTTGCATGGAAGACTGCAATCTGGCTCTTCTGTAGCTGTATTTGTATTAGAAAATGGAGGTGGGGAGCTTTGGAGAATGAGCATCTCTTCCTCCCTTCCCTCCTCTGGCTGGTCAAATCAGGGAGGCTTCTGACTTCTGTTTTCTATCGGGATTTTATTTTCTTTAACTATTGTTAAAAACAAAAATATTCTGTGATGGGAAAAAAGCTTTTAAAAGAACGTGGGTGTGGCCTTTGCTTCTCCTCTCTAACTGGTGACAGAGCCGACATGATTGAAAATGCCTTTCCTGAAGGGAGTGGGGAGCATGGATGTCTCTTGCAGATTCTCTCTCTCTCTGTAATCACAGTAACAAAGACAAGGTCAAATTTAAGGATTTCAGAGATTTGTCAGGACAATCCATCATGATGTACTGGAGAATTTAAGAAGTGTGTTAGATGTATAGTTGAATTCTCTGATTCCACAGTACTGCAAGGAACACTCCAGTAACCATCTCTTTTCCATTTATGAATCTACATGCCCTCATCATCCCTGCCCAAAAGAGCACAAAAATTTTAGCATTTAAGCATAGCTTATTCAGTCAAAAGGTTCTACTCACAAGGGGCTCAGGAACTTCAGTATTTTCATTTGGTGAATTTAAAAAATCTTTATGGAACAAGACATAGAAATCAACCTGTCTCTTCAGGACACATTAATACCACATTTATAAAAGTTCTACACCTTTGCTATGTCTTTTGAGAATTGTTTGTTTCATAAAAGAGGACTTAAGAATCTTCAAATGGAGTTGGAATAAATAATAATGAAAAAAAAAAAACATTAAGTGGAGAAAAAAGCTCTAAACTTCTATATTTCTGTATTTCTTTTGAGCAAGATGCTGGACTGCAAATCGAGTAGATTAATGTCTGTCTGATAGCTATAACAGACAGTTATCTTTCTTACTCAACTCTATCTAAAGTCTGTTTTGAAGACACTTCTTATTTTTATAAACCCAACTAAACTTGCAAGAAATAGAGATGGATGAAATGGAATTTCTGAAGCACAATCAACAAATTAAGCTAGTGCCAAAGCAAATAAACAAATACAATACCAAAAACTTTATTTTTGTTCTGCTAAATCATAACCTTATTTTGAAAATTGGTTTGTGTTTTGTAATTTTTTTGTTTTCTTGTTATGACAAAGAATGGCCTTCACTGGAATTTCAATTCACTTTAACATGCTCTTCGGGGATTTTTTTGAAAGCTGATAGTAAGAAAATAGCCTCTGCTTTTATATTTATTTTATTTATTTTATATTTATATATTCTTTTAATTCTACACCTTTTTATAGCATTTTGTTTATTAGGCTCTCATTTGGAAGAGAGAGAGGGGGTGGTACATCAACTTACATGGCTTGTAGCATAGATGTCATTTTTTTTTTTCTTTGAAAAATACATCAAGCCAAATCCTACTTTCAGTTGTAAAGTATAGTACCAAAAAACTCTACTGAAGTGATTGGACTTCTGGTTTTACAGATATAACAAGCTAGGCTTTACCTTTGTGTGTTTATGTTTTGTAACAAATAGTATACACTTGAAGTAATAACATAGATAAACCATATACACAGCTTTACCTAGTTATAATCAGTACATCTTAATTTATAATTTAAAAGAATTACAAATAGACATGTCTACTCTTCAAAGCAACTTCTTGTTTTTCCTTTAACTTTAGTCCTAACTTTATATGGAGTCTTTATTGTGTACTTCTTGTTTTGAGAGGATTATGATTCTGTCAAATCTATTTAAAAAGCTTTTTATGTATTTACAAAATCACCTAGATTGTTCTTCATTCCACAAGATACTGTTTTCCTCCCCAATAAAAATCTTACTCCTAAAATTCACCATATATCATAAATCTCTGTATTGCTCTCATTTTTGGATTAACACTCTATTTCTGCCTAGTATTGTATAAAGTTAGTAGCAAGGCATTAATTTATTATCTGAGGCCTTAACTTGTAAAACTGCTTGCTACATTAAGCTATACTTGTATTTAGAATCCTAAAATTACCAAATACTTCGGATTGGAAGAGATCTTCAAAGTTCATCTGATCCACTACAGACAACTTTCACTAAATCGGGTTGCTCAAAGCCCCATCCAGCCTGGCCTTGAACACTTCTAGGATAGGGCATCCACAGCTTCTCTGGGCAGCCTGTTCCAGTGCCTCACCACCCTCATGGGGAAGAATTTCTTTATCATGTCTAATCTAAACCTATCCTCTTTCAGCGTAAAAATGTTGCCCCTTGTCCTGTCACTACAGGCCCTGATAAAAAGTAATTCTCAGTCCTTCTGATTAACCCTTTTTATGTACTGAAATGTCACAATAAAGTTTCCCAGGACACCTGTCTTCTCCAGGCTGAACAACCCCAAGTCTCTCAGCCTGCCCTCACAGCAGAGCTGTTCCAGCCCTCGGATCCTTTTTTTGACCTCTGGCCTCTCTCCAACAGGTCCATGTGTCTCCTGTACTGAGGGCTCCAGAGCTGCACACAGGACTCCAGGTGGGGTCTCACCAGAGCAGAGCAGAGGGGCAGAATCACCTCCCTCGACCTGCCGGCCAAGCTGCTTTTGATGCAGCCCAGGATATGGCTGACTTTCTGAGCTGCAAGAGAGCACTGCCAGCCTATATGTAATTTGTCTACAGTATCCCTAAGTTCTTCTCCACAGGGCTGCTCTTGATCCTTTTATAACCCAGCCTGTGTCAATACTAGGCAAGTTTGCTGATAACACTAAGCTGGGAGGAGTGGCTGACACGCCAGAAGGCTGTGCTGCCATCCAGCGGGACCTGGACAGGCTGGAGAGTTGGGCGGGGGATAACCTGATGGAATTTAACAAGGGAAAGTGTAGAGTCCTGCATCTGGGCAGGAACAACCCCAGGTTCCAGTTTAGGTTGGGGAATGACCTATTAGAGAGCAGTGTAGGGAAAAGGGACCTGCGGGTCCTGGTGGACAACAGGATGACCATGAGCCAGCACTGTGCCCTTGTGGCCAGGAAGGCCAATGGCATCCTTGGGTGTATTACAAGGCGGGTGGTCAGTAGATCGAGAGAGGTCCTCCTTCCCCTCTACTCCGCCTTGGTGAGACCCCATCTGGAATATTGTGTCCAGTTCTGGGCCCCTCAGTTCAAGGAGGACAGGGAACTGCTGGAGAGGGTCCAGTGTAGGGCAACAAAGATGATGAAGGGAGTGGAGCACCTCTCTTATGAAGAAAGGCTGAGGGAGCTGGGGCTCTTTAGTTTGGAGAAGAGGAGACTGAGGGGTGACCTTATTAATGTTTATGAATATATAAAGGATGAGTGCCACGAGGATGGAGTCAGGCTCTTCTCACTGGCAAACAATGATAGGACAAGGGGCAATGGGATCAAGCTGGAACACAAGAGGTTCCACTTAAATTTGAGAAAGAACTTCTTCTCAGTGAGGGTGACAGAGCACTGGAACAGGCTGCCCAGGGAGGTTGTGGAGTCTCCTTCCCTGGAAACATTCAAAGCCCGCATGGACACATTCCTGTGCGACCTCACCTAGGTGTTCCTGCTCCAGCAGGGGGATTGGACTAGATGATCTTTTGAGGTCCCTTCCAATCCCAAACATACTGTGATACTGTGATACTGTGATTACCCTGATCAAGGTGCAGGAGCTTGCACTTGTCCCTGTTTGACTTCACGAGGTTTACACAGGCCCACCGCTCAAGCCTGCCAAGGTCCCTCTGGGTGGTGTCCCTTCCCTCAAGCCTATTGCACCCCTCTGCAGACCTGCTGAGGGTGCACTCAATCCCATTGTCTATGTCATCGATAAAGATATTGAGCCCAGTACAGATGCTTGAGGGACACCACGTTACTTATTTCCATTTATGCATAGAGCCACTGACTGCAACTTTTTGTATGTGGCTAGCCAATACCTTAGCCATGAAATAGTTCATCCATCAAACACGTATCTCTCCAATTTAGTGACAAGGATACTGTGTGGCACTGTGTTGAAGGCCTTGCAGAAGTCATGATAGATTACATGAGTTGCTTTTCCCTTATCCACCAACACAGCCACTCTCTCTTAGAAGGCCACCAGATCAGTCAGGCATAATCTTCCCTTTCTGAAGCCATGTTGCCTGTCTCTCTTCACCTTCCTGTCATCCATATGCCTTGACATGGCTTCTAGTAGGATCTGCTCCATTGTCTTACAGACACAAGGTACAGAGGCAAGGATGACTGGGTGGTGAAGTTCCCAGGGTCTTCCTTTTTACCCTTTTTAAAAATGGGTATGATGTTTCTCTTTTTCCAGCCACGAGGGACTTTGCCTCACTGCTGTGACTTTTTAATTTGTACAAACAATACATGTGGTGTGATTGGTAACACAGCTTTTTTAAGGTTACTCTGCCATCTACACCTTACAGAGAATTCTAAGGAAATGTTCTAGATCTCTTCTATTTGTAAGAAAAACATAAACCAAAAGTTGTCTATGCCGGACATTTATCCTAAGTTTCCATTTAGAGTATCAATGCTTTTATTTCTGCACAAAATGTTGCATTTCTTTATTTAAATAATTTTCTATCTCTCACTACAATAGATTTTTCTCTTTGACCTTGAACAAAAATTACTATTTTTCAAACTAAATGAAGAATCAGTTCATATTGTTGCTTTAACATTTGTAATTATCTCCCTTATTTTATTTCCTATAGTTTTTCTTAACTAAAAATTAAATCCAGTAGACAGGCTTATCCTTTCCTTAAGTCATGGACTTGCGTTGCTATAAAAACTGAATAAATTTATTGCACCTTTCAAGAGAAATTCAGGGAATGAATTACCTCATGTTCCTAAAGTCAGTGAGCTTGGAATACCTTTGGGAACAAAAGGAGGAAGAATAAGTGCATCATCAAATTATGGGGTTAGAAAAAGAAATCATTTCAGAAACCAGTGATAAGACATTACAAAATTTCTAACGTACATACAGTAAACTGAATGTGGATATGAACAGTTATGTCTACAGCGATATTACTGTAGGTTTCTAAGTAGTTTGCATGTCACGGAAAATGTTTTATGTTTTGAACTAGCTGTATCTTTTAAATGAATGTCATCATTTAGTCCTGGTTAAGATGACCATTGTAATGCAAACAGGAGATGTTAGCACTGGGAGTTCCTATCAGATAAAAATAATCATGAACCACCAAAAAGATGAAGGAGATCTTGATCACTGACTCCATGCCAGGGAGCTTTGGGCCACAGATGTTTCAATTTAGCTAATGAAAGTAGTATGACATACTTCCTCCCACATAATAGGATTAGATATTAATTTAGGAACACTAAATATCTTAAATTGTCAGAAGATGTTCACTTTATGAACAGGAAATCTGTGTCCAGGACAGAGTTGCAGCAGTGTGAGAAGTTGTGCCATCATGGAAAACTCTGGATTAGCAAGAATTCTTTTCAGGGTGCTACAGTGACACCTGCAAATGCCAACTACTTGTACCAGAATTTTATCATATGGTTTGTGTTGAAGACTGACCACCAGCTCATGGTAATGGTGATGAGAGCTTGCAAATTTCTTTCTGAAAATAACTTTTTCAGATATCACAAAATTCTCATTTGAGTGAAAAAGAACAAACAAGTAAGACCTACTACATTGTTTTTAAAGTAGGCTGAAATAGGGAAGAAACTATTTCACAAGAATTGTCTGGACTTGCTGAAGTTAATTAGCAGATATATCAACATGAACAGGAACATTGAGGACACAATGGTATTCTGAAACAAAGATGGAGGGCAATCAATCACCAAAGTGCCAATACAATTACGCAAGAATGGAATAGAATATTTATTAGTAAAGAGATTTCTGATGGTTAGGGCTAGCCAGGTGGGCTAATTCTTAGTAAAAATATCACTAAAAGTAATGCTTTTGTCATAGAAAAATGAGAAAAGGTTCATAGCACTGGCAGCACAAAGTTCGGCAGTCAAGACAGGTGTTGGGGACAAATGCAAGGCAAGATAAAAACAGGGGCTCCATTCTTTACACTCTTTTGATAAAAGACTTGGGTGGCACGTGATACTCACTTACTCCTTCTCTAGCTCTGGTGGGATGGGAAGGAGAACTGAGAAACAAAAGGCAAAACTCGTGGGTTGGGATAAAAACGAGTCAATGGAACAGCAGAAGGGAAAAAGATAAAGAATAACAATCACAAATTAATACACAAAGCAGGGCATACACAATGCAATCACTCACCGATTTCAAAAAAAGGATGTCCAGACCACTCCCAATCGGCAATCCCTCTGGCAGTGATCATGAACACTGATCCTGTACTGCTGAACCCAGAAGAGTGAAAACCCGGACCACACTCGAAGCACAACCATGCCACACCCACCCTGGAGAAAACAAAGAGCCTCCAGACCCCAGCAACTCCCCCTGCAGCACGTGTTCCTTCCTCAGCCAGCTCCTTCACTTTATACTGAGCATGACACCGTAAGATATGGAATATCCCTTTGGCTAGTTCGTGTCAGCCGTCCTGGCTGTGTCCCCTTCCAGTTTCCTGTGAAAATTAACTCTATCGCAGCCAAACTCAGCACAAATACGTTTATAGCTACATCTTAATATATTTGTATTTCATAACATTAGCAACACTGCAGCATTTGGAGTACATTTCTGGTATTTGTGGATGTGCAGGCTTAAGTATTAAAAACTGCATGTGGAAGGAGTTTGGGGAACAGTAGAACATACAGGGTCAAATCTGGTTACTCCTGTACATGCACTGTCAACCACACATTTTTTTCTGCAGTAAATGTTTTAGGGTGAATATCCAGCTGCACCGTGTGGGTATCACTGTAGCAGTCTGCCGTGCTTAATACAGGACATATATAATCACATGATATTTCCATTACCAATGTGCAGCACAAATATAGAGTGAACACTCCTAAATTATTTTTGCAAGCAGTAAATTCTGAATATGTCTCATGTTTTCCTGTTGTTGCCATGCAGTTTTTCTGTGTGCTTTATTCTACAGATTTTATTTTTAAAGACAGATTTTTATTTGCACTGCTGTAAGTTGCTATATAAATGGAAAAAAAATTCTCATTTCCGAAACTGTAAGCATCCAATAAGTAGACTACTTATTTAGTTCAAAAGAAGTAATTTTCCTAAGTGTTGTAAAAAACTGCTTGTGGAAATCAGGTTGATTTTCCTTGCTGCATTGTTTGCATGCTTTTCTGAACATAAAATCAGACTGCAGGCCTTAACTAGACATGAAATATTTTGGTTTTGAAGGCATAATGAGAAAAAATTAGTTCTTCAGTTTTTATCATCAGAACTTACATTGTTCTTACAATAAGTTCTTATTTAGCTTAATATATAAAAGAACTTTGTATTTCATTCTGAATTTCCTTGAAAAATCAATATGAAAACATCTCTTTAACAGATTCTCATTATAGTCTCACGAAGTTTAGAGAAACCCCTAGGAAATGTTACATACAAAGACAAATTAAATTTTGTTCTAATACAGTTCTCATCTTATAATAAGTATTAACATTGCATACTGGGAGAAATATAAAATATAAGTTCAAACAGAATGAACAGTTTTCCTGCTAATTGCAATATAAGGGTAAATGAATAAAACTGGAAAACAAAGGCTCTAAAAATGGTTCTTGGGCTAGCTCAACCTAGGTAGGTGAATTATGGAGAAAAAAAATTCAGACAAGGGAGTTTTCCCTCTTCCGTGAAATTATACTTCAGTTCCTTACCCTAACCTCCCACTACTTCCATCGCCATATTCTACCCTTTCCCCACAAAGTGAGTGTACTGTAAATTGTTACAGGTCTTAAACTGACTTGTCATATTTGGCTTTAGTTTAATTAGTTTTGGCAAATGCTTTTGGTGACTCATGGGAGAGTTCTTTCAGTCTCTTTACTAACAGATGTACCATTTCCTGTGCTAAAAGCAATGACAACAATGTCACATGGCTATAAAATTGTAGGAATTTGCTACTCATAGTCCAATAAAAACAACCTGTTTTGAAAAAACAAATGGGGTAGATAGGATGGAAAATATACATTAACAGAAATGTTTGTTCATAAAAGATGTGATCCTTTGTCACTTATCTAAACTTTGTGTGCTGAACTAGAATTCTGTATTATAAAAAGCATTAACTTGGTGGCAACCATTACTTTGTGTGACAAAGAACCCCACTGCATTGCACAGACCTGCCTCTTCACATTACACGCATGGAACTATCACTTTATTTATCAGCTCTAGTACAATTTGCTAGGTGTTCCTTTTTTTTATCCTTATTTATTTCTCCTGATTAAAGTGTTTTTACATGAAAAGCAACCTCTGTGGTGTAATATTAGAAGACCACAAGATGATCCACAATAATTTATAAGTCATTGGTTTTTTGCTTACAGGTCCTTACTCTCCTTCTCTGCTTAGTTTATCCAGCAGAGAAGCCCCCAAAAGATACAATAATAAGTCAAAGTCTAGCGATTAGGATATGGTAGCTTCTTTTAATGATTCTCAGTGTCCCCTCCCTGTTTAAAAGTAGAGGGGGGTGACACCTCTTCTGGGGTAAGTGAGAACAGGGAAGAAGTACCATGCCTGCATGACATTTTCTTCCAGGGAAGGCCCTGGAGGAGGCCACCAGATCTTTCCTGGACTCTCCTCTTCTGAAGCCTTCAGAGGAAAGCAACTTAAATGACATGGGACTGCAGAGAGTTTTCTGCCACATACCACTTTCAAGCCTCACAAACATGGGTTTATATTTATTAGTAATTTCAATTTGCTTTTGAAAACATTCTGAGATTTTTCTCTTTTACCAAAGAACAGGAAAATCCTGTAAATCATCAGAAGGAAAGATTTCTGTGTAAACCTTTGTCTGTCCATTCTGAAAGGTTTTTGAGATTCTTGTCCTATAAAGCACAGACAGAACCATGTGGCTTGTGGCCGGCATTGTTACACAAGCAGCATTTCAAGGTGTGGTACAGATATTTAGATGCAGGTAGAGGCTGTGATTTTTAGACACAGCTGAAACATTTTTTTAGATAATTCAAGAAAAGAAAAAGGTAACGAAATAAGTTTTGAAAATTTCTCAACCAGCTTCAATGACTTCATTCCCAAGAGCAATTAATCTGTCACCTTTATCAGAGCTGAATTCATCAAAACAAAACAAAAATGAAGGGAATGTATTCATCACTTAATTACAACTAAAGGTTCAGATTTAGACAAGTTGCCACAGGGAGATGTAATTTGCATTTCCCAACATGAGCCAACCATCCTGTGCCAGAGGGGGCAATTCATCACTGTGGAGGGGTATGGGCTGTTTGTGAGAGCTCTGCTGGCAGCAGGCTCCAAGTCAACACCTTTGTTAAGACACCCTGGTCATGCTTCCTTCTGGACAATGCTACAGGCTCCTTCAGCTGCTCCTTCAGCAGCCCAGAGCGCCTAGCATTCTATACTGGTATTATTTATAGTGAAGCTGCAGCTGCAGCTTCCCCACACATCACAAGGTGGGGAGAATAAAATCCCTCAGCATTCAAACAAGACTTCATGCCACAAATATAATATCATATGTGCTTATTCTTTTAATTCTAGATGTCTGTATACATGAGGACAAGAAAGAAAAGTTCTTATTGAAAACGTGGACATAAAGACAAGACTATAATTAAACCTAGGGTTGGAATGGTCTTAAAGGTATTGCTTGAATCACCTTCTTTTTATTTTTTTCCATGGTGCTTACCACAGATTCCTTCTTTCCACTTCCTTTTTGTATCATGAAAAAATTTACTAAAAAAACCCCTGTTACAGATAGGACCCCATCCTGTAATATTTATTCAGGCCTCAGTTAATCAAAGTTCTGTATTTCTCACCTAATGCTTGAATATTTTAATGATGTGTTCAGTATTTGATGAAATAGTTCCAGCCACATCAAACTCTGTAATGTGGAAAATCTTTTCAAAATAGAATCACAGAAGTTAGATGTTCAATGTTAGGGATTTTTAAACATGTCTAAGAGTTTCTTTTGTATCGAATTAAGGCTAACCTTGACTTCCTCTCTTTGGAGACTGTGGACAATGTTTAACACAAAAGGAGCTATTTTGCTAATAAAGAAAGCCTACTGTGACCTTTACATTGTCTGTGACACAAAAAGCTCGCACCATAGCAGAAAGAAATGTCAGATTTAATTTGAATCCTTGCAATTTGAACTGTCATCAATGATAAGTTCTTCCTAATCAGCAACAGGGGAAAACGTGTCCAGTAGTTTGGAAGAGTGTGAAAAACTTCCATGTTAAAGAAAGCAAGTTGAGAATTGATTTCTAGGTTAAAATTTTGGTTGTATAAACTGAAGATGACTAAGCACAATTTTAATAGAGTAATCACATCTCATGTCAAAAGACTTCATACCACTTTAGGAGCACAAAACTTCAACTAGTAATAATTACACTTCACAGTGCTAATGTAGATCAGTATAATTGCTTTCCTTCGGAGACAGGTAGAGTCAATGAAGTTAAGATGCTCTTTTCTGAGAGATGTTCCTGGATCAATTTTTTTTGCGAACATTTGATTTGGAATTAAGAATGCTTCGTTGATATGAAAAATACATCCTGGGTGCCTCACGTGAATGATAACAGATATTTATCTCAGTTTCTAGTGGAATGACTTGAACCTTGTACAATAGTTTAGTCTTTGTTCATGTTATTCCTGTCACTTACTCAGGAATTTGTAGTCAGGAAGTTGAGAACATAATCATTTACAAAATTCCTGGCAGTACTACATAGTTAATATTGTGTCCAATGGACATATATGAACATTCATTTCACTACCATCTTATCACCACTGAACAGAGAAACAAAATATAGAGTGTTTTATCCTCTCCCTGTTAAAAATCTGGATCATACTTCTTAAAAGTAAAGGTTAAACTTTTAGAATGTACAAACTTCATAAACACACAGGCATTATAACTGAATGCTACGACATTGCTTTCTTCTATCTTCCAAATCCCCTCGGCAGACAAAGTAAATACTAGTCATGGAAAAATGATGTGTAACTTTAGTTAAAGAAAGAATATGGCTTCTGTCTTCATTACTGTTTAGACAATACACTAGATTTTACATAAGCTTTGCTTTTTACCAATTTTTATTATTTTTGTTGGGCATATATTTTTCCTTAGGAGTTGTTTATATTTCCAACAATACTGAAACTTGTTCATGTTGGCCAACTAATTTTTGTGTAAACAGTAAAGGTAATAATAAAACATCATGCTGGAAATCTGAATTACCACCCAACATGTATTTTATTTTTAGATGTCATCACTCATTAATTTATATTTTTCAGATTTACTTTTGGCTTTACTTTCAACTCCACAACTAAACATGTCTTGCCTGCCATTTTTGCAAGCAAACTAAACCAAATTGAAGGTCCTCTGCTTTGACTGAGCAACACCTTAAATTTTTTCATAGTACAACCTTGTTTCAAATGGTCTTTGCTTTTGAAACCTTAGTTCTACTGTGGAGAGGTAAGGGGTTTTAGGCAATACAAGCTGCTTGGAGCACTGGGCAGCTGTTAGCAATTAGTCAGTTATCCACTCCCCCACCCCAGGGAAACGGCACCACTGCTAATAAAACCTTTCTGATGACTTTTGGATTTTTTGTGAAAACCTAGTTTGAGAAAGACAGAACAAGGGTAATGGTGGTAAATCCAATACAGTAATATAACATTACTCACCACCGTAGGTGAAAACGCAATTCACATCAGCTTCCAACTAAAAGTGGCAGGAGATATGACATGTGGATGGGAACTGTGTTGACAATCTGTTACAGCATTAGGCACTAAGAGTAATACCAAAACAGTAGGGTTAATAATGATTGAACACTTCGAAAAACTAAACTTGAAAACACAGGACAAATTGTCATTCTTTCTCAATATAAAGCATAAATAGTATCACTGCATATTCAGATAACAATTGAGAATTTCACTTCTGTAAAATTTTGAAAAGCAATCTTTTTCTTTCCCAGTGTATAGTTCTTAACAGATGGGAAAGAAGTTAGCATGACTAGTCACAGAAGAGTATATTGGCCATCTTATCAGATGATCACAAAAGTATATAATTGACAGTTTTTGAAGAATAATGGATTTGGGAATGTGCATTTGAGCATATGGAAGCGCACACAGCATATAGAACACGGACAAATTCCTCATGGCGTATTTCAGTACTCAAGGGTTTAGATGTCTTCTTTGTTATTCAGATCCAAGTGGTGAAAAGAAAAACAAAATTATCATCCTGAAGATCCTTCTTGCTAAATGTCATTCACACACACAGCTGCGATAGGTATTCACCACATTCTAAAATGACAGTGAAGGGTACAAATGTTTTTACTGTACTCTCTCTCTTGGCATGTCACTATGAGTACTTCTTTTTCCTTCTTGACCTTTCAGCCTATACATCTGGCCTCCAGAACAGCTCTCTTACAGGGTCATATAAAACTCTGTCCCTTCTTGGATACTCCAAGTCCAAAATAAGCACAAAACCCCAAAGCCTTTCACCACTTTGGGCCCATGGTTTCATTAGACTCTTCACTGCTGATAGACTCTACAAATGCTTTTATCCTGCCTAGGTTCAGGCAAGCCTAAGTTGTTTTTTGGAAGCTAAATAAGTAATTATCTCCTGTTAAGCTCTACCTTTCCACAAGGAGCAATCTTCCTTAGGTCCTGGCACTCAGCCAGTGCTTTTACTGCCATGTTAACACACGAAAAAGCCTCTCTTCTTTCCATTGTCAAAGCAGAAAAAAAACCCAACAGTGCTAGCCTTCTCCATTTGAATCCAAGAAGCTTAATATTGGCCTCAGATCCTCCAAAGCTAATTAAGACTTCTTGGGGCTCACCATATATCTCTTATATAAGGACAACAAATCCCACTAGAGTTGCCTGAACCTTGGAATGCTAATTCAGGAAAAATAAAGATGAGGTGTCTTTTTTCTGGAAAAAAAAAAAAAAAGGTGTTCCTACCAGAGGTGAAAATAAAGACTACATCATCATGCATCGTTATACCACAGATTGTGATGCAAATAATTTCAAGAACTGTTTTAGAGCATATAAATTGCATTTAGATCATATATGCAAAGATTCTGGGGGAATGTGCAAGAAGGGACAGAGGAATAAGCACTCCAAATATTTCATTGTATGAAGGAAATTACAAAGGTAGGCACGTGGCAGTAATTAGACCAAACAGCTTTCATCCTGATGTTAGCTGAGATATAGACAGGAAAGCTCTAACAGTTAAGACTATGGGTTCATAGGGTGGGTGCACAAATGCAATGATCTGGTAAGATTTTCTGATACTGAGATTGTTGGTTGCTATTCCAGTTCTACCATAAATTAGAACACATAAAGGTGGTCTGGAAACCTCTAACCATATGCCAAAACTCTATCAGCATAAAACTCCATACATCAGTTCTACCACACAGTAAGATCCACCTGTCTGGCATTTGTTGACATCACTGTGCTGATTTGTCCTACCAGCTCAAGTGTTACTGTCAGTGTTTATTATGAAAAACTTTGCTTCAGGCTGTGGGTAACTTCCATATCCAACTTACTATGTATGTTGCAAAAAACAAACAAACAAACAACTCCATTGTATAGATGGTTTTGTTTATTTTGCTGCTTACTGAAAGACTTACTGAATATTGGTGGTGTCAATTCCATTGCAGATAACAGGATTATGTCACTGTTGATTCTTAAATGCAACTGAATGCCTCATATGCTTGTTCCTCTTGGTGGACAACTCTGTAATGACAGGTATAGTAGCTGGAGGTATTGCAATTTTAAGAACAAGTTCTGAGAAGCCAGGAACATTACTATGAAACATATTTGCCAAGCTATCCTTGTTCCACACATGACACACACGTCTTTCAAATAGCAGAACGTGGCCAGAGATTTAAGTAATGGCCCTCCAGTGTTGGTTGGCTGCTTCCTATGTGTGATGTAATTGTGAATCATAACGTTACTCAGTTTCACTAATAGAACAGCTTCTTTTCAAGCATTTTGAGAATCTCTGTAGAAAACAAAACAAAACAAAATAAGCAACCCAAACTTTTACAGAGAATGAAGTGTTCAGGGTATTCTTAGCCAAGGAAATATTTTGTACAGATCAAGACAGCTCCTCACCAGTATGTGGAGTGCAATGTAATATTACAATTCATATTTACAACATCCTCTGTATATATTGCAAATATTGTGCCATTGCAGATGCCACTTTTCAAAGGGGACTGAAACAGTACATTATGACCAGTTATGTTAACTAATGAATCTATTATCTTCCCTCTTTTTGCAAGAGATGGCATGGATCCTATGGCTTTTGGACCAAAACCCAGTCAAGACTATCTACCTTGTTTCCCTGAAAATGAGACCAACCCCGAATATAAGCTCTAGCATGATTTTTCAGGATTTTTGAGGATGCTTGAAATATAAGCCCTACTCCAAAAATAACCCCTAGTTACAGTTCATTTAAAAAGTCAATTTAAATAGTGTCCAGACAGCTAAACATGTACAAAATAATAAGTTTTGGAGCAAAAAATTAATATAAGACCCTGTCTTATTTTTTGAGAAACAGGGTAATTATCTGATGCTTACTGAATATTTTATTCAATTTAATTAGATGCATGCAATATGAACTTCATGACTTATATATTGGGTTAGAGCAATGAAGTTTTAAGCACACTTGAGGAAAGACATACATATGAAGCCTTTGCTTTCTGTGACCAGGTGTTCATGCAGTGAACTGAATTAATTTCTCAGGAGTAGTTTATGTCTGTTTATAGTCTATGTTTCCAAAAGAGGCCCTGGAAACTGGTACATCAGAATAGCCCAGGTTTATAATTTCTTCAGTTATACATGCCTCCTGGAAGCAGATGCTGGCTTCAGCCTTCCATGCTTTCTGTGGCTAACAATGGTATCCTTGCAGGCCATATGTGACAGGATTATCCTGCAGTTGGATATAATGTACCTAATGATTCAAGCTCTTTTCTTCCCTGGAATCAGTGGTCTCATATCTAAACAAGAAGAAATTACAGTTCTGAAACAGACAGCATTTTCAGTTGTTATTCTAAAAGACACTGATATTCATGGAGACAGTTTGAAATCAGTTAAGTATTTTAAATGTGCAATTTCCCCTTGAAGAAGCAGGCAGAAACAAGAAATATCAGAAGAATATGCTGAAACAGAAAATATGCCCATGCTGAAGGCAAGGCTTCTATCTAGAGAAAGAAAAAAGGGAAAACAGACTTAAATTATGCAATTACTATTTTTTTTTCTTCTGCTTGGTTGTTGGTTTAGAATATGGTTAATTTTAAAAAATAATACTTTTATTTCTGTATCAGGCTGAAAGGAATGTAAGATTGAGGAGAATTCACATCTGAGCAATCTCTACATCCTCCATTCCAGGTACCTTCTGTTTCAGGTGAAGCTTTTGTTTTTTCTTCGCACTTTTCCCTTTCACCCATTTTCATGGTTTGTTTATCATCTAGTGTCTTTCACAAGACTAATGTGGCATGGATCCACTGGAGGATTGCTTTCAAGCTTTTTCTCCTTATCTTCCTGTACTTGGATGCTCTCCACGTTAAGTCACTGAGAATAGGAAGGCTTTCTTCTTGAGCCTAGGTTTGTGCTTTAGTACTCTACCTTGCAAGCAGGAGTTATTTATTAAGGAAAAGGAGCAGACATTTCGAACCAAAATTGAGAACTTGCTTGACAGAAGCAGAGAAGAGACCTAAAATCAGATGGTGCACTCTAGCTAAATGGGGTGTTGCCATTTCCTCTCACTCGACACCTAGACTACCCCCCCAGATGTTGGTGTTAAATATCAAGCAAGTGCAGAGTGATTTCTTTTGGCTGTTGAGTTGGATTCTTCTGGAGGCTATGTGGCACAGAATATGAAAGATGAGTTATTTGATGCCGAAATAATCTGTATGGTTTAAGTTCCTAATCTGAAAACAAATCTTTATCCGTAACACTTGAGTGCACATCTTTATAAACTTGTATAGCCATAGGGATTGTAACAGTGTGTATGAAGTTTGGGTCTAGGGCCTGATAAGGTTTCTAATGAAACATGCCTAAACAAAATCAGTAGGAGTTGGCCCTGTGACTTCCAATAAACTGTAGATAAGAATCCTCCTCAGCTACTGAGGAAGCTGTAAAGAACAAGAACCACACTGACACCAAATGTTATTAATTATCAGGTCTTATCAGGCTGCTTTTAATTTTACATTTTAACTACATAGAGCAGCTTCAAGCCCTCTATACTAAGACCTGTATGCAAAGTGATAAGATGTTAGACCAAAATAATTTATGGAACAACATTTCAAGCTGAGAGACAGAAGACTACAGCAGTTAGAATTGTAAAAGTTAATAGTCAGACTCTGGTAAGCTGGATAGATGACAATATTAGAATATTAGTTCCCTCTAATTAAAGAGCAAACAAAGTCTTTAGTAGATTGTAGGGACCAAGGAGGTGCTAAGAGGTCAGCAAGGGTGATCTTGAAGAGCTTTTCCACAGAAAATAACTTTCATGCTCTGCAAGGTTTCTGAGTGTTATTCTATTTAGCTCCATGAGCACAAGACTAATAGGCCCACATACCAAATTGGTTCATATGTGGTCCACTGAGAACCGTTTTGGTTACTTTTGATTAGAGGGGAACCTTTTGAGGCCTACCTTGCCAGACAAGGAGCACTTCCATTGTTTGTAGAGTGCCAGATAAATAGACGTTGGCCACAAATAGATTATCTTCTTCAGTAAGACAGAAGCATTTACCATAAAACAAAATACATGGACTGCAGCCTTATATCACCATCGCTATGGATCAAAAAATTCAGCTAGAATTATTCTCCCTGCTATTCTGGAAGTCCCATGCCTATATTCTTGATCAGCAAGAATCTCTACTCTATTTCTGAATCTCTACTCAACTCTTAGGTTTTAGGCAAAACTAGCAGTCCCCCAAAACGGACTCCTAGGGCCTTTGGCAGAGGATTTTCTTGCTTGTATTCTGCACATAAGGAACAAAATAAAACCTCATAGAAGCCAACACTAAGGAAAAGGAGCCTACTCTCATAAACAAAAAGCTTTGACAAGTGGCACTGTGCTAAGATCCAGTGCTTTGTTTCAGGGCTCAGGAGCACCTTACCTCTATCTGGTCCTGGGAGCCCAAATGCACACATCTGGCAGGTGTGGCTGATGTAGGGCTGTATGTGACTAGGAAGTCCCAGTGGGCCACCAAGTGCTCTGCAGCTACAGTTGTGTGACAAACTGTTGAACATGAAATGGATGATAACAATAATTTTAAGACATACACACCACATGCACCCCTTATTCTCTTTTTTCAGGTCAGTTAAAATGGCTAATTACAGAGCAGTGCTGAAATTCTAGAAGCTGTGTTTGAATTATAGTGTCTTTTGGTGGCAGGAAATGTCCTCCAGCTCCAATCCATTTCTCATGAGGAAAATAAAAACGGAAGACCTCACATGACACTGAGAGTGTGTCTGGATTGTGTCCTCCTAGGTCTAGAGCGGTATGTGTTTATTAGATGAAGCAGTGGAGAACACCACAGGGAGCCCAAAATATATTTTGGAGGGCAGAAGTCCACTACCAAAAAGCAAAGTTTCCCAGTATCATGCTACAAGATCAGACTATCGATTCATAATGGTGTTTACTGTTATTCTCACATTATGTGGTAGGGAATACAACTGCAGAATCTCTCAGTAGCCCATTGTAAATTTGAAACTCCCCCAGACTACAGATGATTCGTAGAACAACAACTAATGGTTTTGTCCAGTTTTGAGTGAAAAATTATTCACCCTCAAAATTTAGCAATTCAGCTAATTCAGTTAACCTAATTAAATAATTGAAGTCTTGTAGTTACATAGATGAGTAATATTTGTCTGTTTCTCTAGCCACTTCGTAGGGGGCCCCTGTCCATGGTGCCAGCCCAGGCACTCTGGTACCCACTGTCTGCCAGATAAGTGGGCAGAATAGAACATCAGAAAGTATGAATATGTAGGGATAAAGTCTGAAAGACACGATTTAAGATGTCTCTTTAATCCTGTGGAAGACCTCAAGAAAAAAACAAACTGCAGCCATCTGTCCTTTTTCCTAAAAGAAAGGCTTTGAAATACTACTCGTGTAACCTCACATGTAGACAAAGTGGCTTTGGTCTCAAAAGCCTACAGTACAGGCAGATAACAGAAGAGGGAAAGTCGTAGGAGGCATGCAACAAGAGTATAATGATACAACAATGACACTAAACCTATGTCTTTGTCTGTTTTCTTCAAAAATGTTCTTAATTTTTTTATCTCCCTCTGTATTCACTGCCATATTGAAGAAAGGATTGAAAGAAGTAATAAGCTGAATGTACTAGCATTAATTGGGCAGAAAACAAAGTTCAGCCACCTCAGAAGCCTTTTCTCTTTTTTTGCATAAAACTTGGCCTAGTAGAAGCTGTACCTTTTAAACAAACCTTTTCTGAAAAATACGTACTCCAGTAAAAGACAAGTAAATTGGAAACACAACATAAGGGATCTAAAGAAGATGCCCACTCATTAAGATGCCATCTCTTTATCTGCTGTGAAAGAAAACAGGCCCTACAAACTGCATTATAGCTCCATCTGTAGGAAGTTTGGACATAAATAATTTTGTGAGTCAGCAAATATACATATGGATATATGTCTCAGCTCTGGGATTCCTTGTACCTGTTTTTGAAAGCCTGCAGTCTACGGATTACATCTCTAATTCTAGCTTCCCTCTGGTCCTAGAAATTCTTCCTGAAGTCAGAGGAAAACAGGTGAAAGGTAAATTGAGAAAGAAATAAAAGTGAGTTTATCATCTATATCTTCATCCCAGCTAATTGAACTATTTTATATTATTCAAAAGTTAGAAGAAGCCTTGTAATGTAACTGGAACACTTTTCATGTGCCTTTAGCATTTTTCTTTGTCAACTCCAATATTAAGGCAATGTTTTAAAGTGGTAGACAGTTCCAATTGTTCAATTAGAATAATTTATTTTTTTTTTCTCAGGGAAAAATGGGAGTTCTGTAGGAAGTAGCCACATTGACAAGTCTTTTCCCCTGTCTAAATGTCTGGGACTTCACTCACTCTACAAGGGCATAGTTATGGTACAACTGAATGTAAAAACATAGCAATATCCATAAACTAGGTAGATATTAGCATACTAGTCTAAAAGTTTGCTTATGACTGTATGCTGAGTATTCTAAGCTACCTGTAAACTGGCTTGCTTGGGTGCAGTTATCAGTATCATTTCAAAAAGATAGAACACAACACAGGCTGCAAAGCCTACCAGAAAAAAAATACAAAAGCCCACCCTTGCAGAACTGTTCTCTGATGTGGCTGAACTTGATATCCAGATTAGCTAACTTAAAGCTAGGTCATTGTAGACTAGCTGAAGAATATGTTTCCTGGCACATTCATATTATACAGCTGCACTTGGGGACTCTTCTAATTTGAATACCACCCACACTGGCAATAGAGTACTCTTAGATGAATAACTTATTTTATTTACCTAAATAAAATAATTTAATAATTTCTTAGTAAAAATGCATTGTTAGAAATCATACTACTTACATTAAAATACTGGAAGAAGTATTCAGTATATATGTAGACTAGCTGTTTTTGCAAATTCTGCTGCCTTTATCAAATAACAGTGGCTGGTTTTGGTGGTGTATTTTCATCTAAAATGGTCTGTAAACCTAGTAAACCAGTATTCCCATTTCTTCTTTTAGAGGCCTATTCATTCCAAAACAGCGAGTGCAGAGTCAGTCACTGAGAAATATAGTATTTTCTGGTCATCTCATGGAAATGGCCAAACCAACTCTAGTTGATACAGAAGAATTACTTCTGTGTTTATATAATATTTTCTTGGCATAGACAATGCCATTTCACTGCAGATTTGTATATTTTGTGTTTCTGCAGCTAAGCTTGCAGTTAAGTTTTAGGTCCTTTGACTTCTGTATGCAGGTCATTTTTTTTAGCAGAAAACAACATACTACCAGTAAAAGTTGGTCTTGGTGTTTGAGTTTTAGAAGTACAAATCTGGAGTTTAGAAATGTGAAACTAAGTATCAAAACACACTTTATTCCTGGATACTGTAAGAATTCTTTTTTCTCTGGGGAAAGTCTTTCACTCAACCTTCTCATATCTGATTGCTGTCCTCAGTATACACTGCAATATGTTAGTGATTAGGTATGAAAGATGCTGTGACAGAAGGTATTGTTACTATTAAGTTAAGTATTTTAGTTGGCAACAAATTCATGCAGTTTATGGTATATTGGGTTTTCAGTTATAGGTTTATCCTGTCACCTTTTTTGCACTAGTATGTTCCAAAGTTGGTAATTTAGTGGAGTGAATTGGGTAATCACATAGCTGGTTCTACAATGTACTGCAGTTTGTTTGGCACTTGTAAGATACAGTGTCAGACAAAAAACTAGAAAATTCTTCTAGGCTTTTTCCCCAGTGGCTAGGTGTTTCTTCTGGTGAGCAACTCTAAGGGACAAGATCTGTTTGTTTTCTTATTGCAATATGAGCAGGACATTAGCATCAATCCCAGTCCCTGAGAATACTGTAATCTAGATTTACCCTGTAGGAAATCCTGTCTACTGAGTAAGATGAAAGCACTTCATTTCTCAGGAACAACCATTTCTCATCATTTATGAAGTGGGAACAGAGTGCCAAATATGATGTATGAAACAAATTGTACACCAGGAGATTTTGACTGACTTCTCCAGATCATAACCTTTAAAGGACCTCTAATAACACTGAATTCTGTTTGTTCCAGTGTGAGCTGATTTTTTCTTATTTCAGATGTGGAGGTTTGTTTAACTGACAAATTGGATTTTATTTCCTAGTCAACTATATCTTTCAGTGACCGATCATCATCCAGGCCTGAAATAAATGTTACCTGATTAAAGTAGTAAAGGTTAAAACATTTAAAACACATGCTGTAGATCTCCGAAATCAAGTCAAGATGTGTAAGGGTAAGAATTATTAGAGGATTTATGAAATCTGCCCCGAACAAATTAATTCATCAGTTTAGCTAAAGGCCTGTCAATGAATTCAAGAGCTTTTCAAAAAATGGAACATCTGTTGCATATTTAAAGGTTCTGTTTATATGTGAATGTAGTGGATTATTCTTTCTGAGGCAGGATACATGGTTTACATAAATGTATTTGGAAGTTAATTTGGAATTGCTTTCGTGTCCTTGAGGATCAGAAATAATCCATGGAGGATTCCAGTAATCACTAGTCCTCAAGCCTTTGGAGTGACTGAGGAGAATTAGATCTTGAGTGAAGCTGAAAGATACATCTGTAAATCTGGATAATGACATTGTCAAAACAACCTATTATCTCACAAGAGTTAGTAGTAGCCTTCCTTCTTTTTTTCTGTTTATTTTATTTTATTTTATTTTATTTTATTTTATTTTATTTTATTTTATTTTTCCCAAAGTAATCAAGTTTATGTGGCTTTTTAGAAAAAAGGTGGAATTCTCTCTGAATTCTGTGGTCTTCCTGAGATGATGTAATAATCTAGGCTTTCATTTGTCCCCCCATTCTGTTTTAGAAAATCATTTAAGCTAAAGCTTAAGCACATTCAGCTAAAAGAATTTGCTTTACTCTCTTTGTTGTGAAAGGATGGTACTGATTAGAAAATGTGCAGTAAGCAAAAGTTTAAGCACTTAGGTTATTTTTCTTTTGTATATTTCTGCAGAATAAGCTCTGGAGTGACAGCAAAATCTTGATTGTTGAGGGAAGACCCTTGGTAGGCCTGTACAGAAAGCACAAGTAATCAAATGCTCTCTGTTTTCGGCTTTATCTTTGGGGGTTTTTTTCTTTTTGGCTTTATTTATGTACTATGCTTCCAGCATGAATCTTGTTTTACTGGAGAAGATGAAGCAGTCAGCGTGAGAGAGCACCATGCTGAAGAAGGTTGATTCATTGCTCAGTGTCTGCACTGTGGCAGTGCAACTAACTTGATTATAAGTCCCCCTAAAGTCAGCAAGCAATCATTCTCAGAAAGAAAAGTATTCTTCCAAACTCCTATAAATGCTCCCCTTCTTTGGCCTTGGTCTGTTCCTTAAAATGCAGTAGCAAAACCTGTATTTTAAAACTAATGTAACAGTAAATATTACACACACACACACATACACCAAAACCAAAAAACAAACAAACAAACAAACAAACAAAAAAAAAAAACAAAACAAAAACAAAAGCCAAACCTATCCTATTTAAAATAGGAAAAAAACATCAAGGTTGGGATCCAATCCCAGAGTAAGACTGAAACCAAACCTGTCCTATTTAAAATAGGAAAAAAACATTAAGGTTGGGATCCAATCCCAGAGTAAGACTGAATATTTGTTTTGTTTGTTTGGTTTTTTTCTGTTTGTTTCAATAATTCTTTTATAAGGAAGCCTACTACCTGTCCTTGAGATAAGCTAAAGCTAGAAAAAAATAGTATGTTTTTAACAGTGATTCCTTTTGCAAGCTACATTCTTTCTTTCTGTGGTTTATAAGTAACTTATTCTATAATATATGGTACATCTTTGTCGAGGGTTAAGATTGTGGGGTGACAATCAAACCCTGGCAGATGTATTGTTAACCTCCTCTCCCCACCACTTCCCCCTTTTGCCCCTCCCTCTCCCCCCTCCCCACTAAGCACAGGCGATCGGGAGGGAAAGAAGGACAGAGAGAAGAGAGTTGGAAAAATTACAGATGTTTTACTAATGCTACTAATAAGAATAGAGAAAATAATACAAAATATACAAAACCAATCTTGAAAGTCTCAGCAACTGCAGAGCCAGCACCCAAAGTCCTGGATTAGACTCTGTAGCCAACCGGAGCTGGATTCAGTCTCTCACTAGGCCTCAGTTCGCAGGGACGACCAGCAAGGTCCTCTCCTAATGTCAGCCATGAGGAAAAAGGGAAAGGAAAAAGGGAGGAGATCCTCGTGATCTCCCACTTCTATATGAAGTATTCACGTGAATGGAATGTTATACACAGTTGGTCACCGGTTTCTCGTTGCCCCTCTCATGAGATGTCCATCCGTGCTTATCAATACGTTTGCATTCCATTGCTATGTTTACCAAAACATGTGTCTGGTTCTCCAGGAAAATGCAGCTAATATGAAGGCTTTAGCTGACAGGCAAAATTCACTAAAAGAAAAACTTGTTTTTTTAACAAAACCAGGACAATCTTGAAAAAAATGTGCTATCAAATCAGAATTTACCAGATAAAGTAAATGAGAAAAAAAAGGGAACAGTGCAGTTCCAGGTAACCAGGAATTTGCTTACAGATGAGTATGTTTGGTTTGCATAGTTATTATGGCAGCTATTATGGCATATGAATCAAGTCTGCTATTTTGTGGTTTCATTAGTTTTTAATTGTTGATACTTGCATTTGGACAGCCTTAGTTACAAACTAAGAATGGGCTTCCATTTGTTCGTGGGCCAATGGCACAGCATATGCATGTACATTTGTGTGTACAAACCAATATTGTTTTGAATATACCTAGCAGAGGTGCTACCTACTACAGTTATCAAACATCTGACAACAATTTTAAGTTATATTAACCCAATAAAAGGTATGCATGGCAGCTTACTTTTTAATACATAATTTATTTTTTATTATTGTTTTAAACTAAAGCAACTTTTAATGTAACTGGCTTAGTCATTCCTTTGATACTTTAAAAATCATATAATGGCTTTTCTGCTATTTTATCTTCAATTATATTCATAAGCAAAGGATTAAAGAAGTCTACCAGTAGTTTTACTGATAGGTGTCATTAAAAATTTGGTTGTTTTTTTTTTACCTAATAGTGAACATTGGGCAGGGATTCAGAATTTGTCTAAAACAAAGATATGCTTCACAATGCAGTTCCCATTGTCTTATGAAATGTCTCTGTGCTTGGGTTACTGGTTTAATACATTTGTTATGTTGAGAGCTGATTCAGCAGAAGTAATCTCTGACATACTGGTCCCAGACATTTGTGGTTTCTGGCACCACTGACAGTCTGATCCTCCTACTAAAACAGGCTAACTGACTTCAGAGTTGGGGGAAAATCCCCCAGAAGCAAAAATATCCCTGCCTTCCACATGAACACACAGCATTCTTACATGCTTCAGGTGAACTGACTGCTGAATTGTTTGACAAGCCCTCAGTTTAGCTTGTCTAGCTCCAGTTTACATCTTTAGCATATTGGTACACTGCTATAATATTCCCCTGAAAACTGCCACTTCATCAAGCTACCCTATTTTACTAGATGGGTTGTATAGATAGCACAAAGAGAAAACACAGGAAATAACTTGCATAAAGCCCTGCATTTTACTCAGAGTATTGGAATAATATTTTTTTTGTTTAAAACAGCAGTCATATCTTTTAATGGAGCTTCAGAGCTGTGTAATAATATGGGAGGGGTCTGTGTGTATGTGTGTATGCTGTTGCATGTTTCCAAAAAAGTACAACAGATCAGGTTATCACTCACACAATTAATGAGGTAAACTGCTTAAAACAGGTCAGAAAGGAAAAAAAAAAGCTTTACCTGTAAGAGGATAACTAAATACGGCTTTTATTTATTTTTGGATCACTGAAGCAGCCTAGGAATTCATAGTTGGCATCATATTTCCAAGATCACCCTACAGTTTCATTTGATTAGAGATGCTTTGGCAAGGTTTGACCTGATGATTAAGTCAGATGGCTGTTTGCAAGAGTTGTGTATTCCAGGTTTTATGGTTTCAGGTATGAAAGCCACATGTCCCACTCTTCCACACCAGATTTCATTTGCATCTCATCTGCTTAAATGATGTTAAATGATGACTTTCTTATCTCTTGAGGACTGCTTGCCATGCTAACCCCCATCAAAACAAAACAAAACAAACAAAAACCAACTCTAGCTTTCCAGTTTAAGTCTTTTTCACTCTTCTTTTGTGTGTGCACTGCTTTTACGTCTTTCCCTTCATGCTTTGCTGTCAATCAAAACTCAAAAAAAGTGAAATCAAACCTGAGGAAGCAAATACTTTTTACTTTTTCCTCAAGGAAAAAAGGGATTACGGGAACCAAACTCAACTGTAATCTCCATAAACCATTTCTATGACTACTACTCCTAATGGAAAGCTCTGTTCCATTTCTGAAATAATTTTTATTTGTAAAGTGAAATGTGTAACACATAATAAAAGGTCCTCTGAAGAACAATTATGCTGATTTGGTTTAACCAGACCCAGAGCATAACTGAGACTGGTCCACAAGCCTTTCAAATGTTCACGTATTTTTCTGAAACATTCAAAACTGTTCTACACAAATACCTGTTACAAATCCAGTGGAGCTGACAAGTCTCATTATCCAGTTCCCACTCCAGGCAATCATGAAATCTGAGTGTTGCTGACATGATCCATTTATATACAATATTTATTTAAGGACAAAACTTTACGTTTTCCTCAAGTCACCCTTTAACCAGACACTCAAAGGAAATGAATCAATACTTCGTAACACTTGTGGAATCAGTCTCTCAGGTTTATTCAAGCTGAATAACACATCATCTGGCAGACAAACTTTAAAGGACAATTTTGCAGCAGGCTGTAAGAATTATACTACTCTGGCTTCTAAGAGTTAGTAAGATTTAGGACTGGCCAGAATCTCCTTGAGAGAGACTGAGCTAACAATACTAGGGATATTTGATTTATCCAGTTAAACACTCAAGGTGTTATCTATTTTTTATGTGTTGTGCATACATATAAGTGCTATGCAGTATTTCCAGACATCCTTAGCTAGCATTTTCAGGCTTTTATTTTATGGTTGAGGATACAGAAGAGAAGAATGACTTGAAGATCTTGTGAGTCATTAAGAATAACCAGAGGATGAGATTGGAAATACTCATGCAGCTAGGTAAGAACTGGTGCCATGTCTTTTTGACATTGGGCTACAGGACAAATTAGCTTCTGGCTAAGCAATCTGCTTGGTATCTACAGCTCTTGTTTTTTAAATAATAGCAGCTAGCTATAACTCACTTTGTCCCATAGACTTCTTCAAAGAATTATGGAATGGCTGAAGTTGGAAGGCTCTACAGAACATCTAGTCCAACCCCTCTCTCTCAAAGTAAGGTCACCTAGAGCAGGTTGCTCTTGCCTATGTCCAGTTGAGTTTTGAGTATCTCCAAGGATGGGGATTCCACAACCTCTCTGAGCAAACTGTGGCAGTGATCAGCCACCCTCACAGCTGCAGAGCTTTTCCTTATGCTTAAATGGATTTTCCTGTTTCAGTTTGCACCCATTGCCTCTTGCCTTGGGCACCACCGAGAAAAGTATGGCCCCATCCTCTTTCTAGCCACCCATCAGGTATTTGTGCACACTGGCAAGATCTCTCCTGAGACTTCTCTTCTTGAGTCTACAAAATCCCAGCTCTCAGCCTCTTCTGGTATGGTCAGATGCTCCAGTCTCTTAATCTCTATGACCCTGGACCTCCTCCAGTATGTCCAGGTCTTTCTTGTTGTGGGGAACCAAGAACTGGACTTAGAACTTAGGTTGTGGTCTCACTCGGGCGGAACAGAGGGAAAGGATGACCTCCCTTGATCTGCTGGGCAATGTTCTTCCTAGCTTAGCCCAAGATCTAGTTGGCCTTCTGTGCTACAAGGGTGCATTGCTGGCTCACGGCCAATGTCCTGTTTCTGAGGACTCACAAGTCCTTTTCTTCAAAATCACTTTCCAACTACTTGATCTCCAGCCTAAACTGCTGCACAGGGTTATTCCACCCTTGATGCAGGACTCAGTTAATGGGCAACACATAAAATACTGTGGCAAATGAACTACTGGAGACAAAAGGCCTTCCAAAATGTTCATTCAGTGCATATCACATTAGAGTTCCTCTTTGTAGCACTTTTAATCCTGCTGTGCTTAATTAATACCCATGAATCAAAGCACCTATTATTTTTTCTAGTATAGAATTATGTGACTGACATTTTCAAAAATTCTCGGCACCTGTACTTTTCATATGTTTCAGTTAGACTTGCAAATGCTGAGTGCATCTGAAAATCACTAGCTGGCTTTGTTTTCAGACATACTGATGTGGAGGATGCTATAAATGTAACAATTTATCTCTTCTCTCTCTCAGAGTGAACAGGAAAGCCACAATCTTCCATGTGAAATGCTTTCAGGCATATAGAACATTATTTTAAAAGTGCTTATCCCCATTTTCCTATTCATTTCGGTTGCTATCTGAGCCTATAACTTCTCTTATGAAATCTTAACTAAGTCAAATATGAGCAGAGTTCAAATTTTAATACGGAGTTTGGATATATTAAACTTCTCAGTAATGGCAACAGCTTTTCAAAACGAAATCCATTCACAAATATTTCCCTGAAGCAACTTGCCATGAGACATTGTTGACATCCCAGCAAATAACTTCTAACTTGTGCTAGAAAGATTCCTGAAAGGTTATTTTGTATTCCAAAAACTTCTGCAGATACATGACAGAACTAAACACTTGTCCCGCCTATGAAAAACTTTTCATTTTGGGTCTGGTCGTATAAGGATACTGCATGAAAAGAATCCTCATCTCAGCAGGCCTGCTTGTTTTTCTGGTTTTTTTTTTCTTTTAAAGTGGAGTAAAGATAGGGAAACCGCTTGCAATCTGTGAAAAGGAATTTTAATGGCAAGAGGAAAACTACCTCTTGCCATTAAAGCTAACCAACTGTTCCTGCAAAAGGTGTGTTCCTCCCTTTGTTCTCCCTCTGGAAGGGAAGAGCTTCAAGAGTGTACTGAACTGTCATGGAGACTCATCCTAGGGACTTCATTGTGATTTTCAGGTGCAATTCTGTTTCCAGCTACGGCACTGAGGTTTACTGCTGACATAAAAGCAGAATGGGATCCACGGAGTGCGGGCAGAATTTTACTGTCTGTTTCTTAGAAAAATTAAAGTGTTTAAGCAAGAGTTTAATCTCTTTCTTCTTTCTATTCATAATAATGTCATAATAATGTATTTGTGATGTACAGTAACAGCTGTACTCTGCATTAAGAGTCCTCATTAAGCACAAATATCTCAAAAAGAATTAAGTGCAACATGGTATTCACTAAGTAAGCACCTTGTGGTATAAACACACCTTTGTCTACAAACACGATGCAATTTAAATCCTTGCCTTAAATCAGAGCCTATGTTCTTGCCAATTTTTCTAAGATGCTTTTAGGGTCAAGGTGTATTAATTATCTCAGGTCATGGTTAAGCTACACTGAGTTTATTTTGCCAGATTTTTAAAATGTGAAATGCCATCCTGTTCTCAGCTTTGGTTTTATGATGGTGCAGTTCTTGTCACATTCCTTTGGAATGAACAGTTAAGTGCATGACTACATGTAAAATATATTTTTTAAACAACGTAATCTATTGGTATTATAAGAAGTTTTATTTCTGAACAAACTCCCCCATACACATGAAGCCTGATTTTCACATAGTTTATTGTTGCAGCAACTGTATTAGTACTTTCATGCTTGCTCTTCTCCCATTAGTCTAGCATAACTGGCTGATCAAACACCATCCATCTTTCACTAACTTCTAACAAAATTTTGGCTAACAGCAGACAACTTAAAGAAGCAATTTAATGCTGCTTTAGGTTGCCTATGTCTTCATTACTCTTAGAGCAGGCAGGTAGCTGCCTGCATGTCAGCTGCATGCAGAAACAGCACGGAGACCCACACACTAGAAAATTTATTGCCTTGCCTTGTTTCTGAAAATATTGTAGGATGTAGAACTTTGATTAGCCAGTCTATCCATCTTCATTGTATGCAATTTTACTTCATATGTCAAAAGGATCCGTTTTTTTCCTCTAATATTTAAACCCTCCTTAACATGTCACTAAAATGACTGATGTTACAAGATAATTAGAAACAATGACAGCTTCAACCCAAGTTGATGTCTTCTCCATTAAAAAAGTAATTAAAGGTGCTTCAGAAACAGATCGTGCATGATATTTACACATATATGCTTAACTTCTATAAGTGAAACTTAGTATTGAGCTATTAAATATACACGGAAAACTTTTGTCAAAGCAATAGCAAGTATCTGGGAAGTCATGCTCTTCATCTAACGTTCTATAAAATTGCTACTGAGATATGATGCAATCTGGACAGATTTCTTGGTGGGGCTGAATTTTTTCAGCAATAAGATGGATGTTACTGGTTAGTTCACAATTTGCAAAGTGTTAGCACGTTCAGTTAAGCTCTTCTGGTAACGGGCAGAGGTGGACTCATTTTAGGAATTGGGCCTCTTTCTCTTAAGTGTTTTCTCCAAACGCCAGATCTTGCTGCACATTTGGTTCTCACCACGTTCCGATCACATCACTGTGGTTTCTCCTCAGCACCATGCCATCAGCACTAGACAGACCTTCCACTGCACCAGTTGTTCCTACCGCTTCCTTACCCATGCCACTTCTTCACAGAGTTTTTTGTTTCGTTTGTGGTTTTTTGTTTGTTTGTTTTTTAAAATCCTTAACAGATTTTGCTACAAAAAAGGGCTGCATTAGGTGTAGACTCAGCTACGGTATAGATTACATGGGTCAAGACGCCAAACCATTCCAGCTTGAGAAGCTACACCCTGCTCAGCGGGACAAGACCACCTTCTTCACAGACCAGTGCACCACCACCACAGGTATCACACTCCCCGCGGTGCGCTCTGGTGCAAAACCAAACTTAATTTGGTGTGGGCAGCACGGCCCTGCTGCGCGGACCCGACTTGCTCCCAGCTCTGTGCTGAGCTATCCCGGGGACTCGCCTCGCCAGCACCCACGGCCGCTCTGGGCTCCCCGACCGCAGCCGCAGCCCCCGGTCCCCTCAGAAGGCTTCGCCACAGCGCCGTCGCCGTACGAGGACGCCTTCGCCTTCCCCGTCACCGGGTCTCGAACCCTTGTCCTACCACACTTCCCGCAGCACCGCCGGCCAGCCTCGCGATACCTCCCGCCCCTCGCGTCTCACCGCCGGCTCCTTTAAGAAGCGCGTCCCGCCGCGGCGCTCTTCTCGCGATACCGCCCCATCCCCGGTAACCCGGCCGTGGCGGAGCCGGCCGCGCCCGGTGCGGCGGGGGGCGAGGGGGCAGTACGCCCCGTCCCCGGGCACGGCTCCTGCCCTGCACCTCGCCAGGGGCTGGGGGGCCGGGAGGCCGCCCTGGCGGAGGGGCTGGCCTGGCTGCCGTGAGGCTGCCGGTGGGGGGGCGGAACCGCCGGTGACGGGTTCTTTCCCCGCGGCGCTGTGAGGTGCCCGCCGGGTGTCTGCTCAACGCCCCCCCGGGTTTCTTCAGCTCCCGGCCACTTGTGACCTGCCCGGGGGGCGTGCGGTGTCCAGCCGTGGGCGCCAGGCCGGCCCGTGCCGCCCTCCCGTGGCCGCGGGACCCCAGAGCGGCCGCCCGGTGGCGTCTGGGCCTCACCTGCCCCTGGTGGCCGCTGCCCGCGGGCCCTGCTGGGCTTTGTACGGCCAAAGGTTAAAATGTGTGATGGTGACCCAGGTAAGCATCCTCCGTGTATCTCTCCAGAGCGGTCTTCACACTCATTACCACTCTTTAACGTTTCTCAGGTGGAGAATGAGAACAGATGCGGGAGTTACACGGTGCTTGGTAACCCACGATAGGTGCCCACACAAGGGCCGTGGGGTGGCTGGCACAGCGCTGTGCCATGGCCCTGAGAGGCCTTCCCTGACAGGGCTGAGGTGTCTGAATGTAAGTATGGTGGTGCACATGTTCTAGAAATATTAAGTGGGAAAAGTCCCTAAATGGCTTCTGTTTATTCAGGAGCCTGCATTTTGTGTTTGTTTCTTGCAACAAGTGGAAACGTGTGGTTAAGTGAATTCGAAATATCCTGCTTTGGCATCTTTTGGAAGAGAACATTTCGAGGGGTTTTTTTTGCCTCTTATTTACCAACTTTGTTGCTAAGCTTTACAACTTAAGAAGCGCAATACTCTATAGTATCCTTGAGTTTTGCTTTTACAGTCGTTTGTTGGAGTGTAAAAAATCCTTTGCACTCTACGTTAAGTGATCGAACCTCAGTAGTTAGCATTAATGGTTGATTTGCTTTATTGATCATAGAGAAGTAGGTGTTCAAAGGAGCTACTGTGTGACAGTCATAGAGTTTATACATATGATGGCACATTTTTTTCAGCTGTGGTAGAAGTGGCATCATAAATATCAGCTTTCTTCATTGATGACAAGTGTGCTGTACCCGTGCTAGGACACCATACTGGATAATTTTCCTCACTTCTAAAGTTAGTATTCTACATAAATTATAGTTCTGGTTCAAAGCCCAAGTTGTTAGTGCATCAGGCTAGTTAAAGAAACCAAAGCAAAAGCTGTTAGTATAGCATTATTTTCTGGGGTTTTGTAGCAATGGTGTCCTTAATGCCATTGCTTTTTTCTCCCCTGTACGCACTTCATTCCTTGTTTCTCACTAGGTTGGGAGTTTGTTAATACTGGAACTATTGCTCATTGCAATTTTTTCCACTTTGCACCTGGGACTTTCATTCTGACAAGTCATGTGCAACTCATTAAACTCAAGTAAATGCTTGGTTAAAAACAAAGGCACTGTCAAATTGTAATTTTAACTTGAGAGTCTCTAGTGTCACATGTCACTTCAGATATTACGGTAAAAGAAAGTAATTGTAGAAATGCTTTATTTTAAGCTTTGTTTTGCATATTTAACAGTGTGCTGTATACAGCAGGTTTCATTTTTTCAGTCTTGCTTCTTGATTTTGAGAAATTGCCCGGAGACTTAGATGCCACTGGGAGAAGTCCACGTGTACTTTTAAAATTGATTTGAGCATGTGCAAGAGACAGTACAAATACTTTAAGAGACTAGTTATGTGTGATTTGTTGAATATGCTGTCTGTACTTCACACCTCAAGAAGACAGATTTGAGCTTCAAGTCTCTGAGAAGATCAGTGGGAATGGCTGAAGGTATGAAGTGACTTACGTACAGGTCACAGGGTGTGGGACTTAACTTCTGAAGTGAGGATGATGGGCATTGTGAAGACGATCTCCAAAATGGCGAGTCTACCACAGGGATCATGGTTTATGATTTTGTTAGTCTAGGAACTCATGAGCCATTGATTCAGGTTGTGGATCCAAGTTGATAGAAGGCAAAAACTTGACAGGTACTAGAGAGCAGAACTGCTAAATTTGTAGTCAGAAAACACTGAATGCAAGAAATCTGTGTGTGTTGAAAGGGGAATGGAGCTACTTGAAAGAGAAAAGTCCACTGGGGTTTGCTGAGCAGACAACCCACACCTGGCCCAGGAAATCTCTGTACCTAAAAGAATATTTTCAGGCCAAAGAATTTTAGAAGAGAGGTGTTCTCTATGCTTGTGCGATTTTTGTTGTTACTTGGATGTCAACTTAAGGTCACTGCTTGTTGCCCAATAGTGGGATACATGGATGTTTTTGTTTTAGTTTATATAGTTTAATTAATTATTAAATATGAGGTATAGTTATCACCAATCTAACTGATATATTGTGAAGAATAATCCTGTGAGTGTACACTTCCAGGAGCTCAAGAACTGGTGAGAACAACCTGTGTTCTCCATGAGATTTTTGCACTGAAGCATAAAAATGAGGGAAAGTGAAGTTTCTTGCCTTCAGGACTTGGTCTTTTATTTTCCTTACCTCTGAAAAGTAACTGGGTTACCATGCCCAGAAAAGTGTACTACTACTGATCATAGGTAGGAAGTATGATTACTTTGATCCAAGATTCTCTCCAATTTGCTCCTTCAAATAAAAACCTTAGGTGCCTCTCATTGCTTCTGATTATGACTTTCTCAGATGTATCAGGACATATTCCAACAAATAGGTAAACAACAAAAGTACTGAAATGAATCATGTATCCCTTTCTGTGTTGTGGGACAGCTGAGCAGGGGAAGATTGGAAATTGTTTCCATAAACTCAGAAGGACAACACTTCCTCAGTTCAGATTTGGAAAACTGTGTGTAACTATTATTTATGTCTTTACTGTGAAGAGTGAAGGCCTTGCTTTTTCTGATAGAGGTATTTTATTGGGTTTTTATTGTCAGTATGGTGTGGATTCTTGGGACTCTGATACATTACTGTTCTTCATCTTTCTCTGTTAGCAGGATACACACCATTTAAAAATAATCTTTGTGCGTGATATTTAAAAATGAGATAGCTGAAAATGAAGCAGTTCAGTCATCTCTGTGATTGTTTGATGTGCTGTATTTGACATGCTGTATCAAGGCCTGTACTAAGGCAGTAGTGAGGCCACACAGAGGAACAGATTGTAACAGTTCCAGACTTGACATCTGTGTTAGCAGTTTACTGAGTAATTAGCCACTTGGATGAACAGTATAGGCAAACTATGTGCTACTGTGTGTTCTTGAAGTACACTTCTGTTGTTTTTAAACGTAAGCGGTTTTTTACCTGTTCCAGACTTAATTAGGAGAAAGGTGACATTTTGACACTTTGCTATGTGATTATAATTCTGAAACAATTTACTAACACTGCAACATGAGGTTCAGGTAGGTCAGAAGTGTGTCTAATATAGAGGGCCTTTTTGACTGGGTCATGTGGTCTGTTCATTGGACACTAAACATGCAGACATCAGTATATCAGTGTTGGACTGCATTAAGCCACTGTGTAACAAGTTAATATATTGGAATTTGGCCTTTACATCAGATTTTTTCACATAGACTTCCAGATATTTAAATATATATATTTTCAGATACCCAGATATAAAATTGCAGTGTTTCAGTGAACTGTAATTTTATGCCTGGCTCAGGATTTGGTTCTAAACAGTAATCAGTATCCTGATTCTAGTGCGACCTTCAATAAAATGTTTTATCTTACAATGTATGCAGTTTGTCAAATAAATTTACATTCAATGTTTTAGTAGTGTGACAAAATGAAATACTTTGCACATTGGGCCAGTTTATTACTGTGTGTTTGTTTGTTTCTTTTTATAGATAATTGGCGTATTGGGGAGAAATGCCTTGCCCCTTGTCTTGAAGATGGGAAATTTCATGAAGGAACAATATCCTCTATTGAAAAGGACAAGAATGGAGAATTATTTGCTGTTGTATCATTCTTGGAGTCTGAAGAAAGGCAGATACTAATAACTAAACTTCGTAGAGTCAAAGCCAGTAGAAGACCCTGCAAAAGCTTGATATTTGATGATGATGATCTGGAAAAACCTTATTTTCCTGACCAAAATCTTCCATGTTCTGCAGTTGCTTTTAAATTATCTGACAATGATGATTTCATCCCTTATACAATTAACAGATATCTGCGTGATTATCAAAGAGAAGGAGCCCAATTTCTGTACAGACACTATGCTAATAAAAGGGGATGTATTCTTGGAGATGATATGGGCCTTGGAAAGACAATACAGGTATTTTTTTTTATTTTTACAGTGAGAGAATTGATAATTTTTTTTTTTTTTGCAATGTGTTTTCTGTGAGTTGTATATCTTTTTAAAAAATACCCTGTTTAAGAAAAGCCATTTCAGTGGAGCTTAACCTCCTGTTGCTGTTGTGGAATTGGAGGAGGCAGGACATGACTTTCTGGGACAGGACTTGAGCCAGGAGCCATTGCTTATTTAAGATTCACTCCTGACAGGTCACAAAACTGGGATGTGGCCCCTTTTAGTGTAAGCATGAGTGGTTAACAGTGGTTAAAATGTTAGTATTCATTTTATGTTGAATGTACTTTGAGAATTGTTACCTGCGCATTGTGAAATTTGCACTGGAGCATGCTACAAGTACTTAGAGTCCTTATCTGACTGTAGCTCTTTAAATGTCTTTTCCCATTTTTCCTGAAAACAAATAGTTTGACTGTACTGGGAATAAGAAGGAGCAGGCACTTTTATTACTATCTCTGGAAAAAGTGCTTAGATGTTCCGTGTTATTTTTATCACTCTTTTGGAAACACAACTTGGGTTGATGAAAGGACAAAGTATAGCTCGATTTTTCCATTATGCTTTGAATCAGTGTGGCCAAAATGATTATTTATTTTACTAAAATTAGGGTGGTTTTATGTTTGAAATTTCTCTTTCATCTTTCCAGTTATAAGTTAGCAGCTGGAATCCTATGGTGGCTTGTCTTTGTGCTCCTCTCTTTTCTCCCTCCCTTCGCTGACAAATACTAGCTGTAGTGTCTGTTGCCCTTCCATTTAGAAGAATGTCAATGTATCCTCTTCAGTGCAAAGAAGTATTATTTTGTAGCAAACTTGAGGAGTGAGTATACTAAACTGGCAAAACTCTGGACAGAGTATTTAGAGGCGCATCATGGATGTGTAGCTGCTGCTGATCTGTTAACAGACTTTTATTAAACTGTATTCATTTACCTTGTGTTTTACTTAAGCTTGGCCATGTTTCTTGTGTATGGCTGTTTAAGAATTCAGGAGATACAAAAGTTTATATCTAGTCAGAACTGCAAATAATCTGTTTTCATATGGTCAGAAGCATCTATGTAAGGTAGTAGTAAAATATAGAGTAAAGAGTTGCATTGTCGTCCTTACATATCTTGTATGTCTGGAATCTCAGTGGATTCTGTAGTGATGTGGTCATATTTGTCACACAGTGACAGTGTTTTCCTGTGTGGAATTCACATCTGATGGTTATTTCTTTTCATCACAGTGTCAAGTTTGCAGAAGAAAGGTGGAGGTTTTAAAGAATATATTGTGTATTTTTTTTAATAAAACACAGTAGTTATCTTATTTGTGTTAAGCATGGGAAAGGCAGTTCAGTGAATATGAAGTAAAAGAGGATTTCACTTGAATTAGTATGAATGAAAGCATAAATGTTAGTTAAACTTTGAAGTAACTGATTAATCTTGTAGAAAACTTGTGTTGTGCTTGTCAATTCGCTGAACCTTATTGTTTCTGAATTATAGAGTGATGAGATAAAGACTTCGCTAGAAAACTTTTGCATTTTCATATTCTTTGTACTTCTGAACTTATCTTTGCTTAAATTGGATTGACTGTATGTCTCTTTCATTTCAAGTGGAAGTTGAGGTGGAGGCAAGTAGAATAATATCATTTGTCTTTGTGATTGCAGTAAGTTAGGTTCCTATGTAGGCCTTTAGGTTGCTTCCTTCTTTATGTGGAAGAGCCAAAAGTTCATCAACAGAGTTGCCCTTTTACAGACTTTGCTGTTGTTACAAATTTGTGATGCATAATTCTTCCAAAAATTATGCATCTGAAAGACACATGGAGATTTTATGTTCAGTTGAATTCTATTCTTATTCTTGAAATGGTTTTTAAAAAGTTAGTCAAACAACATGTGCAAACTCGCAGTTCCCCTTAGCCTCAGTTTATATGAAATATTAGATATAAAAATGTTTGGTTTTCTTCTACATATCTCTTTTCCACCCTGCAGCCCCAAATGTGGTTGGTTTCCTCTCTCTTCTGCTCATCTACCTTTACTTTTCTTGGGTATTTTTCCTGCACTTCTACACTCCTGGCTGTCTCTCTTTTTCCTCCATCATAACAGGGCAAAAACTCTGGAAATTTCCTCTTTTTTTGGAAACCAACATTTTACAGCATTACCTCTGCCCTGCTCTGAGCAGCTGTGTAGCAGCTCCAAAAAGGAAGTGGCTGGAGCTGCCTCCTCCAAGTAAAGGAAGCCTGTCGAGTTTTTAAAAGAATGGCACCTCTCTGGTGGTGCATCTGGTCCTTGCTACCACTTGGCATGAATGGTATACATGGCGCTAAGTGGATTTTGTGGATTTACGTGTTCTGGTCAGACATCTGTGCCGTAATCAAAGGGAAATCTCCTTTACTGATTTGAGATTGATGAGAGACTATAGCCCAAACACAACAGAACGAACAGGTTTTGAAGTTAATGACAAGAAATGGAAGGAATGGAACATTTGGGAGATGACATGTTAGTAAGAGTCTAACCTCTAGTTTGAACTTCTTTCTTTTGCAGAAGTAATGTTGGGAGTATAGTTAGTAAGTGTCTCTTCTTTCTGTTTTCTTGTGTGAGATTCAGGTGTCTTGAGAGTGGAGAACAACTGCAAGGCATAACTCATCTCTAGTTTTTCCTGGCTCATTCATAGTCTCCTCCTTATTTTTGGGACTTTTCCACTTAGAGGATGAAAGAGTAAAATACAGCAATTAATTGTTCTTGTCATGAATTCAGGATTCTCCAAGTGGAGGGGTTCCCATTTTAAAACCAGATCTATTTAAAACAAACACCCCAAAACAAAAAACCCAGGCCCCCCACAAAGCACCTTACTAAATCCCATCCAGGATTTCATCCTAAATGTTTGTTTTCAGTGGAACTCAATTTATGTTTGCATTTTTGTACATGATCACTGAGAATTACTTTCTTTTTCAAGGTCATTTCGTTTTTGGCTGCAGTATTGCACAAAAAGGGAACACGTGAGGATATTGAAAACAATATGCCAGAATTTTTACTGAGGACAATGAAAAAAGAATCGAAATGTAACCCCAAGAAGGTACAGGTTTTAGTAATACAAGCTTACTTTTTTTGTAAAAGGCAATACTTGATCTTTTGTTTGCTTTAGAAAGTTTATATTACTTTTAAAAATTCTGTTACTTCGGTAGATTAGGAGTTCATGGCCATACTGGTAGTGTTAGGGGAGCCTTTAGTTTTCCAGAGTGTCATAGTGCATTATCTGGCTGTCATAGTCTAATCTGTTAGTACTGTTGATTTGCGCTAACACAAAATATCGGGAAATATCTGGATGAGGTTTGTGGCTAGAGTACTTTGGAAGGCCCATGTCAGTGAGTAGAAAAACTGTAGTTTTATGTGATTGTGTTTCTAAAGTACAAAAAGTATGCGTGTCTATCTTAGCAGGATATTTAAAGAATTAGGGTAAACAAATGTATTGGAAAATTTATTTCTAATAATCTTGTGATGTTGCATATATGCTTGAATGACTGTCATAATGTCAGATGTTAGTCTGACATAATCTAGGTAATCAAATACAGTCTGACATAATCTAGGTAATCAAATACAGCATAACAAATAAAGATACATGTAGAAGTTCTATGTGAATGAGAGAAATCTGAAGATCATTTTAATTTTACCCGTCACAGGTCTCGTACAATTTCTGTTTTCCATTGCTGTTTTCATTTTATTGGACTAATTGGAATATTTGAGTAGCAGAATGGTCTGTATGACTGTAGCTCTGTGAATAATTGATACAGGTTCCTCAGGAAATACAGGCAGAGAGGAAGAGGTGAAGGGATAGTACTTCATGTGAAAACAAACAAAAAAACAAACAACAAAAAAAATGAATGCTTCTGACTGGGGATATGAGAAGAATTATTTCACTTTGAGGACAATTAAGCATTTTAACCAGGTCACAGAGAGAGGTTGTGAACCACCCTGGATCCTTGGGGGACCTCAGGAAGACCTGAGTTGGGAAAGCCCAAAATGACCTGATATAAATTCAGTGTTGCCCCTGCTTTGCCCAGAAAATTGGGCTACAAACTTCCTGAGGTCCCGTCCCACCTCACTGATTTTATCATTCTATGATGCTGAATGAGTTGTATGAGCGATCTTAAATTTTTAAACACTATCCAGGTCTTCCTGTTTTGAAGTTATATAATAACTAGACTTGTGAATTGGAGGAAACTGCTTACCCTCTTCATCTTTTTGTTTTCTCCATCTGTAAAACATTTTATGGTATACAGATATCGATGCTATAACAAAACAAAGTGATAGTATCTCATGTCCTATTGCAGTTGTTAGAGTATAATTTGAGTAAGTAGCACTACTTTGGTATCTTTTTTTTTTAGTATTACAGTAGTTTTCTTCTGTGTTATTTACATCCTCTGAGTAAACTGATTACTTTTGAATTTATATTGATTCTTCAGATATTTTCTATACTATACTTTGAAGTAACAGAATGAAACAGTTAAGTGTTCAAAGCAGTAAAATAAATATCAAGATTTTGACTTTCCTTATTGATAAACTGCTGTGTTGTAGTTTTTCCAGTAATACTATACATCTGTTTGTTTTCAGACTTTCCTCATAGTGGCCCCTCTTTCAGTGCTTTACAACTGGAAGGATGAGTTAGACACATGGGGGTACTTTAAGGTTTGTGTCTTACATGGCAGTAAAAAAGATGATGACTTGAGTCGCATCAAACAAGGGAAATGTGAAGTTGCCCTTACAACATATGAGATACTGCGCCTATACTTGGATGAATTTAACAGGTAATGAATGATTTTAATGTATTCTTCTACACACAGAAGTTTAGCTGTCTAATTTAAATTGTTCTTTGCAACTACTTATTCTTTCTGTCTATTAAATCCAATGACTCACTGTGCGGAAGAGGAGAATCCCATTTAACTATCTTCAGGAAGGTTACTGTATACTATCTCTGTAGTGGGATGCTTGGGAGAAGTAAGTGTTTGAGTAGTTTTCATAAAACTAGACTTAGCACATCATGAAGTGTTCTCAAAAATATGCAGGAATTGCCTGCCTGAAAACTGGTGGTAGCTGAAAGATATGCAGAAGGTGTTTCTATCTTTCAGTACAGTGCGAAGGAAAAAAAAAATCTGGATTCTTTAGCAAGTGTTCAAAAGATATTTTCCTTGTTATTTGAACTTTTCACCAAGTTCATGAAATTCATGAGTCCTAAAACCTTTGTGATACAAGATGTGTGTGTGTATAGTTTTAAATACATGATGGACTTAGAATGAAGGTCTTTCTGACAGCAGATTGTATGAGAAATCCTGCTTTATTTGCTCCATAGCTGTCAGCATTTTCAAACTACAAGTTTTACCTTTCCTTTGGCTGTGTTCAGGAGTACTTAGCCTTTCATCTGATCCTGATGGTCCCTTTATGTCATCCTTGAAGCAGGGTACCAGTTGTGTAAAGAGCTAGTAGTAGCAGCCTGCCCTTAGCAGCTGGTGTTGTCAGCAGATCTGCAGGTCTTGTTGGTTTAGGTATTGGGAAAGGTTCAGGCCCCAGAGACAGTCCTAGTGGTCTGAACAGCCATCACTAAAACAATCAGATCTCCACCTCTCTCTCTGCTTAGGTCTGAAAAAGAAGTGCAGATAGGAGAAGGCTGAAGCAGTTGCCTTAGTAGTACCCTAACTCATACGATTGCCTTTCTGAGGAACCCTTCAGTGTTGGTTGTTGAATAGACAGTGATCAGGAAATAAGTCCATGTGCAGAGCTGATCTGATGTGTGACTCGCTGCTTGCAAGTACATTGCTTCAACATACAGATTTATCAGACTCTCTCTTCAGACCATGTGACTGGCTGGACCTGTGATCTTGACACTGGAAGAGGCTATATGTCTTGCTTAGCTAAAATGATGAATTTCCCTCAAAAACTAGTCTTAAATAATTCATTGTCAGTAATAAGAATACACAGGCTCAGTTACACATATAAATCAGCATGAGAGATTTAGTTGAAGTAGCTCATGCTCATCTCTTAGACTCCTTTGAGAAACTCCAATTCTTAGCAGATTTTAGGAATGTAAGGAGCTCAAGTATGAATACATGTATTTAGCAGACATCGAAAGTGCCACAAAATCAGCCTTCAGATTAGTGACCTAGATGCAGCCTGTTCGGGAGAGAGCTTTCCTTCCAAACATGTCTGTTTCAGCTTTTTGCTGTTTGAAATGTCGTCCAAATCGATATGATTTTGTTCTGAAATTTTCAGATATATAAAATGATCTCATAAAGCTGATACATCTCTTCCTAAGGACTTGATAACTTAAATTAATATCACAGTATAGAGGTCATTCTACCTCCAGGTTTTATGTTTGTTTGTGTTGGCTACAAAGTATGTTTTGCTCCCTGCTTCTAGATATTCTTCCTAGTCACAAATTGTGCCAAATTGGTATCATATAGATATTAAAGAAGTTGAGTGATGCTTTCATGTAGGAAGCCATATAGATTGAAATGCTTCTTCTAGTTAGACTGGATAGGTTCTTTTGCAAAAATGAAGGATACCTGTGTTAAGCATGTTTCAATAGTTTACCTTTGGAGATTTTTTTTATTTTTCTAAATCTTATGAGTGGAATTAGCACCATTGGGATGTGCTGTTTTGATTGCTCCCAAGATTGAAAGCTACTTTCTTCACAGAAAGCATCTGATATAGTTAACAGTAGTTCATTTGTTTGGCTATGTAGTTTAGCCATTGTATTCAACTATGGCATAAACAGAATATAAAGGAACAGAGTAGCATAATACAATGTAAAACAGGAAAATCAAAAATATTAAACACAGCTACTTGTCTGACTTCACTTCTTACGTTCATGTGGGATGATAAGTAGTTTCAGTTGATACAATATTTTTTGTTGATTTGCAGTGTAGAATGGTCTGCTGTGATTGTGGATGAAGCACATAGAATCAAGAATCCGAAGGCTCAAATAACTCAAACCATGAAGTCATTAAAGTGCAGTGTTCGCATAGGTCTTACTGGAACCATTCTTCAAAACAATATGAAGGAACTTTGGTGTGTTATGGACTGGTAAATAGTTTTTTTTAATGGTTAAACACATCTATATGTTAACCATATAATGGGGCTAGGATAGAGTTGGTTGATATGGACCCATTCATTTCTCTAGTAATTGTTACTTGAAGATGTCTTTCTGTTAGCCAGAAACAATTTATGGTATGCTTTTAATCAGTGGAAAAGAGTAGTCTGACTTGGAGTAAAGAAAGTGCTGTTATTCCTTCACATACATTCTACCCCTTTTGTTTTTTAACAGGGCTGTACCAGGACTTTTGGGTAGCAGAATAAATTTCAAGAAGAAATTTTCTGATCCAGTGGAGCATGGCCAGAGGCACACTGCAACTAAAAGAGAGCTGGCGACAGGTCGTAAGGCCATGGTGAAGCTGGCAAGAAAAATGTCTGGCTGGTTTCTGAGACGTACCAAAGCGCTTATCAGTGATCAGTTGCCAAAAAAGGAAGACAGAGTAAGAGTGCCTGCACATTTCAAATACAATGCTAGTGAATATGTTTTTTTCTTTTTTGTGTGTGTGTGCTTTCTCTTTCATCATGCCTGTATTACTGTATGGTTTCCTTTTGGGCTTATGAACTTAAGAAGAATCCAGAGCCTTGGAAAAAAATGCACATGCAGTAGTGTGCTTTGTTCACATAATTACTATGATTGCCTGTTGAAATGGAGTTAATCAAGCATGAAAATGCTCAGCTAGACTTCTGACTAGTGATTTACACATCTGTTTTACGTGCACGTTTGTACATATGTGTGCAAACCCAATGCAATGTATGTAAATCTCTTGAAATTCTATGTAGGACTTCTGAATTTGCAGCTTGATACTTTGTGTGTGGAACAGTGTGCTTTTCATTTTTAACTCCCTCATTTTCAATCACTGAATAAAAGAAAACCCTTCAAACCTAAAGCTGATTGTTGATAGGTCTGTAAGCCTGTTCATCTAATGCTATTGTCAACATTATATGAAATGATAATACTTTGGCTATAGCTAAGAGTTCTGAGAACTTATTACCTATATTTGTGCTTTCCTTCTAAGTAGGCAAATACATTATTTTGCAGCTGGTTTTGTTTTCAAAATTTGATATTTATTCTTCATCTTTAGTGTATAATAATGTTATCTAAACTGTCTTCTGAAGGAAAGATTAAAACAAACGTCAGTCAATTGCTCTTCTAAATCTAGCAGGTTTTTTTCTTTTTATTCTCTTGTTGATGTGAGTATATGTTCAAGTTACTGCTGTATTATTATAGCTCAGCATGGTGCTGCTGCTGTGTGGGTGGCCTAGGTTAAGGAATGATCTTGGGATTTCTGTCTCCTGCTGCTTAAGACTAAAGATGTCATGGAGATGCCACCCATGGTCTCTAAGAAGAGGGATAAGAGTTTTGGCCATAGCACTGTGTAGATCCCTGCCTTTTCATTGCATATTTTTTGTCCTGCCTGTGGCAGTGCCCTGCAAAAGCTGGTGCCTAAAAAGAGGAAAGGGCAAATTAAGCAACTGGCAAAGCAGAGGGGAACCCATAATTACACTTATGCATTTATTTCTCTCACTTTTCCTTCTTCCTCCTACACCTCCACAAAAGTCATACTGAAAGGTTTATAGAAACCTAACAGCAGGTTCTTGTGGCTTGCCATCGATACTCTTTGTAGAATTTTTGGAGGGGATAAAATAACTATACATATATTTTGGCTACAGTTTCATGCTACTTTGGTGTCAAGATCCACATTTTTTCATTTGGTGGTAGAATAATTTCCTGTAATCTTTTAAGAAAATATATTCATGTTTTCTACTTTTTTTTTCAGTGTTCTATGTTTTATGTTTTTTGCTGCAGTGTTCTTTTGCTTTTCACTGTGTGCTGCACATAACTGTGTTTTTGGGACTCTCTCTTTGGCAGATGGTGTACTGTTCCCTGACTGAATTCCAGAAAGCCGTATACCAGGCTGTGCTAGAAACAGAGGATGTAAGTTTAGTATTACGAGCAGGAGAGCCCTGTAGCTGCAACAGTGGCCGTAGGAGGAAGAACTGTTGTTACAAAGTAAGAACTTGCACTGTTTGAATTTTAGAACATAGTCCTTCTGGTTTTCTTGAGAAACTCTGCAGATGAAGAGCTGATTGAAATGGCTGTGTGGTTGTAAGCCACCTGTTTGGGAAATCCCAACTGGAGACTTCTGTGGCTGCATCACAAGTGCTAGGGAATTTGACACTTTGGGACTACAGCAAAGCTGCTTTGCATGCACTGGGCAGGTGGTTGTTATTTATGCAGCAAGTTCTAGATGTGTTGTATTGATTACTGCACCTGTGATATAGTAGATGTTGGTGAGGGTTGCATTGGGATGTTCAGTATGTGGCAGGTGTGCTTCTCCTGTGTGCCTCAGGCAGTCCATGTAGAAGCTGCAAACAGGAGACATCCTGGACCCAGCAGGTTATCTGGGTTTTTCTTGTGCTAAAACTGCAGTTGTATTGTGTCTTTCTTTGCCACTAAACATGCTCATTGCTTTGCTTCACTGAAGGAAGAACTGTGACAGTAGCCATAGAGCCTAAGCAGAATGTTGTTGAAAATTAACAGATTTGCAAATTTTTTCTATCTTCTCTGAATTTCTTTAACACTTGGTTAGTCTAGCTTTGTATTTGTTTTGTGTTACTCAGTAGGCTCAGATTAAACATGACTTTTAAAGATTTAGAAGTGTCTGTGTCATACTTTCTTCTCCCTATTTTACTTCTGGCCTGTTTTGACTCCTGTGTAGTGTGGTGGTGTTGGTTTGGGGGTTTTTGTTTGATTTTATTTTTTGTTTTGGTTTTTGGTGGGTTTTTTTTAATTTTTATTTTTTTTCCTTCCAAATGATGTAGCTTATTAATTCTTCTGCATCTTTCTTTAAAAACTATCTCTGTATCACCTTGTTTAATATTCCATGGATACTAGCATTAATTCTTTGCTTGCTTCTGGTTCTCATGACATTTTGTAGAAAATTTAAGATGCTGTTGAACTTGCTGTAGGCAAGCCTGCAAATACTTAAGTGTTCTTATGGACTGTTCTATTCCAAAGTTAACCATGAAAATTAGTCACTTGATAAGGGAAAGGAAAATTAATGTTGGTCAAATCAGCCAACCATATGAGAAATATAGCTGCTGCTGTTGCTGCTGCTGCATTGTATAATGTTTGAAGTTGATTGAATTATGTTACTTGAAATGTTTATAAAACTTTATACATTTTTGCTGTAGAGAAAAGCAAAGTTAGGAGTTGTAGGGTATGAAGTCATTTGAACAGCTCTGGTTTGATTTACATTTAAAGCAGTTATAAAGTTACTGTCTTTTTGTCTACCAAGGAATTCTTAGTTATCTTAGTCATTTCTGTAGCTATCATGCTATCAGAAATGTTTAGCAAACTATGAATATAACTCGTGGGGTTCTTTTTCTTTTTGACAAAATGTTTCTTATTAATAGGATTACAAAGCTGAGGAAAAATATAACTTGCTGTATTTTTCTTAAAAACCCAGTATGCATCTCTTTGGGATCAATTATGGTACTACTTAGAATTGCTAATGCATTAAACTTTTTAAGAAGATAATTTATTTTAGATTATTTCTCTGTTTAGGGAGCATTTGTTTGCATAAACATTTTTTTTTTCTTTCAATGGTAGGTAAATGCTCATGGTGAAACAATTAAGTCATTGCGCTTCAGTTACCTGACAATTCTACGGAAGGTTGCAAATCACGCTGCACTCCTGCAGACAGACAACACTAGCAAGCAGCAGGTTAGTTTCACAAGTATCTAAATAATGGACTTAAAGAAAATAGGTTGAAAACTCTTGAATAAAAGGTGCTGCTGGCCTCCTTTTTAATTTTAACTAACTGAAATGAAGATGTTTTGCAAAATTCATTTTCCATTCAATAATTCAGTGTACAGCCCTTACAGATACGAATATTATGCACCAGTATATTCATTTAGTTGATGCATATCTGAAAATAAATGCAATAGAAATGCTGAAGATCTTGGCAGGGGGAGTAATTTTTAGTGATTTCCAATAGTGATTTATCACAAGTACCTAGTAGGAGAAATATCTTTTTGTAAATAAATAATAGGCAATTAGACCGTGGGATTTTTTCCTTCTTGTACCTTGTATTCAGGGATGAGCTTTTTTAAATCATGACAAATATGTTTTAGTAGAAAATGTTTAACAAGAGATTAGTATAATTTTGTCTTGTTACTGTGGCAAGTAAGCTACAAGACCCACAAATTGCAAAGTTTTAAAAAATGCTTCTATTTGATCTTTCGGATTCAAGAAAGAGCAAAGGGTTGTAGGGATGTTACCACTTCCTCTCAAACACCACAAAAGAATGGAAATGAGAAAATCCTAGCTAATTTTGGCCAGTTGGTTCCATTAAAGCAGTTTTGCTTCTTAGGAAATGTTACTGGTAGTGTCTGGGCCCTTCTATGCAGTGTATACCCAAATGTTTTCATTGGGGGTTTTTTGTATATTGTGTATGTAGTTTTTGTTGTAGTAACTTTTGAGTGTTAAAATAGCAACTGAAATAACAACATGTAAGTATTTTGAGACTTACTGTCTTTTACCACATACAGCATTAGTAACCTCTCAAAAATCTACTGTAAAAAAAACCCTGGTATTTTGTAGTATTTCTTACCTGTAGTACTAAAGTCCATCACATGTGTTATTCTTGGGTGAGAGATAAGATCTTTTCTGCTCCTCTGGAAAAGCAGACATGAAGTGTGTGGTCCCATTCAAGTTCAGAGCTACCCAAATTCTAAGTCTAGCTTCCTGTTGCTTTTAAGAGTTTAAATGCATTTCTTGTATTGTGTTTTGTATCAGTGGGACAATTTGTAATTCCCATATTGTCTTATCATCCCAGATGGTCAAGAGAAGTGCCAGTATGTAACTGTTGGATAATGCAGACTTTGAGCCAACAGTGTGCTTGAGTTTGACAATTCGGGCTAGTCCTATATCAGTCTCTGCTCAGAATAAATTTTTGACATGTCTTACTCTAGCATCTCAAATCCCAGCTTGAGATCCTCTTTCTTTTTTCAATGAAACAAATCAAAACACACAGGAGATGTTTTATCCAGTGCTTCTCTAGTGAACTGAATAAAAACACATAACTCTTTCTGCTTGAGTTACTTCAACACATCACTTGTTTCAACCTGTTTAACTGCTTGTATGGCTTACTGGTATCCCAATGTAGCTCTAATTTGTAATGGCTATTCAAACTTTGTTTTTATTCCAGGAAGCACATATCAAACGGGTGTGCACCCAGGTATTTTCCAGTTTTCCAGATTTTGTGCAGTTAAGCAAAGATGCAGCCTTTGAAACAATTTCAGATCCAAAGTACAGTGGAAAAATGAAGGTAAACCTGTTCTTTAGAAGAAAAATAAGTATTAGTAATAGATCTGTTGCTGTAGTAAATGGATGTAAGAAAATGTACATCTAATAGGTGTAGTTTTTTAATCATTCTGTTTACGGTGGTGGGTGCCACAGCAGGTATCTCCTGTCATGGCTTAGAGTGCCTCTGGGCAGAGACCGGATAAGAGTGGTCTGTGATGCTGAGGTGTCCTAAGATGTTAGCTTCACATATTTAGTGCAGGGCATAGAAATGACCCTTACAGTCAAAGGGGTTAGGGTCACAATACTATGCCACATAATTCCATGAAACCATGGACTCAGTGACAGTCAGGAACATTTGAGAAAGTCAAAAGAGAGCAAACCAAAATTGTTACGGAGTTAATGGTTTGTGCACACCTTCAGTATTGTGGGTAGTTCCAGTCCCTCCTCTCAAAAAGCTTATGTTAGACCTTGCAAGGTTCAGAGAAGGGCAACAAAGGTGATCAGTCCTGTGGGACAAAAGCAGCCAAGCAGGCTGGGACTCTCCAGCCTGGAAAAAAGAAGTCTTAGGATGAATGTGACACCAAATGGATCTAACCGGAGCCACACTAAAGATTAACAAAATAAAGATGTTTAATGTAAACCTGTTTAAACTCCTTACCTGAGGAACTGTGAATTTCTCTCATTTCAGAGCGGAGCAGGATGAATAACTGACAAAGGTGTCTAATGTAGCTAATTAAAAAGAGAACCATACTAGGTTTAGGAGTTCCTGAGCTGAGAGTAACTGGAGGGTGAGAAGCTCTACTTTTGTTCCCTATGAACTTGGATATTGACAGTTGCTGGTTGGGACTGATGGGGGGGCAGTGGTAGGACCACTTTTTTCTAACAGGAATGGGTGTTGTCATTTTATTGATTAGTTTTTATGCAAGCAACTTATTTTCTATTATTGCATACGTGTGAGAGGCCTGCATATTTGTTTTGTTATGTACTCTTAATTATCTCATGAAAGTCAATTTTATTGTTAATTAACTACCAGCTAATACTTAATACCTACATGTGAAAACTACGTACATGATCTTCAGTGGTGCTTATGAATCTCTTCTTTTATTGGTTGAAACTAATTTTCCTTTCTCTTGAAATCTGTATTTTGGGGCTATTTATACTTTGCTCCAGCATGGCCTTACAATATTTTCGTTCTGGGTGTTTTGACAGAGTAGTGAACAACACAGGCAAGCAAAAAAGGCTGAGTTAAGGCAGAGGTTCGAACATCATGTGGCTTTACAGCCTGCAGCTTACAAAGCTGCCTGTTTGGAGGAACCTGTTCCAAACTGTGGCTGGAAGTCTGAATTGTTTCTGGGACACTGTAGATCACAGTGTCTTCTCAGGTGTGCAGCTGGCTGTGGCTGTGTGGGTTGGTTGTAACCTTGGCTGTGTTCAGTGACCTGGGGTGGCAAGAAGGTTCTGCTGCTGCGCCGCCAGAGTAAGAGCATAACCAAGGTGGCAAAAGAGCAGAGACTGTGATCTTAAGTATACTGAGCTTGTGCTGATGGCTTGATACTAATGAGATGTCAGACAGGTTGAGTGTTTACTTGGGACATTGAGGAGACTCACGTGGTAAGAAAAATGAATCTCTGAGCTACCAATGCATAAGTGGCTGACCAGTTTACATTTCTGGATAAATTTTCCAAACATAAGTAGAATGAGATGAGAAATATGTGATTAAAAACAGTGAGCTACTAGCATGATGGTTAGTCCTGCATTTTTTTTTTGTTAGTGAATCATCTAATGCTTGTCTTAATTCTATCTCACTAGAGACTTTGCTGGTATATTGTGCTTTTTATTTAATTTTTGAGCTTTTAGCTTTTTATCAGTCTGTATTGATTGATATTCCTGTATTTTGAGGTATTTTTAATATAGATTTTTGGTAACTGCAGAAGAAAAAAAACCCAAAGAAAACAACAACTCATCAACAAACAAAACAAAAGCAAAACAAAGAGAACCAAACCAAACAAAAAACCCAGACAAACCCACAATCCCTCTCAAAAACAAACCCCAAACCCTGAATAAGCACATATTATTGAGGAGAGCCTTGGTGTGGAGAATTTCAATTTTTTAAAACCAGTGCAGTGTATATCATGGGAAACTGAATTTTAAAATCCAATTTTGTGGTTTTGAAGTGATACTTTATGTTGAAAAATATTTCTTTGGTATGTTTGGTAAATGAGAGATGAGATGTGCAATATAAATTTCTGTAGAAATTCTGTTTTCAGAATACTTGGCTTACACTTCCTGTTGCAAGGTGAACTTCATGCCTAGATTTTTAACTTGAAGTAGTTGAATATGTGAGAATTGAGATGAAAGGAGTGTACTGCCTTAATTGGAAACCACCATTTTTCTGTCATGAAGTAAGACAGTGGGGACCTGCAAAGTGTAAGGGCAAGAGATTCCATTGCTTTTGAAACACAGGGATTGCAAATTGTCCATGCACAAGTATCCAGGACTGCTTGGAGAAGAAGTAAGATGAATGAGGGTAGTTTTAAAAGCCTGTGTTAGTTTTCATTACTACCTTGTCTGATTATTTCTACTGTTTTGCTAAAATTTTGGCTTGGAGACACTCTATATGCTTTCTAAATGAAAAGGGCTGTTGAGTATCTGGACACTTGAAATAACTTATTTTTTAAACTTCATGTATAATATTTCCACAGACATCCATTTGTGGAATTTTGGAATACTGTTATTAATTATAAATATCTTAGAAATAACTATGTTGGATTGATTAATTTTTTTTGCCTGGCATACTATCATTATTTCAGTAGGGAAATGGAAGTCTGTTGGAGCACCTTGGAAATAACAGTAGCTTCCACTGTTAAACATAACCGTAAACCCAGGCTGGTGTGGTTTTGAAGGCTTAAAACACTGTAGGCTAACAGCCATCGGTATATAAGCAAGGTATTCTCATATGTGAGAGGGACAATTTCATCACAGTCAGACGACTCACAATGTGTAGTAATGGGGAAATATGCATTTAAATCCATGCAGGCTCTTACAAAGAACATATTACTTTTACTTGAGTATGATCTTTTCTCAGACTGACACCTTTTAGGATAATACTCTGGCGTGCAAGCATAGAATTTATTTCTCTTTGGTGCAAAACCATTCGCTACTTTTCCCAGATTGTCAGAGCTGTTCATTACTCCAAAATACCTAAAATCCCAGTGTCTGTGACGTTGGTGCATTTTATTTAAACAAACTGAGTGGATTTGTTTGTGTGTTGTCCTGTAGGAAATTCATTATTTGACCTATACTTTAATGACAAAATCAGTAATACAGTAACCAAAATTCTTCTACTCTAAAAGCATGTCACTGTTTTTCTTTGATTTCTTTTCTTAATGTGGCTAAATAAAATGCAAATGCAAATCATTTAGCTCTTGTTAAATTACCTGATGTGAGGTTTTTTTCCCAGTAAAACAAACCCTGGTTTATATGTCCTTGTACGATGGAACCAGGCAAAAATTACCTTGTTTGTACCTTGTTTTCACTTGTAACTGGCTGGGTAACATATCCAAAAGGATTTAAGTGATGTATGATTACTGTTTTATATTCTACATATTATCCAGAACTGTAAAATTAATATAAACTTTCATCATTATCTGGATGTCAAAAGTTTGTTAGCCCTTTTTGTGAAATCAGTGTTGATTAACCATTTATGTATTTATCACTGAATAAATAGGATTTTTTTAAGTAGTTATTGCCCAGTGGGAGAAAGCTACAGACGCGGTACAGAAAATTCCTCTTTCCACTTTGTGTATTGCTTCTGCACAGTACTCTGGAGCTGCCATTGCCAGATGTGGACATGCTTCTTTTGAAAATAACAGTATCACTATTATACACAAGGCTCTGGATTATTTGCTTCCCCACCAGAAGAACATTGTGTGTGGGCAGATTATTGGCATTTCAAGGCCTGTACAGAGTCTGGGAAGCTGGATCCTACTGTAAACAGAGCAACGGATGAGAGTGGGAGCGGGGAGGGGCATACATCTCACTGATTATTTTAAGAAGACAAGAACCAATAAGTTCTGAACTCACATGTGCTACAGAAAATTTAAACAGACCTTTGTGTTTTCAGGGTAACTGTGTGCATTTGTTAAATGCAAAAATTCACAAGCTGAGCTAGTGCAAGAAATAATTGCAGTGTCTGTGCAGGCAGAAATAGCTTCTGAATTTACATGTTAGTGGTATGATTGCCTTTTTACAGCAGGATTTGCATGTAGATCACTGAAAAATGCATAGGTCCAGTATCTCCATTATCTTTGGCACATTTATTATGTTTCTAGTGGTTTTTATTTTTCCTCTGTTTGGCTTTGCAAACAACTAATTACAGTGTAGCCTGTTTAAAGGTTGAAAACACAAGTAAGTGTATGTGAGATGACCTGTTGATGACATATCTTCATTTGTTCTGGGATTTGTTTACAGGTCCTTCAGCAGCTTTTAAATCACTTCCGAAAAAACAGAGATAAAGTTCTTCTTTTCTCCTTTTCCACGAAGGTGAGCTCCATGTGATTTTTATCAATTAACTGCAGCAGTAAGTTCTGAAGCATGAACCAGTGAGGTAGCAGCTGTTAACCATATTTCCTTTCTCTCCGTACTATGGGAAATGATGATGACAGTGTGGCATACTCCAGAAGTGTTTTGAAACCTTATGTTATCTCGTAATAAAAATGGTGAGGGCAAAACAAATATAACACTCTGCTACTTTCCTTTTAAAAATTGTTGTGTTACTTCAGATGTAGATAACTCGTACTGAGTTCAGCCTGTATGTCCCAGGTTAGAGTGATGTCACAGCAAAGGATGACTGAAGTATCATATAACCTTTGTGTTAGCACTGAAAGTAGTTAAATTTCCTCTGCTCTACTGGCTTTGACCATCAGCAGTGATGAAACTTCAACCCTGAGACTTACTACACCAGGTGGTTTGAACTTAAAACAGTGTTTAATTGGAGTAAGAGGTGTGCGTGTTTTTCGCTTTAAAGGGACTTGCTCCTTGGTTTTCTTGTTAGGGAGTAATGTTTCTTGAAATTGTGCTGTCTATAACATGGTTTTCTTTTCTTAAATATTTGTAATGGTGCCACTTAACAGTATTAAAATACAATAGCGTGAATGACAGTTCAGAGTCTTAAAAATTTAATACATTTGTAGCTTAAAAGAAGACTGCAAGTTTGATATTTAAATGCAGTAGTGCAATGCTCATGTGTCTTTGGCTACGCTTGACAGTGTTTGAGACCAGATTGATTGCTGGTTACTGCACTGTGTTTAACTTCAACCCTCTGAAGTATGACTGTGCATACCAGTGCCTTTCTTTGTGCTGGCTCTGGTGCTCGTTTACTACATTTCAAGTCATTGTAGGTTGCCTGCCCACATTATTGTATTTAACTGATCAGCATCATTTAGAGGTGGGACAGGCAACCAGGGTTGGAGGACTGAGCGAGACCACAGCAGACCAACATCAATCGCCTCGAGTGCCGTAGAATCATAGCTAAAGAGAGTCAATGATGATGGTTTCAAAACAAAGATTTACTCTCAGTTTGAATGCTTGACCGATTGACAATACATTTCAGAAACATGGCCTTTGTGATTATATTTAATTATAAGGATAACAGTAAGCACTTAATCTTTTTCTTTCGTTTTTCCACCCAGTTGCTAGATGTGCTGGAACAATACTGTATGGCATCTGGGCTAGACTACCGAAGACTTGATGGAAATACAAAATCAGAAGATAGGACCAGAATTGTAAGAGAGTTCAACAGCACTCAAGAAATTAACATATGTCTTGTATCTACAATGTAAGAAAATGTAACTTGTAGTCTGTTTTATTCTGCCTTTCTAGTGTTTAGTAAATAGGTTACTCTGCATTTTGCTTGCTGACCGTGCGATGGGTTACTGTGTTGAGAAAGTAAGTTGTCCTCTTGTCTATCAGTAAATGTAGGCTCACTGCTGGGGTATGAAGCTTCTCAAAATATATGCAGACTTTCTCTGTTTCCTTCTATTCTGCTTTATAAGGATTTCTAAGATCTGAAACAAGCAGGTCTTCTGAATCCTAGTTTTAAATTTCCAATTACTGTAGGAATGAGGAAACAGTTTTGAAATGTTATTGTTAAAACATTTTTATTGTGTCATTATCCACAAAAAGCTTTCATTTCATTATAGACATTTATTGTACTGTGCTAGTACAACTAGGAAGTGAGTGTGAACATGAAGTGCTATGTTGAACTGAAAAAATAATTCTTGGTGTTACTCTAATTTATTAACCATGTTAATTGCATATGTCTATTTAAAATATTTTGAACATCCTTGATTGTCTTTAAAAAATGTATTTACCTGTCAGATTTGCTTATCTATTGATGATGGAGAGTGAATTCTTTTAAAATGGAGAAATATATTGAACGAAAACTATTATGATCTTAATTCTTGATATTTCCATGTTTCGTCTTGTGTGGAGCTTATTACCAGGCAAGGGCAGAAAGGGAACAAAGCAAAACTTTTCATCCTGCCCAGAGAAAAACTCAGTGAAACTTGACGCAACATACAAAGGGGCTGTTAGAAGTTAGACATAATCTTAAAAGACTATTGCAAGTGTACGTCAGAACTGTCTTCGGATAGTCTCTGGTGAATGTGGGCAGGGTGTGAAGAGATTTGTGGTGTTGGCTATGCTTTTTTTTTTTTTGTAATTTCTGTCAACTGTGGAATCTGACCATCAGCTTCCTCTGACCTTCATGAGTCATTGTCTCTGAAGACAGCAGGGAATTACTGCATCCATAGCATTAGGAAACACTCCCTAGTTTGTGCTTCTATCAGTCTAGTTTAGTTGCTTAATTATAAGCTTTTCAGATCTTTTCCATTAATTTGGACACAAGAGGGAAATTTTTCACGATGAGAACAATCAGCCATTGAAATAATCTCCCCAGGGAAGTGGTGGATTCCCCAACATTGGACACTTTTAAGATTCAGCTGGACAGGGTTTTAGGCCATCTTTTCTTGGCTGTGCTTTTGCTGAGAAAGGTTGGACCAGGTGGTCCTTGAGATCTCTTCCAACTTGGTATTCTATGATTCTACACATTTACGTAGAATATTTCTATTCTAAAAAAAAATGAAAGTCAGGTAAACAGAGATGGACTTTCTCCTCTCTGTTGTGAGAACTTGTAAATACAGAGACTGGTAAGCTTTCCATGCCTGCTGATAGTGCTTGAGAGGAGAGTCTTGATTCTGTTACTTTTAGTGTTTCTCATATTACTGAGTAGATGGAACAAGACAACAATGATGGAATTGCAGTCAATGTAACCAGTGTTTACTAAGCAAAACAGAAGGTGCATTTGTGTGTGTTGATTGCATATAACAAGAAGTGATATTTTTGGTTACTTGACATACAGTAATGGAAGCAGCTTTAATTTTGTAATCCTTTAAAAATCAGAAAGTTATTTATCCTCATTCTACTCTACAAAAGATTAATCTTTCCTCTTACTGTATTTCAGGCATTAAAACTTTACAGTATATTCTTTATTTCTCAGCACTTAGTTGACAGAATTGGGTCATACTCTTCTGTCTTTACTTCCTTGCAAAGTTTTTGGCTGTCTGTTCTGGGTAGTCAACTTGTATGTCTTCTGAAAGTCCCATTGCTCGGAGAGCCAAATGTTGATTTTTACTGAAAATACTTGCACAGTCTTTTGGCTGCAGAAGTGCATTCTGCAAATGATAAATTCCCTGCATAGTGATCTTGAATTTGTGATTATATTCCACTGGCACAGTCAACACTCAACTTTAAACAGGAAGCTCCAATCTTGAAATTAGCAACTTACAGTACATACAATGGTGATGACTTCACTATTAACATTATAATGGTCCTGTTTTATATTCCTTTTTTTATATCAGCAAGAGTATACTCATCGAGGCCATGAGCTGCTTCTCCAGGATAATTCTGTGGGGAACTGTGTCAAAGGTTTTACTGAAGTCCAAGTAGCCAACATCTGCAGCCTTCCCTTCATCCACTAAGTGGGTCACCTTGTCATAGAAGGAGATCAGGTTGGTCAAGCAGAACCTGCCTTTCATAAACCCATGCTGACTGTCCTGATCACTTTGTTTTGTTGTATGCACCACATGATGTCACTCAGGATGATCTCCTCCATGACCCTTGCTGGCACTGAGGTCAGACTGACAGACCTGTAATTCTCCAGATCTTTCTTCTGGCCTTTATTGAAGATGGGTGTCACATTTGCCACCTTCCAATCAACTGGGACCTCTCCAGTTAGCCAGGACTTCTGATAAATGATAGAAAGTGGTTTGATGAGCATCTCTGCCACTCCCTCAGCACCCTTGGATGGATCCCATCTGGCCCCATAGACCTTGTGTCTGTCCAGGTGGCGTAGCAGGTCACTAACCGTTTCCCCTTGAATTATTTGGGCTTCATTTTATTCCCCATCCCTGTCTTCCATATCAGGGGGCTGTGTACCTGGAGCACAACTGTTCTGACTGTTAAAGACTGAAGCAAAGAAGGCATTTAGTACTTCAGCCTTTCCCTCATCCTCTGTTGCTGTCTCCCCCCACATCCACCAGAGGGTCAAGATTCTCCTTAGCCCTTCTTTTGTTGCAAATTTATTTATAGAAGCATTTTTTGTTCCCTCTTACAGCAGTAGGCAGGCACAACTCTAGTTAGGGTTTGGCCTTTCTAATTTTCTCCCTGCATAACTTCGCAGCATCCTTGTAGTCCTCCTGACTTACCTGGCCCTTCTTTCAGAGGCTATAAATTTTCCTTTTATTCTTGAGTTCCAGCCAAAGCTCTGTATTCAACTAGGCTGGTCTTCTTCCCTGCTGGCTTGTCTTTCAGTATGTGGGGACAGCTGCTCCTGCACCTCTAAGATTTCCTTCTTGAAGAGTGACCAGCCTTCCTGGACTCCTTTGTCCTTCAGGACTGCCTTCCAAGGGACTCTGACAGCCAGCCTTCTGAATAGATCAAAGTGCACCCTTCAGAAGTCCAGAGTATCAGTTTTGCAGACCACTCCCCTTACTTGTCCAAGAATTGAAAACTCTTTCATTTCATGATTGCTATGCCAAAGACAACCTCCAGCTGACATGCTACCCACGAGCCCTTCTCTATCCACAAACAACAGATCCAGTGGGGCACTTTCCCTGGTCAGTTCACTGACCAGCTGTGTCAAGAAGTTGTGTTCCATACACTCCAGGAGCCTAATAGACCACTTCTTCTCTGTTGTGTTGTATTTCCAGCAGACATCTGATAGGTTGAGGTCCCACACAAGAACAAGAGCTAGCGACTGTGAGACTTCTCTGAGCTGCCTGCAAAATATTTTGTCTACCTCTTCTTCCTGGTTGGGTCGTGTCTAACAGAACCCTACCAGGATGTCCGCCTTGTTGACCTCCCCCTGGGTTCTTCCCCTGGGTTCTTCCCCATAAACACTCAACCCTATCATCACCCTCATCAAGCTCCAGACAATGAAAACACTCGCACACATACAGGATTACCCCACCTCTTCTCCTTCCTTGCCTATCCCTTCTGAAGAGTTGATACCATCCAATGCAACATTCCAGTTGTGTGAGTCATCCCACCATGTTTCTGTGATGGTAACTACATTGAAGTTTTTCTGTTGCACAATGGCTTCCAGCTCCTCCTGTTTGTTCTCCATGCTGCATGCATTCCTATAGATGCACTTCATCTTTTGCAGTGAGAAGCCCTATTTCCTTTGTGGACATTCTCAGGAGCTTCCATGGTTTCCATCTATAACTTTTGTGTCTCTTCTACCACATGGCTCTCCATCCCCTGCCTCCACAGAGACAGCAGACCAAGGGGCCTCTCTATCACCCTTTCCCTCAAAGGCTGGCATGCCGCTCCTGGGTTTGTCTCTGCTGCACCTGGTGTTTTCCCCCTCCCTCTTCGAATCCAGTTTCAAGCTCTTTCAATGAGTCCTGCTAACTCCTGCCCGAGGGTCCTTTTCATCCTTTGAGACAGGTATGTTGTACTTGTTGCTAGCAGGCCAGGTGTCATGTAAGCTGACGCATGATCAAAAAAATCCAGATTCTGCTCGTGACACCAGTCCCACAGCCAGGTACTGATCTGCCAGGTCTTCCTGCAGTTTCCCTCATCATACCCTGCAACTGAGGGAACAGATGAGAACACTACTTGTGCTCCTGATCCCTTAACCAGTCATCCCAAGGCTCTAAAGTCCCTTTTGATTACTTTTGGATTTCCCATTTCAGGCTCATCAATGCCTACCTGAAAAATTGCTAGAGGTTAATAATCTGAGGGCCTAACCACATCAGGAAGTTTTCACCTCTTTAACCCTGGCCCCAGGGAGGCAGGGAACAGCCCTAAGAAGTGGATCAGGCCTGCATATAGGTCCTTCTGTTCACTTTGGAAGGAAGTCTCCTATTTCCACTACCTGCCATTTCTTTTTCTTTGTGGGAGCTATTTTGATGGAGGGTACAGGTTAACTTATCCTCTGCACCACCTCCAACTTAGTTAAATCACCTTCCTCAATACTGTAGTTTGGTTCCGCTTGCAGAACCTCATACCTATGTTGCAGGGGAACTTGGAAAGGTGGGGTAGTCACAGCAGAGACCCTCTTCCTTCTTTGCCCCAGAACCATTAGACATACATCATGAATTTCAGCCTTGAACTCCATGGAAAAATAGCTGTACATTTCTTGGAACTTCTAAGGTTCATGAAGTAAAATCTGTTTCAGAATCCTTCAGTCCTGTGCTTGGGTTACTGCGAAAATGTATAGTTATTTGGAAGAAGAGAAGGGGATTTTTGCACATGCTTAGAAACATTAAAATAATTGCTGGAGTTGCTATAACTTGATAGGAAAACGTCAGAGCTTGCAACTTTGTTGATGCTGCTTAACCAAAAGAAAGGGAGCTTTACATGCACAATACTGAAGTCTGTGCAGTCCTGTTCCATTGTACTGTTCTGGAAGAAATCAGAGCAGGGAGTATTCCTACTTTTAGAGCTAAATCGCTTCACGAGATGATGGTTGCAGAAATACGTAGACAGTTTATCATGAAAAGTTACCACATGCACTTCCATTCTACCTGCAGCATTCTCTATTCCTGTCTATTACTGGGCTGTTGCCTATTACTTTTTATTTTTGCAGGGCTTCATTTAACTGGAATTATTCAGAACTTATGTTGCAAGTAATTTTTAACATGCATGCAATCATATTAAAGGAACTCTCAGTCGGAGGATCTCACTGAAACAGAGAACTTAATAAACTATAAAAAACTCACCTCAGTAAATAAAATTATGTAGTCAGAGCTTTGTTGGAAACTTTCCTAATGCATTATTGCTTTGTAACTTCTGAACATTGAACTAATAAGTTGTCTGCAACAGTATGTAATAACAAGCTATCTATTTAACACAGTGTACAGTTTTTAAATAAGATGATCTTTTGAAAGCTGTTTGTAACAGAACTGTAATAAGACTTCTCATGCAGAACTCTTCATTTACATTGACCATTTTGCAGTATTGACCAAATGCTAGTTAAAATGATATTTAAAATGGAAGATATTCTTTACAGTACACAAACTAGCTGCTGCATCTATTCTGTCCATGAAGGATAATAGGGGTCATTCTTTTTATGTTTTGGAGTATCTGAATTTTTGTGGCATACCTAAAAATATTGAAAAGTACAATTGTTATAAATTTAAATATTCTGTTTAATTAGTTTTTATAGTCAATCTGATTTACTTGCACTAAGGCTTTGCACTAAGGTTTAATTCATATTTCAGTTCCAAATATTGCAATTTTTTATGTGAAAGCATTTGGAAAAACATATTGACTGATGTGTCAGTCTGACTGCCGTGTTGGTTTGGTAAGATGAGAGGCTGAATTCTATCCTCACAAAAAAGAAATACACTAAAATTCCAAAATACAGTAAGGTATTCTGAAAAATACAAAGATTTTTATTCAGCATTTCAGACTTTGAGAACACTCATCCTCCAGAAACCTCTGTTAATATTGGCAGGTTCCCCGCATCCTCTCCCTTTCCAGATTTAACTAACCCACCACCACACAACACCTGGAAGAGGCCACAACTGTATTTACATTGACAAGGATTCCATGATGACCAAAAAGTGGTGGGATTCCATAAGCTTTTGCTTTCTGTTTCCATTCATTCTTATACCTGGAAACTTTACCTTTACCACTGCTTTAAACAAGCAGAATATGAAGGAATCTGTTAAAATTAGACGCTTGATAAGTTAAGTGGTATTGACTTTTTCAATTTTGCAATTTTTCAGGAAAAAACACACTTGAAATTCGTGTTGCCTATGCCAGTGTGAATAATTGCTTTAATAGTTTAATTAATAATAGTACTTAGCATGTGCTTGTATAGGAACTTGTCTTATTTGTAGGAATGTTGGTTAAGCCAGCTGAAAAGAATTCTCAGTATTTCCTTGTTTTGCAGCTGAATGAGAAGTGAATTTTTCCTCACTTTTGTTCCCATCAGATCATTCAGCTATGCACACGCCAAACTTCAAGTAACTGAACAGTTTTGTTGGATTCAGCAGGGCGTTAGTTAGCTACCTCAGATCAGGCAAATGCTCGAATTCTTTACTGGCTTGCAGGCTTTACCTGAAAATACACTAGAGCTGTTAAATATTTTAAGATGACATAACTGGTACCACTGTGACTCCTAACCTCCACAGCAGACAATTTTCTTACATTGACTTCTTTCCTTGTAATGAGCAGTATAAATGTTGCTCCTAAGCAGCTGTATGGCAAACTGTATTTTCAATAGTTGACTTACATACTTGTGATAGTTGTTAATTCTTACAGATACAACTTATCCTAAACTGTAACCATTTTAATGGAAGCTGCGTGGCATTGTTGTCAAAGCCATGTACTGGGATTAGAGGGAGTAAAACTTAATGCAGACTCTTTATTTAAGGTTTACCTACTTCTATAATGTTAAATTGCATAAAGGTGATTATGAATTTCAGTATCGTCATTGGGGGAGTTGACCTGTGTAAGCCTTAGTGGGTATGAAGTAGCAATCAGGATTTTTACTATAGTAAGGTGATAGCAGTTCCTTATACATTTTGTAATTTTGATACTTAGGTGAGAAGACTACATTTTATGCAGTGGTTATTTGAGTTCTTGATGGTTATTAAAACAACAGTAACACAAAGCTGTAGCCTGCTGTTTTCAATATCAATATTGGAGTCTTTTTTGTTATTATTTATTGGTGAAAGGTATACTGATTTGGACCTAATACACTAAAAATATTTTTAAAATTATGTTTTTCTTACTGTTCTTGTTTTTCATTTTTAGGGCTGGTGGACTGGGTCTTAATTTTGTTGGTGCCAATGTTGTTATATTGTTTGATCCTACATGGAACCCAGCAAATGATCTTCAAGCTATTGACAGGTATGCTCTCAAAACACAGACCTTGATACATGTTGTAGTCTTCTTTTGCTTTGAATCTGTAATATGATTGTCCTACTGAAATTTTCCTCAGGGAAGAAATAATTTACATAGTCTGACTTGTCCACAGGACAGTAAGAAATTTCCAGCTAAATTATTTTGTAGTTTTAGTGTTCTTATTTTTAACTCAGAATTTTAATTCTTATTTTCCATTTTATTTTTATGGTTGGCTCATTAAAAAACAAACAAACATACACATAATTTCTGCAACTTTTTATGATCTCTGGAACATGTGTGTGTAGCTGGATGGCATTTTTCCTGTGTTTGTCGGGACACACTATGTTGTAGTTGACCCTAGTTCAAGTGATGTTTTGAATTCCAGAATCCTTAAAGAAAAACATTTATGTTCTTTTCTGCTTTACCCTTGTGGAGATTAGTGTCTTTTCAGCACTCAGTTCTGTCTCTGATATTATGCCATTGGAGTATTTCCAGGAATCTGGATTTTTCTTTCAGGGCTTTTTGACCATAGGATGTTTCCCTGGGAATTCGGGACAGATTTTTGAGTATCTGATGTAAAGAGTATTGGAAGCCTTCAAAATTTAGTCGATTTATATATTTTCATGAGCAGAAATCAACTTGTATCTGTTTTCCCATCCAATTATCTACCTCTGTTTTAAGGGTCTTTCTGACTTCTAAGATGTGTTTATGTGCACCTGTTCTAGAGAAATACGTGTCAGAAATGTGTATTTTTGAAAGGGACTGTCTTTTAAAAATCTTTGTAAGATCACATTTCTATAAATTGGTTTGACTTCTCCTGAATTTTTAGAATATAATCTATTAGAAGTCTCAGAATTTACCACTTGGGTAGAACATTGTTTGTTCATTAATTGTTTTTGTGATGTTGTAACTTGCAAAGTACTTTATAAAGTTAGGAAAGAACAGAGTGCCCCAAGTAATCCATGATCTAACTCCTAAATAATGCAAATAGGAGAATGTCTTGTGTGAGAGCAGATAGAGACAGAGAGGGAAACAAACAAACAAAAACATAGTGGGAGATGTTTTTTCAAGAGAGATGGGAGACAGGCCTTGTGATACAAACTGAGGAGAAAGATTTTTCTACTGTATTGGCCTGGGAAGAAACATAGAAAACTAAGGGTAAAGGAAAAGAGAAAAATACTGAGGAAAATTTTGGAAAGTAAAAATCAAAACAAAAATCAAAACCCAAGCAATAATGATTTACAGTACTCCTGTTTTATTGGAATGCTTTTATTTATTTGCTTTACACATCTAAAAGCTCTCTCATTTTTTACTGTTAAAAATGTTTTTAATATGTCACTGTCCTTGCAGAGCTTATAGGATTGGCCAATACAAAGCTGTTAAAGTGTTTAGATTGATATCCTTGGGAACTGTGGAGGAGATGATGTACTTGCGACAGGTTTATAAGCAGGTAAAGATCTATACAAATGTGCTCTCAGGGAGCTAAATGTTGTCATCTATACAAAAGTATGAAACTATGTGAAAATGCTTTATCGTATTTGTAATGCATGCTTATTGAAGGATCTATTTGATTTTAAAATTGCTGATTTTTTTAAAAAATTACTCGTGTTCGGGTGTCTGACCTAGTTATACGTGATTGAAGAATCTGATATAAATAAAATTGAAATCTAACATAATAGTAGCCTCTATAAGTTCTATGTGTATCCCAAAGTATAATTCTGTAAATACTATGCATAATTCAAGGAAGATGTAAACTGTGTTTAGCTATAGTTAAACTAGAATATGACTGTGTAGTTACTGGTTTACGTAATTCAAGAGATGTGCTTTCTAGGAACATGCCCGGTCAGTGCTAGAACTGATCATGAATAGAACTGAAGAACTACAAACTGCTTCGACACAGTTACAAAAACGGTTACAGTTCTGGTATCGATAAAACCATGGTTTTCACATTCTTCCACTTAAAGTAAAATAGACGAATTGTTTAAGTATTGAAAATTTGCAGTCACTGGAATGCAGCTAAACACGTTTGACTTCAAAAATGTTTTAATTCTGCCTTACTGTTTACTCTCGTTTTCACCTGGAAGATTTTTAAGTCACTTTTGCTAAGTCTACTTAGCAAGAGTGCATGATAATTAAAATATTCAGAGATCGCTAGGAATAATCTTGTGGCTTTATTTTGTCCTAAGTAAACATACAATGCAATGTAATATGAAAAAGTTGTAAGATTTGAATATTGAGGAAAGAGGAGCAGTCAAAATACAGAAAAGTGTCAGTAGTGTGTGTAGTAGGTGCCTGATGTTAGACAACAATGAAGTAAAAGTCTTGAATTTTTTTAAATTCAGTAAACCCAAGCAAATTTATATTGTACCACAATCTATTATATCAACATCTGCTGAGGAAATGAAAACAAAATATCCTCCCTTAGGAATTTCTGCTTGCTCCAACTAAAGCTGTTTATATAATGTAGATGCCAGGAAATTCTGACATGTTGTTCGAGAAAACACTTCTGAAATCTCTTGTGTTGTTCTGTTTTAGCAACTTCACTGTGCAGTGGTTGGAAGTGAAAATGCCAAGCGGTATTTTGAGGCAGTGCAAGGATCAAAGGAGCATCAAGGAGAGCTTTTTGGGATCCATAACCTTTTCAAACTTAGGACTCATGGGTCCTGTCTTACCAAAGAGATCCTGGAGGTGTGAAGTCCTACCCTTTTACTTTTAGATATGAGTTTTACATTTTTCCTTTCCTCGTGAGAAATTTTGTCGTAATTTTGAGTGGAATCACTTTATAAAACAGAATGATAACACTTAGGAATTACCTTTCTATGAAGTGCCTTAAATGAAATAGGCATGCTAATTTATCACTTTGATGTAGACCAGATACATTTCCTTAAGTCAAACAAAAAACTGGGAAGAGTTTGGATTACAATTTTCAAAGGTTTGCTAGTATATTTATTTTTCTAATAAAAATGCTGTAGCTTATGTTTGTGATACTTTAACGTATTGTCAACTTTGTGCACCGTTTATTCATCACTAGCTTAGAGTGACTTTTTAAGCCAGAATTCTGATCATAAAAACGCCTTTTATGATCATAGTAACCTTTTTATAGTACATTTTGAGATATCAAAACAGTTTAATAAAATATACTTTATAATGCTGTATTTAAAAATGTTACAGGGTGAAAGTAAATCACTGACACTTCATATTTTAAGATTCATTTCTTAGTTACTCTAAAAAGACTGTTGGCCCAGTTCCATAGCTTATAGTGCAAACTGATTTTACGTATATGCAGTATTACACTTTTTTCTGTCCAGCATGTTTGCTGCAAATAACTTGCATCTTGGAATCTATTGCAGCTTTATTATAGGTTTCGTACTGTACATTCCTTTATTTTGTTATTTTGCTGATAGTAGAAAGAGGCTACTGAATGTGAAGTATAAAGGTTGCAGAGCCAAAAGAGTAATGTGGTGTGAGAACATGTATTTTGGGCATATTAAGCTCGAAACTTCTCTAAATTAAATTAAAACATGGTGTGTAATTTGATCATTGTACGAGTTATTCTGCTTTTGGAAGAACTTTTAAATTATTGAAACGGTATATGCATAAGATCCTCCCAACTTATGCAGTATGTTACTTTTCTTGCAGGTTATGCCTTAGATCAAAGAGCAGTTAAGTGTATTGCCAAAATGTAAGTCTTAGTTTGGACTTGGCTGGCTGTATTTCTGGTGCTTACACCTCCGTAGGTAGAAAGAAAAACTATTTTTTTCTGAGCTTGCATTTGTTAACTTGAACAGATATAGTTTTTATTACATACAGTCTTTGTTGTTTTAGAGGGAAGGGCGAGTAGAAGCAGGAGTCATGACAGCAGCTACATGGCTAAAGGAAGAGACTCTTCCATGCAACTCAGAAAAGGTGAGGTGTCTTTTTGAACTACAGACCAGAGCATGACAGTCCCTCTAGTTCCTGATACTACAGTGGCAAATATGGACAGTATGTTGTTAGCATGATAATATAATACTTTTAACATTGTTGCAATTGCCGTCTTTTATCATCTGCTTGCCCCAGTTTACGTATAATAAAGCATTAGTTAACGTCATACTGTAAGTATTTCTGCATTTAAAATGCAAGATTTTGAACATCTGGTAATATGGTATTCTGTGACCTTTACAACACTTGGATATCCTCAGTATGAATGAAGGTATTTAGTACCATGCTTTTATTACAGAGCAATATTTTTTACTGAAGCATTGCTCTGTAGTGTCTTATCATATGACATAACATGATATGATATGACAGCTTTCTGATCAAGAAGTCAGTTGAGAATCGGACACCTACTATTGTTTAGATGATTTTGATTAGTGAATGGTGGAAAGGAGTGCCATTGGTTTAGAGCAGGAGTGTCAAACTCATTTTCAGTGGGGGCCACATCAGCCTCGTGGTTGCATTCAAAGGGCCAAATAACAGCCCTAAAATCACATTCGCAAGGCTGCTGTGGCCTCCACTGAAAATGAGTTTGACACCCCTGGTTTAGAAGACTGAAAATTTGCTTCAGGTTTTGTGGACCTCAGTGGAAGACATGGGCTATTTATTTGCTGTAATCAGATAGTGATTCCCACCAAATCAGTGGTCTCTTTAATGGTGTGTGTTTGTTTGTTTGTTTGTTTTTAATAATGTAGCTAATGTTTTCCTTCTAGAGTATTTTCTTTTCCCTGAAGAGCTTGTATTTAGTGGGAGCATTTTTAAGAATGTTTTTGACTTAACACTATGTTCAGGTGATCTGAGAAATCAACAGTTAGGTGTACAATATGGTCTCTAAATATGAAAATATCATTAGATTAAATCACACTGAATGGCACTGAAAATTAGCCACTGTGTCTTATGCTTTTTGGAGATTTTTGTGGGTAAATGACAGTATTAATTTAAATGAGTATGGCATCACATTGTTCATAACCTCACATTGCTGAAACTTCACTGTATGATCATGATCTCACATTGGACTTGGTGACAAACAGTAACTTCTTTAGCTTGTGTTTACCCTTCTGACTTTCCATTTACATATTGTCATAATACTTGTCACAGTAGTACACAGTTTTGGAGGTATATCCTGGAATTCTGTATCTTCAGGATGTTTGAAGCTTGTCTGGGGTAAATTTGTTTGGTTACAGTAGGCCTCAACTAATTTTAGAGCAGAATGTTATGTACTCATAGCTCGTTTAAACTGTGTTAGTCCACATATACAAGAAGGTTGACAACTGCTGTGAGATCTTTTTAACACAGTATTAAGGTTTGAATCATGAAGTGGCTTTTCAAAATACTTTTGAAAGATGAAAAGTTGCAACAAAAAAACCATGAGTATGGATTTTGAAGCCATAGATTGTTTTAGCATCACGCAGCATATCTTGCCTCAAATATGTAATATTTTTAGTTAGTATCATTGTTCTGCTAAAAATTTTGTTCTGCCGAAGACTTTAGTATAATTTCACTTTATGATTTGTTTTGTATTTGCTTTCTGTTTTTGTGTTGTAATATTATTTTGTATATTTTTTGAATGGCTAACGCAGTGAAAATCCATCTTTTCATATAGCTTTGAAATTAGGTGTGTTTTGTATAATATTTATGCTTTAAATACCTTTACTGTAAATTATTTTTCTTTTTAGTGTGAACAAGCAGACTGTAAAGAAGATAGAGATCCCCAAAGCATTCAGGCACAATTGAAGAAAGAAGAAATGGATTTTTGTGAGGACTTTAGTGACGATGATATTCTGGAAGCTGCTGTGAAAAAATGTGACAGAAGGAGGTCTTCTAATGCAAATAATTTAATGTTAACAAAGGGACAGCTTTCCCTAATGCAATGTGGATTCTCTAAGTTGTTGCAGAAAGAAGTTGAAACTACGAAGGAAGGACACAATAGTTATAACTCTCATCATTCAAGTTCTGATGATGAGACTATAAGAACAAATATAAATAGAAAGCATGGTGATTTTCAGAACTGTCAAAGCCATGTGCCTGATTTGCCATGTGGAAAAGCTGCTCAGTCACCAGATGTAACTGATAAACAAGATATGCCTAGGACAGACTGGCTCATTTTATCGGGCTCTGAGGAGGAAGTGGACAGAGAAAGTGACGATCTAGGTGTTTCAAAGCAAAGTGATATAGTCATGGAAACTGAAAGCAGTTCTGAAGAGGATGATGACATCATCTTTCCTACCCAAGTTCCATCATGCCAGCAACCAGTGCTTAGTAAAGAAGTTGAAATATACAAGTCGACATCTGAAAATTGTAAAGAGTTAGCAGAAGAAAAAGATGGGTTTGTATTTAAGGGAGACAGTAGGCAATTTGGATTCCATAGTACTGAGTCAAATTTCAGCACAGTCAGGTCTTCTGAAGATATCAAGAAAAGCACGAAAGATTTAAAAGAAGCAAACGATGTAAGTGATGAGTCTGATGATATTGAAATTTCCCACAATTCTGAAACAAGAAAGTTAAGAACTTTCAACTTTCCAAAATGGAAAGAAAGACATGCGCGTAACAGTGGACTAGGTAACATCTCCAAATCTCTACTACGAGCAAAGAACACCAATAAAAAAGAAAAGGAAAGTGATTCTCAGAATATAGATGAATTTTCATCCTCTGAAGATAACTTCCCAGTTGAGAAAAATCATGCCAGAAAGCAAAGCTATAAGTGTAAAAGCCAGGGAATCAGAGTTCGTTTTGGGCCTAAAACATTTCGTCCTGTTAAAGATACCTCTGTTGCACAAATGAAGTCTAGCAGTTATGCTATGCATAGAACTTCTGCAAGTAAAACTGAATTTGAACATCAAGAGCAAGAAGTGGAATCAATGGACAGATATTTAGGTAGCTAATAATTTAATTTCTTTGATTTTATTGCAGTAATATATGTTTAATTTATCATTGTTGGCAGGTTTTGAGTCCCTCCTGCTGTACATGTTTTTGTTACAAGATACTAATAAGTGCTCTGCTAAATTATTTAGTGATGTCCTTTTGTATCTCTCTTTTTACCTATTAATCTTGCTTTCCTGTCTTCTGGGGTGATTGGCTCCTTTGTAATATTTTGTTAAACACTTTCTTTTGAAAAATGCTAAGAATTAAGAATTTATTAAGAATTCACAAATCTAAATATTTGAACTGTAAAACCTTAAAAGTCTTGACACAGCTGTTAAATAAAAATGTAGGTACATGAAAAAATTATATGATCCGGGATGTTGAAATACAGTGTAGAAGATTTGATTCTGTTAGAGACTTAACTTTAAAGATTAATATTGCAGGCATTAAATTGCAGATGCTTTGAAACTTCTTTGTCCATCTGAAAAAAAAAAAAAGGAAGCAATATTAAACTGTCTGGATATATCTGAATAAGTCTAATGATTGTTGTTAATTTCATAGAGCTGAGAAACTTGGTGTTGAGTGAAATCTTAACAAATTTTACAACTTCCATGTAAAACTTTTTTTTTTTAATTACAATATCCTTCTTCAGTGCAACTGTGTGCCTTCAGGGTTTTGGAGTAACATCTTTGGTTATGTCTTTCTTCTGTTATATCAGATGGTGTTCAAGAAGTGGCGTATATTCATTCGAATCAGAATGTGGTTGGATCCAGCAAGGCTGAGAATCGCTTGAGCCGATGGGCTGTGCGAGATGTATTTGAGTTGAAGCAGTTTTCCCAGCTCCCTGCTAATGTAGCAGTCTGTAGTGCCAAGGTAAAGAGAAGTGTTTGGGAAATGTTGTCTTTACTTTTTTTTATCCTCATTTTTCATCTTAAAAAGCTCTAACAAACTTGTTTTTCTGCTAATGGCCACCATGAATGATCAAAGCTGCTGAGGATGGGAGGAGGAGGCTCAAATGGCGGTCTAATAAATTACTTTTGTGTTTTGTTTTTTGGGGTGGTTTTTACATTGGCCAGTTCTGAAAGAGTTAGGAATTAAGCAGTGCAGCACCCTCTTTGGGATTTTTCAGTGAGGGAAGAGGTAAGATTAAAGATTGGGTGTTTGAAACGAAATTCTGTGCCATGTTTTTCTCATTTGAGGCTTGTAAAAACTTTAGCTTGTCCTGGATCCAGTTAAGAAAAATCCAGTTGCTGGAGTCTCTGTAGTGTAGAAAGTCAGACATACATCAGTTTACAGATTTTTTTTTTTTTTTTGGAGGTGGACACATGCAATTATTGCCTATGCTTAATGTCTGAAACATAAAATTAGAGTTTACTGGGAGTGCTGATTTGCAGTAACAGGTACGTTTTATGCCGTTGTCGGTCATGCATCTTGTTTGATTGCATTTGGAATACATACAAATCTGGAACAAATTCAGGTACGGGTTCCAGATTTTTGTTTTTATTACACAGTGGTTTTAATCTACTCTGATTATCTGGACACTTTGTTTGCCTTGTAATAAACATGTGCAGTTTCCAAGACTGATTCTTAAGATAAACCACACGCATAGAGTAAGTCATTGGTGAATGTGCAGTTTAGTCTTTACAAACATTTTAGCAATCACTATAGAAATTGTAGACATCAGACTGTGTTGTTCTGGGATGTTGAACATCCTCAGTGGCTAGAAGAGTTTCTTACAGTGTTGTTGATGTATTTAATCAAAGCATTACCAGGGATACCGAAGAAATTTTACGTTGAGAAAATCAAACCAGGACAACCAGTAAAAGTGAGGTCTTTTCAGTTCTAACGTATTTGCATTAGAATGTCATTTATTAATGGAAAAGTTGGTCAAAAATACTCAAGAATGCCATGGAATGGTAGTTATTTAATGGCAGTGGCTGACAAGGTTATTAAAACTAAATATAAATTACACAAATTTTTGAAGAGGGCACTTTGAGTAACTGTTGATTCACCTATGTTCAAAACTAGTTTGTGGGAGTTCATTAGTGTTGTTCATGTAACTTACCTCTTATTATTTAGAGTTTGTGTGACTGCAAGTATTACAAATGAATTTATTAACGTGTCAGTCTGTTTTTCTGCGGTATCTTTTTCACTCAGAAGCAACAGTAGCATCAGTTCCCTTGGAGGTCCAAATGGGAAGAAAACCATCAATAATTATGAGAAGACTGCTGCTTCCTTTGCTTCCTGTTCTTCGTTTTACATAGAGGCACTAATCTAGAAATAATCCCTAGATGGCTGCCTATTCTTAAATGTGGAGCTTTGAATTTTTTGTGCTCTACTTAAAAAAAGAGCTGCCAGAGCTTCACAGACAACTTTGAAATATGATGTATGTAGAGTGTTACTGCTACTTGGGAAATAGTAGATCTGTGAAAAACATGATCATTGTTGCTTTACTGGCCATCAGTAATTACTGGTCATTTTTCACTTATTTGCCATCAGTTTAAGTTAGGACATACACTGTCAGAGCAACTGATTGTGTTATCTTAGATTTCAAGTGAGATTTAATAAAAAAAGTTTTTCAATGGATTGAAGTAGTATTCTAAGTAATTTTAAAAACACAACTGAACAGTTTAAATTTCCATCATACTTTAGGTAAACAGTAGTATTAAATCCTGGAATGTTAATCGTAAACTGGTAGCCATTGGAAAAAAAAAAAGGAACATTTTTGTCAGCTGCAATTTCTCACTGATGTTGCTTTTTAGCATCATTGGTGTAACAGTGCTTCTCAGAAATTGTCATGTAGCTGTTTCTGTTCACTCTGGGTATCAATTAACACATTCTTAATTAGAAGCTTTTTTAGTGGTTTATCTATATTGAAGCCTTATTTGATTGCATTATGAAGGCTTCTGAATAATGCCCTGATAATATTTATGTTCCTTTTCAAGCACACAATCTAAATGCCTTATTTCTAAGTAGGAGTGATCAAAAATAATCTCTTCCTTTCATTTCATAGATAGACCTCCTAGGGCCAAAGTAAAATATCCTTTGTTCATCTTCCCTATGCCAAATCTGTCTTCCTGTTTTGCAGATTTGCTCTGCGATCTGTCTGTAATAACGCATTTCAGACTTAATGAAGTTTGAGTACATTTTTCAAGACATTACTAATATCTCTGGGAAAGGGATGCAGGAATACTTAAAAACTAACGAAGTATTCTGTTGAAGTGGATGAGTAATAAGTTGGGAAATACAGCTTTTCCTGCAAATCTTGATTGAAGACTGATTGAGATGTTTTTGCTTCCTGCTTACATATGAATCTAAAGCAATAGGCGTAAAAAACAATGTTATAATAAGCAATAAGATGTAAGGAAAATGTAACAAACAATAAGCAAAAGTGATCAATTAAGACAGCCCCTTGTGAGAACACTGGCATTTTGTTGATTTCTTGCTGTTGACTAGTCATCTAAACACATTTTGGCTTTACTATATTCCCATGAACTTTTGCATGTCAGGTTAAGCTTTTTAGTTTCAGTAGCTAATTTATGGGAATTAGGTGAATATGAGTAACAGCAAAAATAGGTTATTGGAAAGCAATATAAAAAAAAGTCTTCTTCCAGGTTTTCTGCCTGCAGAAACTGAAAGGAGTATAAACTAGATGTATTAATCTTTCCTTTATTGCTGAAAGATGGAGACTAATATAGTCACTTAAGTTGTAGAGAAACTGCTTAAAGCTGGAGCAGACTGTAAAACCTGTGAGGACTCTGCCTTCAAAGTGAGAGGTTGTGTGGAAAGAAGATTCTTGAGAGCCAAGGTAGAAGGGACAGGGGGCAGGGAGTTTTATTCCTCAAAAGAGAACTTTAAAGGTATGTAGAACATCTTGTTAAGTTACTCCTGTTCTTAAACAAATAACCAATTTAAATTCAAGCTTATTTATAGAGAGTGTAAACTTTGAACTTTAGGATAAGAAAAGGTGTTTGTCTTTATGGTAGTTTCTTTCCTCAGTTTGAGTTCAGAAGGTCTGTATTGGATCTAGATGGTTGGCGCGATGTAATTCACAGTCAAATCTCTCTTAACCTTTTAAACTGTAGGTTTCAATCAAGCCTATTTTTTTACTCAGTAGTAAGTAGTCGGTCTGTTCTTAGTGTTATCTGTGCTAGTATACATATTCCCCAGCTACTTTTTCTCTGAATTAATAGAACAAATTATTTTAACCTGCTATTATTCTGTACCTTTAAAGACTTAAGGGAACAAAATCTTGCTTCTCTTTATGAGAAAAAGACCTTGCTACTATTTCATCTGTTCTTACATGCTTTGTGCTCCAGGTTCCATAACAGTCTTGATGCTTGACTTCAAGACTGCTACAGAGCCTTTGACTCTTCTTTCTCCAGAGATAGTAGGGAGAGCAGTTATACTCTCTATTTGTTGTTTGTTTTAAAAGTAATTGTGAAAACTGACTAGTGTAGCTAGAATGTTCATGTTTATAGTGCTGAATGCTTGTTTAGTGTGTATTTCCATAAATTCTATATGACTATTGAAAATACAGTTCAATAACAGCAACCAGGACATGAAATCTGTTGTCTAGAAATAAAAACAAGACATCATGAGAGATCTCTCACAACCTGTCAGCTATGAAATGTGACATGAAATCCAAAAGTAGCAAAAGTAACAGCATAAAGTATGCATTAATTGTACAAGCAAGAGAATAAGCCATATTTTGCTTGAATATCATTAGTCCAAATCTTTTCCAGTATCCGAATTAAAAGAAAGATTGAAGATTGTATATGACAATAGGAGAAGCAAACAAATGTGAAATGTTTTTTATCACGTGATCCTGAAAAGAGGAAAATAAACTGTGTTTGGCAGAACATATTCCCTTTATCACAAAAGTACATGGGGTTGCATAAAAGTAGAACATTCTGTAGGTATTACGTGAGCTGGAATACCATTTCCAATTAAAAGAGTTACTGTTGTCTTGTTATGAAGGGGGCTTTCATAGTCATCTGCAGCAGTGGAGATCTGGTTATGCTTTATTTTGCAGGTATAATCAGAGAGGTCCTTAAACATTATTTTTTTAGATAGACATGGCATTTATATACTTGATATTCCTTAAATGTAGAATATTTAGAATAACAGTACAAATAGTTTAACTTACTACCAGCAGTTCCTGAATTGCACATATTATCTTATGTCTGAAGATTGTCCATATTCTGACCATTGACCACAACTGGCAGTGCCAGATCAATGTAGATTTTTAGAAGAAAGGACATAAAAGCAGTATGATAGTCTTCCCTCAAACAGTTGATGTTTCTGATCATGCTGCTTATGTAGAATGTACTGAAGGGTCAATAATTAGAGGTGTTTAAGAGCTTCAATAATCAAAACAAAGCCAGGGATTGTAGTTCCATGCATAAATGTGTCAGCTGTTCTTGAAGAAATTTTGCAGATATAGATTATACTGTATTATAGGTTAATAATACATCTCAACCTCCTCTGTAGTTCTAAAAATGTATTGTACATCCCAGAATCTAACTGTTTCAAGCAGTCCCATGTCTCTATGCAATCAAAGATCTCTGCATCTTTGTAATCTCTCATAGCAAGTCATAAGTGTTAAGGCAGAAATTGCAGTCAGATCTGTGATGCCGTGATGCAGGGAGGATCACACCAGACTTCTGTATTCTAAATATCTGAGGGTAGAAAATTAACATGATTTAGTGTGGCACATATCCACTCCAGTATAGATTGCTGAGAGCTGGTCTTTGTTGCTTCCTTGTGCATATGACCACAGTATACACTTGATAAGCTATTTCATGGAAGAGTACATGTAAGAAGGGTTTTCTGGTCTTTCATGTACAAGTGTGAGATAAGAAGATTATATTAAAAGTTACTCTACTGGAATAAATAATTTGCTTTTTCATGCACTATTTTGTTGGGTTTAACCTGATTTAATTACATTGAGTTATCTGTGTTCTGCATTTTAGTTTCAATCCAAGTCTTCTGTTTACATGTGCGTGCAAGTAGACTTGGTTAAAAATTCACTATAGTTTTAATGAAACAAGTGGAAGATTATTTTCTCTGCTAACCCATAACAACATGTAAAGAAGATGGCTGAATATCAAAATGAAGTACTATCTTGTGTAAATAGAGAAAGAAGGATATTGAAAACAGAAGCTTGTAAAAGAAAACATGTGAAATGAACCTGTAGACTGGATATAGTGGATGTATAAAACCAGACTATAATTTTCTGAGCAGACCTACAACCTTTCAGGGGGAAGTAAAAAAACAGTCTCGAGTCACTCACATAATATTTTGCTCAAAATTTTTCTGACATTGTTAATTTGGGAGAAAAAATGAAAGTGTTAACAACTTCTCTAAGACCTTCATCACTTAAATATTTTTAGAGTGTTTGATTTTTTTGATCCTTCTTTTTTCATGTGGGTTCCAGGTTTCAAAGCAACCTGGCTGATCTTCAGCGCAGGAGCTTTTTACTTACTTTGGTTTTTGGATAACTTGCACTGTTATTTGCGAAGCTTTTTCTTAGCTACTGTAAGAAATAGAAGTCTTCCACAAGCAAGATTGAATATCTTCTTCTAATGTTTCTAGTCTCTTCTGAATTAAATGACTGCATTCCTTAATTAATTTTCTAATTAATTTCTGTGTTAATTGGCAAAAACAGCCTATGTGACACATCTTACACAAGTACAGAAGTCTGCAATAGGCTTTCTCTAGTTTCTTTAAAGCTGAATTTGTGTAGTGTTTCTTCAATAGGACTCTTGGTGGGGGGATTGGAGCATGAGGACGACTTTGTAGAAGGGTTCGAGGTTTCACAAAAAAATACAAAAAATGGGAACAGGACATACTAAATAATTTGAAAAACTGATGGTATCCCACATTAGAGCTAATTTGCACATTTTAATACGTGGCAAAGTATTAGTCACAAGAACTTGTACTGTACCTGTTGAATATGTGGAGTCTTTTTTTTTTAGTCAGCTGCATGTTTTCAACTTAAGTTTACTTAAAGTTTTACTGAAAAGAAATGTACAAAGACAGCCATTCAATTGAGGATTAATCACTATGGCAACAGAAATGTGGTGACTGAAAAGGGGGAGGATGTATTCTCCCCTCAGCTTCCTGCCAGCTGTCATATTCAACCTCTGTGGCATGAATTCAGGCCAAAATATAGACTGTGACCAGCTCTAAGAAACTGTATCTGTATTTTTATAAATTTGTACAATAATCACAGTATAAAAGAAGACTTAATCTTCTGAATTGGATGACAGACATTTGGCACTCTTGCCGGTGTTTGACAGAGAAATAACGGGATGCTTTGTAGTAAAACCTGGATTAATGGTAAACCCCTCTTTATGTTGTTGCAATGTGGTGTAAATGAGAGAACTAAGCATGCTGTCAACCTAGGAAAAAACGTACCCTTTGTATCTCCAATGCAGATTTAAGGGCTGTTGAGAATACTGTAAATACAAAAGTTGTGTCATTAAGAACTCCTCTTTATCTTATTTGTATTACATTAACATTTTGTAGATTATTTAAACAAAGACTTTCTATCAGTTATAGTAACTCTGATCGAAGCGTGTTTGCACAGCTTTCAGATTGAACAAGTTTAGATAGCTGCTTACAAAGAGTAGGCTTTTGGGAGATAACGTTCTATTATCCTTGCTTGTCTAGGATGGGGAATGCTATTCAACTTTAAAATAATTGTTCTCAAATGTTTACCCTGCAATGATGCTTTATTGAGTTTACTGTTTCAGTTTGCAGTGTAATTAACCATTTCAGTATGGCTTTCCATTGTATTTTCGTTATGGTGTATGCACATGGCTTTTGGCTTTGCTCCTGCAGATGGAGGGCTGAGAGAGTAAAAGAAGGTAGGTGCCAGTCCACAGGCTCCTGCTGGAATAAGCAGTTCCCTTACCTTTGAATTCTGACAGAGGCTGATTATCTTCTCTCATTCTCAACTGTGGTAATAACTATATTGACTTATGATCAGGTTTTTGGTACAGTGATGTAGCTTATACGAATTCTTTTTGTTTAAAGAGTCTACAAATGAAATAAAACTGATCCCAGTGAGAAATTCTTGCTTTGTTGCCTGATTGCAGAAGAAACAGAAGTCGAAATAGAGAGAACACAAGCTGTCCTCAATTGACTTGGTAGTCAGTTCTCTGCTACCAAGCAAAATATTAGAGTTTAAGGAATGTCTTTGGTCTCAGATTGTACAAGCAGAAAATCTAGATATGCCAACCAGGGGAAAATGATTACATATAACTCTGGTAAAATTACTTTTATCAGCAGGTATAGCTAAATGCTGGTCTCTTGGTGTTGGCAGAGTATTTTGGAGGAGTCATTTGGACCCAGAATAAGTCTAACACTTTTCATAGCTTGAAGAATATTAGTCTACTGTGATACTATCAAATATTAGATGCCTTTGTAGTCATAGCCAACATGCTGAGTAGCTTTGTTTATTTCAGAATGTTTGAATGTAAATGTGGTTGTCCTATTCTAAAATGGTAAGCTGGTTAGCTTCATTTTCTACTGACTGTTAGGTATACAGTTGCCTCTAATTCTCATTCTACAATCCTGTTTTGTTAGAACAGCATCATAGAATACCTTGGCTGAAAGGGACCTTCAAAGGTCACCTAGTCCAATCCCCCTGCCATGAGCAGGGACATCTTCAACTAGATCACGTTGCTCAGAGCTCTGTCCAGCCTGACCTTAAATGTTTCCAGGGATGGGGCATCTACCACCTCTCTGGGCAACCTGTTCCACCACTTTCACTGTAAATACTTCTTCCTCACATGTAGTCTGAATCTCCCCTCCTTTAGTTTAAAACCATCATCCTTTGTCCTGTCATAACAGGCCCTGCTGAAAAGTCTGTCCCCATCTTTCTTATGGGCTCCTTCTAAGTACTGAAAGGCAGCAATAAGGTCTCCCTGGAGACCTGTCTTCTCTGGGCTGAACAACCACAACTCTCTCAGCCTGTCTTCACAGCAGAGCTGTTCCAGCCTCTGATCATTTTTGTTGCCTCCTTTGGACCCTCTCCAACAGGTCCATGTCTTTCCTGTACTGAGGGCTCCAGAACTGAATGCAGTAGACAAATACAGTCTGAGTCTTTTCAATTAAGAAAGTTAAACTCAGAGGGAAAATTAATGCCCTCATCAGAAATTGTTCTAAAATATGTTAAGATTCAGGCTTATTTCAAACTATGTAATGTGTAACTCACCATAACCCTCTGAAATACAGTTTGTTCAGTAGTGTGTCCTCTGTAAGTCGAGAAGCAATTCTGGTTTATTTAAGAATTAGATGAAAGTAGAGACAGTCTCACTATTTGATAACTTTTTAATTATCTTGACCATGTGGACCTCAGTTTTAGAGAAAACAATGAAGTTTTACGTAGTTACTATTATACTTTGTCTTCCTTGGCATGCAGAAGAAGTTGTTGTTTGACATGTGTATGTGTCTAAGTGTAGAAGAGAAAAAGAAATGATACCAAGAACAAACAGTCAGGCAGCAAACATTTTGGAGTATTTATCTGTGTCCTGACAAGTAGAGAAGACATAGGTAAGACAAAAATTCTAGGAATCGCATATCTTCAAGAAAAGCATATAGAAAAGTCATAGTCATTCATACATATTATGGGAAGAGCTCCCAGGGAAAATCAAGAAAAACTACAAAGGGGAAAAAGATGAGCTGAAATAGTCTAGAGTTGTAATTAGGGTCGATAAATTCACAAAGATGCAGTAAGTGTCACCTCATCTAAATAATAGCAATCAGCCAAAACCAGCTGCAACTCACAATATATCTGGAAAGTTTTGAGGGGAGTGGGAAAATATAAAGTAGAACATGGCATGAAGTTTTGTTATTTGCTTCCAAGCTATGTTTTAAGAGGACAGTCATACTGCATTCACTGTGCTTCATGCTTTTGTATGATTTAGGTGACTACAAGGCAGCTAGAGATTTGAGAATACCTTTTTTGTTTGTTTTAGAAATGAAAATAAACAATGGAACTGTGCAATGGAAAGTATCTTGGATATCTGGCAGCAGTGGTTTCATGCATACCTGAAGAGAAAAGCCTGTTAACAGTTTCAGCTGTGAGTGGGGAAGTGAGAGAGGGTTATTGCTGACTAGAACTCAGTATCTAGCAAGACACTTACATAGTGAGATTTTGGGTAGTCAGACAATAAAAGAGAGGAAGATGCTCAGGCACAGTACAACTATTGCTGAAGAATAATTATGCAAACATATTTTCAGATTCAGGTTTTTGAAGGACAATCATTATCTTCAAAGTCTGGTGACTTGAGCAATTGCCACAAATGTGAAACAACTTAAAAAACAAGTGTCCTTGAATCTGTTTCTTTTTTTCTCTACTCATCCTACTCCTAGCTTGTGTTCACTTACTCTCCCATACATTTTCATCCTGCTGTGCTTAAAAAGGATGAACATTGTTCTCTTTTGCCTTACTTGAAGGGGCTAAAGAGGGGAAGAGGGAGATCACAGGCTTAAGGTGGCCAGTCATCTCAGTCCTGTCTGAGAATGTGTAAGATATATGGATTAGCATTCATTGCTCCAGAGTGTAGAGCCACTTTATGCCTGTTGAAGGAAGAACAGATACTGAAGTTTTGTACCATCAAAAACAGACAAAAATTGGTTTTGGTGAGGGTATACTATTTTTAAAGTTTCTGTAAATATGCAGCAGGAGACATTGTCACACGGAGCTATCTGATCCAAGAGTTGTTGTGGGTTAAAGATGGTGCCTCTAAGCACAAGTGACAGATGCCTTATGGCACTAAAATTTTTGTTTGATGCTTGGCTGCATGTCCTCATTTTTCTTAAAATACCTTACCCTTAAATGTGAACTGTGTGGGACTGTAAGTGTGCAGATGCTACCATTTTTGCTAGGCTCATTATTACAGCCTGTCTGTAACATGTAACCCAAAGAAATGGAAACTCATTATTGGTATCCAGAACTTGATATATACTTTTAAGAATAAGAGACTTATATAACAACTTCTTCCTTCCTCCCTTCCTTCCCTCCCTCTTTCCGTCCTTCCCTCCCTCTTTCCGTCCTTCCCTCCCTCTTTCCGTCCTTCCCTCCCTCTTTCCGTCCTTCCCTCCCTCTTTCCGTCCTTCCCTCCCTCTTTCCGTCCTTCCCTCCCTCTTTCCGTCCTTCCCTCCCTCTTTCCGTCCTTCCCTCCCTCTTTCCGTCCTTCCCTCCCTCTTTCCGTCCTTCCCTCCCTCTTTCCGTCCTTCCCTCCCTCTTTCCGTCCTTCCCTCCCTCTTTCCGTCCTTCCCTCCCTCTTTCCGTCCTTCCCTCCCTCTTTCCGTCCTTCCCTCCCTCTTTCCGTCCTTCCCTCCCTCTTTCCGTCCTTCCCTCCCTCTTTCCGTCCTTCCCTCCCTCTTTCCGTCCTTCCCTCCCTCTTTCCGTCCTTCCCTCCCTCTTTCCGTCCTTCCCTCCCTCTTTCCGTCCTTCCCTCCCTCTTTCCGTCCTTCCCTCCCTCTTTCCGTCCTTCCCTCCCTCTTTCCGTCCTTCCCTCCCTCTTTCCGTCCTTCCCTCCCTCTTTCCGTCCTTCCCTCCCTCTTTCCGTCCTTCCCTCCCTCTTTCCGTCCTTCCCTCCCTCTTTCCGTCCTTCCCTCCCTCTTTCCGTCCTTCCCTCCCTCTTTCCGTCCTTCCCTCCCTCTTTCCGTCCTTCCCTCCCTCTTTCCGTCCTTCCCTCCCTCTTTCCGTCCTTCCCTCCCTCTTTCCGTCCTTCCCTCCCTCTTTCCGTCCTTCCCTCCCTCTTTCCGTCCTTCCCTCCCTCTTTCCGTCCTTCCCTCCCTCTTTCCGTCCTTCCCTCCCTCTTTCCGTCCTTCCCTCCCTCTTTCCGTCCTTCCCTCCCTCTTTCCGTCCTTCCCTCCCTCTTTCCGTCCTTCCCTCCCTCTTTCCGTCCTTCCCTCCCTCTTTCCGTCCTTCCCTCCCTCTTTCCGTCCTTCCCTCCCTCTTTCCGTCCTTCCCTCCCTCTTTCCGTCCTTCCCTCCCTCTTTCCGTCCTTCCCTCCCTCTTTCCGTCCTTCCCTCCCTCTTTCCGTCCTTCCCTCCCTCTTTCCGTCCTTCCCTCCCTCTTTCCGTCCTTCCCTCCCTCTTTCCGTCCTTCCCTCCCTCTTTCCGTCCTTCCCTCCCTCTTTCCGTCCTTCCCTCCCTCTTTCCGTCCTTCCCTCCCTCTTTCCGTCCTTCCCTCCCTCTTTCCGTCCTTCCCTCCCTCTTTCCGTCCTTCCCTCCCTCTTTCCGTCCTTCCCTCCCTCTTTCCGTCCTTCCCTCCCTCTTTCCGTCCTTCCCTCCCTCTTTCCGTCCTTCCCTCCCTCTTTCCGTCCTTCCCTCCCTCTTTCCGTCCTTCCCTCCCTCTTTCCGTCCTTCCCTCCCTCTTTCCGTCCTTCCCTCCCTCTTTCCGTCCTTCCCTCCCTCTTTCCGTCCTTCCCTCCCTCTTTCCGTCCTTCCCTCCCTCTTTCCGTCCTTCCCTCCCTCTTTCCGTCCTTCCCTCCCTCTTTCCGTCCTTCCCTCCCTCTTTCCGTCCTTCCCTCCCTCTTTCCGTCCTTCCCTCCCTCTTTCCGTCCTTCCCTCCCTCTTTCCGTCCTTCCCTCCCTCTTTCCGTCCTTCCCTCCCTCTTTCCGTCCTTCCCTCCCTCTTTCCGTCCTTCCCTCCCTCTTTCCGTCCTTCCCTCCCTCTTTCCGTCCTTCCCTCCCTCTTTCCGTCCTTCCCTCCCTCTTTCCGTCCTTCCCTCCCTCTTTCCGTCCTTCCCTCCCTCTTTCCGTCCTTCCCTCCCTCTTTCCGTCCTTCCCTCCCTCTTTCCGTCCTTCCCTCCCTCTTTCCGTCCTTCCCTCCCTCTTTCCGTCCTTCCCTCCCTCTTTCCGTCCTTCCCTCCCTCTTTCCGTCCTTCCCTCCCTCTTTCCGTCCTTCCCTCCCTCTTTCCCTTTTCTGTTGAATCACTGTTTCTTTATAGTCCTGAGATAGCTGTATGGATTCATCACTATTGTCTTTCCAGTTCTCAAATAGTGATTTGAAAATACTGCAGTCACAGCTTATATCATTAAAAAGTTACTTCCAGAAGTTCAGCAACACTTGTACTTCCCTAAGTGCATTAATTAATACACAGTATTTCAAGTTAAACAAAGATAACGTGCACAGAATACTTCTTGTGTTGGCAGACTTTGGTTTTCTTTATTATTCCATTCTTTTGATCATAACATTTATTAATTCATAAAGGGTCTGACATTCAATAGTATAACTAGATTAAATGTCCTTGTATCAGTAGTGTAAGAACAAGACTGAGGTTCCTAGCTGAATCAAATTTTATTCGTTTTAATCTGCTTTGCGAGAATGTCTTACGCATACGATATATATGATAATTCTGTAAAGTCAACGTGGGATTTCATGTAAGAGCAAATAATGGGGGGACACACATAATAATTCAGGAGACAAAGTGTCTGTGAAACAGAAAACAAAGTTGCTGAAAGGAGATTTTCATAATGAAATAGATCTCAATCAGTGAGTTAGAAGACAAACATTGAAAGAGAATCAAAGACATCAGCCCAGAGAGGGAAGAATGAAGGAGAGCAATGCATGAAGTGAAATTCAAAAGAAAGCAAAATAGTGTGGAGTGTTGACGGTGCTGGAACGTTGACTGAAGTTTTCGCTTTTTTTCATGGTAATGCCAGTAAAAAGATACAGGGAATATTTTCATCTACGCATGTAAAGCTTACCTCTACCTACAGTCTCACCCATGTATCACTCAGATTAGCAAACTTCAGATTTGACCTTCAGTGAACATGGTGATATACAAAGAAAAAAATAAGTGTTTTACTGACAAAATGTTTGTTGGTGTTTTGGTGTGTTGTTTTTTGTTGTTGTTGTTTTCATTTGGTTTGGTTTTTTGGGTTGTTTTGTTTTTAATAAATCAGTAGATTTGGGATTTGGGGGCTGAATTTAAGTTGGCAAACTTTCAAAAATGTTCACAAGTTCAACAGAGCCAGTTATTGTGTTTTGACCTAACTGGGTGCCATTTTAACCAGTTGGCTTCGCTCCAGGAAGCTGAGTTTTCAGGAGCAACTCAGAGTGGCCATGAGGTTTCACTGGCATTAGCTCCTGCAGCTCTTGGGGTAACTTGTTTAGAGTAACTTTTTTTACTATAAGGAAAAAACTTTGAGCAGCTAATTTAGCCAGAAGAAGAGGAGCTCTTTGTGTATATATGGTGGTATTTTGGAGTTGTTCTTCTGGGTTTGGCAGTGTGGGTCAATGTAGTTGTACTCCCGGAACTAAATATGCCATTCTTGAGTTTATTTGCAATTAGCAGGACTTTTTACATTCATTCTAGTTCTATGCAAAGACAAGCAATTTTACGACTTTCAGTGTGTTTACGACATTTGGCTTTTTTCCCAAAAAGATTTTTAATCTTCTGTGTTTAAACAGATGTGCAAACTGAAATATTGCTGCCTTATATACTTTGGTCTTGTTTAATAAGAGGTAAATGGATGCACATTTATGGGGGTTTTAAATACTTTTAATATAGGCATTGACATGATTAGGCTTGTATTCTATGCAAGTTATGCTTGCTTAAATTAAATTATACAATCCTGATTTCCTGACGGAGTGACAAATACTCTAGGTCTTATCATAGTGAGATCTGAATACTGTTAATATTTTTCATGCAAAAATTGCATCAAGATAAATATATTTTAAAACTAGCATTGCTTTGTTCTATTAAAACACATTTTCCAAGTAAAGTTTTCTATTACCCATGTATTTTTTTTATGTAAACAAATGTATACACATTAGCAAGATAACTGTAGAATATTTATGTTGTAGATAAAATCTGCTAATTCAATGTTAATTTCATTACCATTATCATAATATTATTGGGAGAATAGCATTTTAATGTGAATTGGGGCCTTGGTTTCGATTTTATATAGTGTAACTTTTAATCGTCCAGTGAAATTTTATTCTTTAGAGTTGTGCATTTAGCTTAAGGAGTGAAAATATATGCCTGTAGGTTCCTTAATATTAACATCTCTCTCTGTTTGCTAGTTTGAGGTTACTTGCCAAAGTAATGGATTGAGAACAGATGTGAGATCCTAAAGCCTGAGAATGTTGTGAACAGCCCATGGAAATAGAGGAAGTGGGCATGGATCAAATAGAAACGCATTGGGAAGAAACACTGTAGATCCAAAACCAAATTTTGAACTGCATATGACAAGGTGTGAACACAGTTTGTGTTTTCATCTCTAAAGCAGTATTAGCAGGGGGACTGAGGACATCGCTAAGTGGTTATTCTTTCTACTGATCTCACTTGGGGAAAAAAATGGTAATGTTGCTTTTCTGGTTTTAGTTTGTTTGTTTTTCTGTTCATATTTCCCTTGGCTTGCCTTTTGGCAAAGGGGAAATTTTGATTAGGATTTCGAAAAAATAACTAAGGTGTAAATAGGGTTGTATTTTTGTCCAAAACATTGACTGTCCGTGCATGATGTGTTGATCTGTAGCACAATCTTCTTAAGTTTGATTAAAACATTAGTTTTTTATGACTATTACATTTAAAATTGTGTTTCTCCATTTATGAAGCATCATGTGATTGTTTAGTGTTTTGATCCCATCAGTATTATAATGAAAGTTTAAAGTATAATTTTTTTTTCTGTTTCTGTGACCAAGCAGGGGGTCTACACTGTGGCTCTGAATCCCGGTCTTTAGCATTCAAACCACTGAGTTCTAGCTAAGAGTGACAGAATTATGTCAGACACAGCTTTGTTGACAATTTCCACTTCTCATTTTACTAGAAAAATGAAGAAAACTCAGAAGATGACACAGCAGAGAAGAACATTGTTAAGGGAGGCCAAGAACTATCAGTGAGCAGGAATCAACATTACCTGTATGTTACACATCCTGTGACCCAGAAAAACAAACAAGTGCACAGAGTAGGTTCAACCACCTTCTTAGTTGGAAAGACGCCCAAAGGAATCCGCAGGTGAGACTGTTTTTGGTGAGATGGAAGTAAAATTCTAAGGTTGAAATGAATTTCCCTCTGGGTAGTTGCTTTTGTCTTTGTTTCAGCCATACTCAGGGAATACTGATTATTTTTCATGGCAAGAGCAGAACTAATGGGAAATTTCCACTCACACTATGCAAAGTGTACCATAATTGATTAATATAATGAATTAAACCCACAAATTACTTTAACATGTTGATTCAATGTGTCATGTATTACATAACTGTGCAGATGTCATCACCACAAGTATTCATGGTATGTGCATCATGCAGTACTACAAACCATTGTCTAAACTGTATAGAAACAAGAAATCTTCATGTGTGAGTTTCTGACTGCCCACTGGTTGAGGCAATTAAATTACTACATAAGAGTTGATGTGTAGTTAATACCTGGAACTGTTCATCATCTGTCATGTTAGCCAGCTGGCCTCAGCTATCCAAACTGTTATTGTTGAAGTGCCACATTTGCTTACTATTATAGGTACTGAAAATTCTAAATATTAAAGAGGCAGGTAAGAGGAGAAGCCTTCATGCTAAAAAAAATAAAAGATTGTAATCATAGTTATCAGTAATTTGTTTGAGGTAAAATTTTCAAAGGCAATGAAGTGATAAAGGTTGTTATTTGAAGATCCTAAAGCCATATCTAGGAAAAAGCTGAAGCACATTCACTCTTAAATATCAAGCAAGTAATCTGTTAGCACCTGGCTCACAGTTAGGCTTTGTAGTACAACTGGGTGCGCTGTGCAATGAATGAGGATGATGAGATGCCTCTGTGTTGCTGTAAGGTGGAGTGAGAAGCTGTCTGCAGCCACCACACAGAAAGGGTGTAGTTGGAGCTAGCCAGTCAAGTGGCATTTGAGGCCACACAGGGTTAAATCTTGCTGCCTGTTGGAGCCATCATACAGGAAAGTCAACACATTTCACATCCTCTCTCTGCAAAGGGAGCATAAACCCATCTCTCCAGCCTTCCATATAGGTTACTGGACCACAGACTGTGGCTAGCTCAGGGTGATCTTCTTTAGTTAGAGCTTGACTTTATATCATGGTTTAACCCCAGCTGGCAACTAAGCACCATGCAGCTGCTCACTCACTCCTCCCTTCTCCCAGTGGGATGTGGAGGAGAATTGGAAAAAAAAGCACAAAACTCATGAGCTAAGGTAAAAAATGTTCAACAAAGGAAGAGAAAATAATAATAATGATGATGATAATAATAATAATAATAATAATAACAGAATATACAAAACAAGTAATGTGCGGTGCAATTGCTCACCACCTGCAGATCAATGCCCAACCTGTCCCTGGGCAGTGATCCCCTGGCTAATTTTTTCCTAGTTTAGATACTGACTATGACGTCATATGGTTCGGAATATCCCCTTTGGCCAGTTTGGGTCAGCTGTCCTGGTGGTGTCCTTCCGGGGTTCTTGTGCATGTCCAGCCTTCTCACTGAAAAATCCTGGACTTGGTGTAAGCGTTGCTTAACAACAACCAAAATATGTGTGTATTATCAACATTCTTCTCACACAAAACCCAAAACCGCATCACTATACCAGCTACTAGAATGAAAATTAACTCTATCCCAGACAAAATCAGAACAGCCTCTTAGCAGAAAAAAAATATTCTATAATGTACTGGATAGGATGGCAGGGTGAGTCCATGTCTACTGTGAATATGTTTATCCAGCTTTTGTCTAGTATGACTTTTAAAAGGAGTTTGAATAATCTTTTTCTAAAAAGAAAAAAAAATAATCTGCCATCTATCCATCTGTATCTTTTTGGTAGCTAAATACCTTCTGAAATCTGTTCCTTTGGTACAATATCTTACCTACACTGGAAGTCAGTAAGTCTTTGGATCGTAAGCTGAGGAAATCACACTGGAGTTTGGGATTCAGAAGTCACTCCAGTTCTTCTAAGGTCACTATTCTTTCTTCTCTTTGCTAGTAAAAAACCCAGTGTTCCTAATAAGGAAGTTACTTTCAGTGATTACTTTTTGGGCTATGTGAAGCAAGTGAATTGAATGAATTGCTTGAAATCTGCTTTTGTTTCTAGTTAAAGGTGTCAAAATAACACGATTTTCCTTCCTGATAATTACAGGAGACAATTTGAGGAAATGGTATCCCACTTTAACATGAGATCAGTGGAAGAATTTGCAGAACATATTACAAGAGCTACGTCAGAAACAAGGCAGAAGTTATTGAAGGCATTCTATGTTTCCAAGCATCCGGAGATGGAGCCTTTCTTCCCAGTTGAAATGCCAGCACAAGCTTCACATGACTGTGAGGAAAGAGAAATGGGTACAAGACACTCCAGAAAAAGAAAACCCATTGCTAATTTTGGAAAATCTCAGTCTAGATCTTCAATAGCAAAAGGTCTGCTGCTTCTGAGTGAAACTACAGAAACACAGAGCCGGCAGAGCTGTAAAGAGGTAGAGCAGCTTCACAATGACTCCTACTTGCAAGATGTGTGTGTTGATGCAAAATATGAACAATCACCCACTGTTGCTACTCAACATATCGAAAGGAGAAACAGTCAGGCATTCAAAGATTTTACGACATCTGGGTCATTAAGCAGTAAATCAGAAATAATTGAGGTGCTGCCTGTAAAAGGTTGTGAAGGACAGGACTCAGAAGGAACACAACTGCCAAGAAAACGAGCCCTGTCTCAGTCAGAAAATGAGGAGAGAAAAGCTCAGATTTACAAGAAAAAGTCTTTTATGGACTTACTTGGAGATACCTCTATTCTCAATGACCTCTTCAGAAATGATGGAAGTGGGCCTGCAGAATCACCGAGGAGATTCACTTCAGGGCAAGTAGAAAAATCAAAGGAGAGACCAAAAGATTTCTGGGACATGCTGAATGAGCAGAGTCAGGAGAGCCTCAGAAAGCTCACAGACGTAGCAGTCATAGAGAAGCTATGTCAACGAGCAGCTCATCCCCAAGTGGCAGGAGAGAAAGTAGTATGTGAAAGTTCTGTGTGGAAAAAAAATGAAAATTTTCTATGGAAAAAATACAGTCCAGATGATTCAGGTGAACCATCCACTGCTACATCTTGTAGTCTAGTAAAATGAAAGTTTTGTACATTGATTGCACTGTAGTTATTGTAGTTGAACATTAAAATATCTACAACTTCAGCAGTGTGCAGCAAAATGTGACACTTCCATGAAATCAAAGCAAAGGGCTGAATTCATATTTATGATGATACAGACTTACATTTTACAGATGTGAATATATATGTGTAATTATGTATGTAATACATAGTACATATGTGCATAATAATGCATAAGTACTATGTGTTGTAAGCTATGATGTATTAATTTTAAATTAAACTTTTAAAATAGTTCTGAGTGTATTTTGCTGTCTTGAATTCTGATTATATTCATGAACTCAGTAGGAGTACCAAGTAATTTTTCCCTTTTACTTAGATTTGGACACCCTCAGTCATCTTGGCAGAACCTCATGATATTAACAGAATTCGACAGTGATATTCCACTTATTTTCTGAGCTACTAGAGACTCAGGGACTTTATGAGACAGGGATGGTGCCTTGTGTCTAATAAGCCTTTGATGGAGACTTTTTCCCCTTCTGTGATTTTGCTGTGGAGCTTCCAATTATCTTCAGTATCCTGTGACAATGAGTTTCTCAGCTTGGTTGATGTGAAGAATCACCAAGTTTTGTCTGTACGCTCTTTTTCAGTGCAAGACCTATAGCACATTAAATGATGCTAGGTGTCAAATTTAATCTCTCATTATGCTTTCATCTGCCTATTTTATTTTTATAGATGTCTGTCATGTCTCTGAGATGATGTGGTCTGGACAATACATTTGTATTATTCACTTTTCTATGCAAGGAAAGAAGAGAGGGAATAGTCTTTTAAAATAAAATAATAAAAAATAGCCTGTTTCTTAGTGAATTTCAAGAAGAACCTAATGCCATTCCATAATTCAGAGTCACTATTGTCTCAATTTATTTCATACTTTTGAGTATCTGATAGGAAAAAAAAATATGGTCTATACTGGGAAAACTTATTTTCTGCTTGGAGATTGCTGGGTTTTTTTCTTTAGTTATTTAAAACATAAATAGATAGTATGAGAAATTTTGTGGGCATTTGTGTGGCCAGTTTTTTCAAACTCAGACATACATAATCTTAAAACCCAATGACATAACTTTTTGAGGAAATTAACTGTAATCTTCTGTTGAATTAGTCTGCTGTTAACACTCAGTATTACTATTGAGTGTATTGCAGCTTGAATTCAGCTTCTGCTGATAGTCAAAAGGTTTGTCAAGTCATATTAGGCTTACATAATGGTAATTCTTACCGTGCTCCATGAGTTTGCTCCAGTATGATAGTTGAGTTGTTTCTGCAGCAGGAACAAGCTACGAGTGTCTTAGGGTCATTTCACCAAGGATTTTGTTTACTGCATTTGAAGTACACAAATTAGACCAGGTACAGCAGTTAGCTGCCTGAGGGAATTTCTAGAACTGTAGGATCATAGTATCATGAAATGGTTTGAATTGGAAGGGACCATCAAAGATCATCTAGTCCAACCCACCTGCTGTCACCAGGGATGTATTTCCATAGATCAGGTTGCTCATAGCCCTGTCCAACCTGGCCTTGAATACTTCTTGGGCTGGAGCATCCACAGCTTCCCTGGGCAACCTGTTCCAGTGTCTCACCACCTGCATCATAAAAAACAAAAATTCCTCCTCATGTCTAATCTAAATCTATCCTCAGTTTAAGACCGCTACCCCTTGTCCTGTCACTACAGGACCTGTAAAATGTCTTTCTCAGTCTTTCTTAAGAGCACCCTTTAAGTATTGAAAGCCTGCAATGAGGTCTCCCCAGAGCCTTCTCTTTTCAAGACTGAACAAACCCAACTCTCAATCCAGCACTCTGACTATTTTCGTGGCCCTGCTCTGGATCTGCTCCAACAGGTCCATGTCTTGTACTGGGGACACCAAATCTGGCTGCAGTGCCCCAGGTGGGGTCTCGCTGAGAGTGAAGTGCAAAAGAGGATTATTGTCCCAAATTGCCACCTAGAGAACTCCTGTAGTGCTTAGTCACACTTAATTGTGAAGGTTCAGTTGATCACCCATTTTCAAGTCAGGCCATTGTCTCAAGCCACTCCTTTGTCTCATCTATGCAGATGGCCAGTAGTTTAAGGAATAGATGACCCAGTTGGGAGGAGCTGTTGACACTCCAGAGGGTAGAGAGGCCCTGCAGAGGGATCTGGACAAATTGGAGGACTGGGCAATCACCAATTGCCTGAAGTTTAACAGGGCAAGTGCCAGATTTTACACCTGAGAGATGGCAACTCTGGCTGTACATACAGACTGTGGATCAAGATGCTGGAGAGCAGCTCTACAGAGAAGGATCTGGGGTTTTTGGTGGAACATGAGCCAACAGTGTGCCCTGGCAGCCAAGAGGGCCACCCATGTCCTGGGGTGCATCCAGCACAGCATTGCCAGCCGTGTGAGGGAGGTAATTGTGCCGCTCTGCTCTGCACTGGTGCGGCCTCACCTGGAGCACTGTGTGCAGTTCTGGGCAACACAGGATAAAAAGGACGTGAAGCTGCTGGAGAGTGTCCAGAAGAGAGCTACAAAGTTGTTGAAGGGTTTGGAGGGGAAGCCATATGAGTAGTGGATAAAGTCACTTGGTTTGTTCAGACTGCAGGAGACTGAGGGTGGACCTCATGGTGGCTACAGCTTCCTCACAAGGGGAGGAGGAGGGGCAGGCACTGATCTCTCTGGTGACCAGTGACAGAACCCAAGGCAATGGCAGGAAGATGTGCCAGCAGAGGTTTGGGTTGGACATTAGGAAAAGGTTCTTCACCCAGAGGGTGGTGGAGCACTGGAACAGGCTCCCCAGGGAGGTGTCACAGCCCCAAGCCTGACAGTGTTCAAGAAATATTTAGACAACCCCATCAGACACATGGTGTGAACTTTGGGGTTGGTCTATACAGGGACAGGAGTTGGACTCGGTGATCCTTGTGAGTCCCTTCCAACTCAGGACATTCTATGATTCTATGGTTCTATAAGCCCACTGAATGTGCGCACCATGCATCCCTTTACCATTGAACACATAATCTCTGTTCCTGGTCCCAACTATTTAACTCCATTGCCCTTTAGAACCTGTGCATCCAGCAGTCTATACTTGAGGAGGGCTGTGGTGCCAGTCCCTGCTTTATGCTTCATAGGCAGATTTCTGTCTGCAGCGCTGGGTTTTGTGTGGTCCTCTGTTTTTGGCATGACAGTTGCTGGGTGCCTGTTCTGGCTGCTGTGTTGCAACCAAAACAAATGTGTTTACATGTGTCCTCCACATTTGACTTTATCCTCATCACTGGAGCTGGAATAGGCCTGGTTTGTGAGCATTTCTCACAACATCAAATTTGTAATACAACCATAACTCTTCTCTGATGCAGGTATCAACTACATGTGGTTATCAAATAGAATGACAGAGAATAATGTTGCTTTTTACCCAGTTGTGAATGTACACAGGCTGCACCCCATTCAACTACTTCTATAACAGGACACATTCCTTCTTCCTCCTAAGATGGTGAGGAATATGACCTCAGGGAACAGGTTGTGCAACCTTTGGATGCAAAACATAGATAAATCTAGGCATCTCTGAGAACATAATAAATACTTTCCGAGGTGTGCTTGGGGGGGCGAGAAAAAGCTACTGGATCTCTTTTTATTCCAATACTTAATATACTACCAGTATTTCAGAAAGGAACAGTTCACTTTGACAGTTGTTGGGAATATACCATTCAGTATGTATGGAATAAGGAATTTCTACAAACTGACAAGTTATCACATTATTCCTGAAATGCTGGCTGTAATGAAATTTCCATATGAAAACTGTTCTTCACAGATTGGAGAAGTGGTTATAAGACAAGGAACATCATATCTCATTTGTCAAATAATCTGTTGTATTTCTCAGTGCTTTGAGATCACACAAAGGAGTACCTTATCATAACACGTAACCAAAAGAGGCCAGGGCTTCCTATTGCTCTGGAAACCTGAACCCTTAATCTTTGATTTTTGCAAGCTTCGACATCTCAGATGTAATACTGTATTAGTATAGGGTTTTACATTGAGTATATTGTATAAATTGTTTAATGTGAAGAGTAAATGTTATGAAATTTTAAAACCTTGGACGCTGAAGCTGCACAGCAGCAGCCTGTGAATGGTGGTAGTTTTTGTGGTCTGGATGACTGCCCATTGGAAAATAAGCTTAAATTTGATCTGGAGCAGATTCTGCTTTAGGTCATGGGAAGCTGTTGTAGACTTTGCTCTGTCTCTGTGTTAACCATTATGTGCTTTTTGTAAGTGGAAGCCATCTGAAAACCTAATTGGGAAATCTAACTTAACTACCTGGGACAATGAGCTCGGTATTTAACATATATGATAAAATAGTAAGAGCCTTGGTCCTAACAGGCAGATAATGTAAGTAAAATAATTGTGTTCACTAACTGCTTTTGTCCCCCTGAATCTATGCTGTTGCGACAGTAGTATACTAAATTATATCTAAAATATAAAGTCAAATTTAGGACAGTCAGTTGGAGCAGCTTTTAAAAAAATAGTCTACTAAGAAAATAAAAGAAGCATAACCTCTTAGTTATTGGTACATTGGAGTTGTGTACAGCTGAAGGAAGTCGACTTGAGACAAGGAATATCTGCACCTTTCTTGTTAATGTTAATAAATAGGGCATAAATTATGGCCTTTTATTGATGGCATCAGTGTTTATTTCATGTACAAATTAGCATTCTTCTGCTTAGAGAAGCAAGCTGCTGCTTAGCTAAAGAAGAGAAGATTTGGTGGAATAAAGAATGCAGTCACCAAATATACTAAAGGGCTACTGCATTGAGAAAGGGAATAGTCCCTTCATGTCCACAGCAAAAACTGAAGAGTTAAACCAAACCGAAGATAAGTGAAGTTAGGTGACAGGGAAACACTGAAAGGATGGGTGTTGTGTAATGGGCTGGGTAGCACCAATATTGGATGTCATCAAGAACAGGAGAGACAACTATGTGTTAGAAGTTGCATAGGTAAAACCGACCATTTTTTAGGCCAGAAGGAGGGACTGGTAATTTCTCATCTGAGGACCAGAAGAGGCTGAATACCCTTGTTGATTTCAGCTGATATCAGGACACTAGAGAGAGGTACCAGTAGTTTGTCAGTCATGGTCTGAACCAGTAAATACCAGGGAGGGCAAAATCTGATCCAGTTAGGTAAGATTTCTCATTTTAATTCTTTTAGAAGAACCTCAGAGCGGTGGAACTGTGTGGATAGAATGCTGAACTGCGGGGCTGGTTGCCAAGTATGAAGCCTTCATCATTTTCCTGAAGTAATCAGGAAATTATGTTTCTCATCTGTAAGGTGATGATACGCATAAATCAAAACCTCCATAGAAGTGCATGCTTTATTCACATGTATGCCAAGTACTGGTGATAAATTTGTGGAAACACATTTGTTATCTGCAACTGAACTGAGCTACAGGAAGATGTCTTGAAGTGAGATTTATGTCACTCCATAGCTTCCTGGGCAAATTTAATGTATTTTACTAGGGAATATCACCTAAGACATAAATAGTGCAACTTGGTGCTCTAGGGATCTGTGTATAAAGTATTATTGTCATTAAGAAGATGTCTGTATGATTTAAAAAAAAAAAAAAAAATTGAACAAATTCAAAAAGGAATGATTTGACCTATATTTGAAGGCATATGCTTCAAATTAGCTTTGCTAATGAAGGAGTCTCTGAGGTATGCTGTATTTAGGATTGTGGGAGAGTAGAGTTCATACAGCTTCTGCACACAGGTTCCTGCATGGTTGCAGGGAGGCACAGGCTACAGGAAAACCATAGCAGCCTCCCAGCATAGGGGAATAGCTTCGTGGTAGTTATCACCTAATCTCACTGCAAATCAGCCAGGAGGAGAAGGGTGTCTTTTTTGTCATTGCTTTCAGCTGGAAATGGCTTACTAGGTTTTTACTGTTGCCTACTGCAGTTTCCCTGTTCTTTTACTCAGCGGGGTTCCTATGGGTCTGGCTCTGGGTCCCTGACCTAACAGGGTGTACCACTAGTTTCTGTTGCCCTCAATGGAAATTCTTTGACTGGAAAAAAAAAATTGGTTGCCAGTGAAATACTAAGAAATCTGACCCTGCCTACACTAACAAATGCGGCTCTGTCAGCAACCTGTTTACAAAACTGTCACCAGACCTAGTTAAAAACGCCGTGTGTGTCCTGAGTCTGATTTGCAGTGTAGTTAGGATCTTAAGCATGTTTTGCAAAGTGGAGCTGTGCTTATAACTACATTTTGAAGTAGCCATGTGGTACGCAGATTTAATATTTGGTCTGCATGAGGGAGAATGAATAATTTCAGATAATGACTATGTTTGAGAAAGTCGGAGTATGCATACAAACATTTTGTGAACACAGTAAGGGAGTTTGAAAGGATGTATTGGCTCAGCTTTAGCAGGTCATGACTTCAAGCACTGCAAGGCAGACTGACGCCAGTGCCATGGCTACAGCATTAATAGGAGGCAAGGGAAATCGGTAACAGCATAATCAAGGTATCAGTCGATTCTCTAAAGATGATAATGCAGCTACTATGTATGAAAAGAATGGTTTAAGTTACTTCCTCATGAATCTTAACAGCAGAAGGAGGAGAGAATTATGTTCTTCCAAGGAAGCATTTAACTGCCTTTGCTGCTACATATTTTTCTGCTCCTGCAGTACCCTGCATATTTTATCCACTGCATACCTTCCAGCTTACGCAACAAATGAGGTAATATCCTTACAAAAACTCTCTCTCCTTGTATTTGCCCATTCCACAATTCAGTACCTCCTGACTGAATGCATCCTACAGAAAAAGAGTAATGACCATCCAAGCAGACATTGTGCCAGAATCTACCATCCTGATTAAGGCACCTGAAAAGTACATAAATGGCTTAAGGTAAGTCAGGAAACTAAACATATACAATCTAAACTGGACCTCTATATGTGCAGATGAGAGAGGTAGGCAGTGATTCAGAGTATTTAAGAGGTGTACCTCTTTTGCTATAGATCTCATGTGGATTATAGGAGGGTCCTTGTGATGCTAACTGTCTGTGTCTCCTCTGTGATTCTGCCAGGTAATTCTGAAAGAGAAGGAAAGCACATCCAAGCAGGATGATTGGAGAGCTTCAGAGTTGTTTGCTTGGTGAAGGCTGTGGCCTAAAATGAAAGAAGTAATAGAGTATAGGTATGTCTTATGTGCATGATAGTTGAGGACAGATTATCTCAGTTGTTCTTTGAGTTTGCTTGAGCTGAGAGGTTGGAATCGAACAGTCAGAACCTGACCTTGTGTCTGTGTGTTTATGTGCAGTATGACTGAGCTGAGATTGCACACATAACTGAGACAGAGTAGAGCATAAGCACACCTGCTGCACTAAAGCATTGTGTTCTAAAAATGCACACACAGAGCATAATTACATTAGAATTTGCACTGGTCTGTTGTAGCACGTTCCAACGGATGAACATTGGCTGTATATCTGATATCAACATTAGCAATCCCTGATGCTGCACCCATTAAAGACAATGGCAAAGCAGTGGGGATAGCTTGGATGCTAAACGAATACCAGCTCAACTCAGAATGAATCTGTGTTTTACTTCAACAGAACTGTTTATACTAAAGAGATTTTCTTCCCCTATGGTTTGATATTAGGTTGTTTCCACCAAGTGAACACTCATGTAAACATGATCTCCTATATCACCCTGAAAATCATTCTATGCCAATTACTTTAAAAACAAATACCAGATGTCTATTTATATTGTTTGAGGTAAATGCTCACAACCATTGGCAGCACTGGCCTCTCCATGATTCAGGCAGTGATGGAAGTTCCAGCACAGTTCCTAGTCCTTCTGGTTTATAATTCAATGGCAAAGAAAACAAATTCATACTGTGATCTAATTGGGAATGTAATTTAAGTACCGCTGAGAAAGCAGTTTTTCTAAAACTTCTCTTTTGTTCTTTGGTCTCATCACATCCGCAGTAGACTCAGATGTGAACTTGGCTTGGTGGTTTCATGTGCAGATGCTGCACCAGCATAACTAGAGTAATTCAGACTCCTCTTCCCATCTCTGCCCTCCACTGTTTTGTAGCTGTGCTTGTATATATTGCTGGATTACAATACACTACTTCTAATTTGAGTCTTGTACTTGGAGGGAATATTGAGGAATATCTTATCTTTAATCAAATATTGATGTTCTGTTCTGCTTTTGGTGTGACACTCTATGCAGTATTTGACAAAAACAGAATCTAAGTTACCCTGTAATGGACTTTTTTACTTTACATTACTACGTGTCCTAATCATTAGAGGTAGATAATATATATATCTACTTACCTATATCTACACTTATATATACGCTTATATGTAATATGTATACTCTATATTATATACTGTACATATTTTTTATATATATATATATAGTATAAATTAGAGTTGTATTGTAGATTATCTATACAATATAATTGACTTCTAGCTTATGTGGAAAGAAATTATAATTGTATGAAATGCGTATTTAGGCCTGTGGCAAAACAAATAGGTATTTTACGTACATGTAGGCTTTACCTACATATTGTTGGTTAAACCTTGGGAATGTAGAATAGTTTTCTAGTTTAGAATTTTGTGGTTCTATCAAATTGTTGTAATTGGGTAATTCACCATCTGATGGCACTTAATTTCAAGCTCAGAAACCTTAGGCTGCTAAGAAGACACTGAAAAATCATAACTTCCATCCACAGCAAATGCCAGAAATCAGCAGCATTCATCATTCATTGCTTTTTATAGAGTATTCATTGCTTTCCATTGAGCACAAGAGCTCTCGATCCCCAGGTGTAAGAAATGGCATAAGGAGGGCAAGAGGCCAACGTGGCTGAGTGGAGACCTGCTGGTCAAACTAAAGAGCAAGAAGGAAATGCACAGGCGGTGGAAGCAGGGACTGGTTTCCTGGGAAAAAGCATAGAGACATTGCCCGGTTGTGCAGAGATGGGGTCAGGAAGGCCAAGGTGCAGCTGGAGCTGAACTTGGCAAGGGACACAAAGAATAACAAGAGGGGTTCCTACAGGTGTGTCAACCAGAAAAGGTCAAAGGAAGCGTAACCCCCCAGATGAGCAAGAATGGAAAAGTGGTAACAACAGATGAGGAGAAGGCTGAGGTACTTGGTAATATCTTTGCCTCCGTCTTCACTGGCAAGCTCTCTTCCCACACCTCTCCAGTGGATGAACTACAAGACAGGGACTGGGGAAGTGTAAGAGAAGATGAGGTTTGTGACCAGCTGAGGAACCTGAACACATGTAAGTCTATGGGACCTGATCATACATGTCCCAGAGTCCTGAGGTAATTGGCTGATGTAGCTGCCAAGCCACTCTCCATGATATTTGAGAAGTCATGGTGAAGTCCCTAGTGACTGGAAAGAGGGAAACATCACACCTGTTTTTGGAAAGGGTAGAAAGGAGGACCCTGGGAACTACCGACCTGTCAGCCTCATATCTGTGCCTGGGAAGATGATGGAATGAATCCTTCTAGAAGCTCTGCTAAGGCACATGAAGGACAGGGATGTGATTTGAGACAGCCAGTATGGCTTGGGCAAGTCCTACCTGACCAACCTAGTGGTCTTCTACGATGGAGTAGCTACATCAGTGGACAAAGGAAGAGCTATGGACGATGACTATCTGAACTATCTGAACTTCTGTAAAGCCTTTGACATCCTTCTCTCTAAATTGGAGAGATATGTTAGTTTGAGGGTGGACTGTTCAGTGGATGAGGAACTGGTTGGATGGTTGCTCCCAGAGGGTAGTGGTCAATGGCAAAATATCGGAATGGACAGCAGTGGCAAGTGGTGTCCCTCAGGGGTCTGTACTGGGACCAGTATTGTTTAATATCTTCATCAGTGACACAGACAGTGGGATGGAATGAACCCTCAGCAAGTTTGTGGATGACACCAAGCTGAGGGGTGCAGTTGACATGCCTGAGGGACAAGGTGCCATCCAGAGGGACCTGGACAAGCTCGAGAAGTGGGCTCCTGTGAACTTCATGAGGTTCAACAAGGCCAAATGCAAAGTCCTGCACCCAAGTCAGGGCAATCACAGGTATCAGTACAGGCTGGGGAATGAAGGGATTGAGAGCAGCCCTGTGGAGAAGGACTTGGGTGCATTGGTGGACATGAGTTGGCAATGCGCACTTGCAGCCCAAAAGCCCAACCATATCCTTGGGCTGCATCAAAAGCAGCTTGGTGAGCAGATTGAGGGAGGTGATTCTGCCCCTCTGCTCTGCTCTGGTGAGACCCCACCTGGAGTCCTGTGTCCAGCTCTGGAGCCCTCAGCACAGGAAAGACATGGACCTGTTGGAGAGGGGCCAGAGGAGGCCACAAAAATAATCAGAGGGCTGGAACAGCTCTGCTCTGAGGACAGGCTGAGAGAGTTGGTCGTCATTCAGCCTGGAGAAGAAAGGCTCCATGTAGACCTTATTGCAGCCTTTCAGCCTATGAGAAAGATGGGGACAGACTTTATTAGCAGGTTCTGTAGTGACAGGACAAGGGGTAATAGTTTTAAACTAAAAGAGGGGAGATTCAGACTAGACAGGAGGAAAAAAGTTTTACACTAAGGGTGGTGAAACTCTGGAACAGGTTTCCCAGAGAGGTGTTAGATGCCCTATCGCTGGAGACATTCAAGGCCAGGTCAGACAGGACTCTGAGCAACCTGATCTAGTTGAAGATGTCCCTACTCATTGCAGGGGGGTTGGACTAAATGAATTTTGAAGGTGCCTTCCAGCCGAGACTGTTCTGTGATTTTGTGATGTCTCTGATTCTTCGTGAGCTGCACACATGAACAAGGAAGAAGAGATTAAATAGGCAAATATGCTTGGCCTAGACTCTAATATCTTTTTTGAAACATTTCTGGATATGCATGAAGGGATTCTCTTAATAATTTCCACTTCATTAAAAGAAACAGAAGCTGTAGGAAGACACTTAAATAGAAAAGTTTGTCTTGCTGTTGCTTTTGTAATGAAAGGCTTAAAATCCTTAGTAATAATGAGGAAAGCTGTTTAAAGTTGTTTTTTTTAAATTTTTTTTCCTTTACCCTTTGGTTCAGGTACCCTACATATTAACATTTGTGAATACCCGCGAAAGCAGAAATATCCTAGTTAGTGACTGAAAAAGCCACAGACATGGAACTTGTTTGCAACTGGAGAACACTGATGTCCAGAATGTCAACCTGTTCTGCCACCATTACCGCAAGAAAGGTAAAGGTTTAGGCCTTTTTACATTGCTACAGTGTTTTCTCTGCATGGTTAGATATTTAGACTGTGGTGGTATATGCAGTATGGTTACAGTTTTTCATCTCATACATGAAGTCCTAGCCTCTACTGTGAGAAGAGACAGCTGTCTCCTGGTAGTCTTGGGAATGATATGTCTGAAAAAAATATCGTGGTAAGAAAATACTTTTAGAAAGGTAAAGAGAGCTTAAAAAAATAGAATGACACATTTTTATTTTACTTTCCTTGCCAAGGAAATCCCAAGAGTCATCTTGGTAGAAGACTTTGTGTTTAAGACTTGGAGTGAGCAATAAAACCCTCTGTAATTGAATTACAATCATTTAAGCATGTTACAGGTTTATCTTTTGTTGTTTCTTTCGTTGGGTGCTCAGAACCTCTGGGAAGCTGCAATGAGTCCAGTCCTCCTGATGGCATAGAGCTTCCATTTTTAGCCTTGCAGGATTACAGGGTAACAAATATGAAGTCTGTGATATGTGTCTGGCTTCACCTTTTGTTTTTGTTCATGCAGGGAACTGGAAATTAACTAGAAGGGATTATAGCTGCCCAGTAGCTTGTTTTGGATGAGTTGAAGCGGTAGCCCCTGTGCAGCTGTGGCCTCTTCACAGCCACAAAGGCTGCAGCTGATCTGGGGTGTGACCTGAATTTCTTCATTCTTGGCTTTGTGCTGGGACAGTCATAGGGAAAACCACAAATCTGAAAGGGAAAGAAATAGAAGGATCTTTCCAGAAAGGTGGTGTCCTCTGCACAGACGAAGGGTGATGTCCTTGGGAAGAAGTTAGTATCAGTGAGCATGCAGTTGGAGACTATACAATAATGTGTTTATACCAGTTTGCATTAGTGTTTTTAATGCTGCTATTTTCTAAACTTTGAGTATTTTTATAACTTCAGTATTTCTAGTGTGTTTTTGGCAATGTGCTTTTTTGAGAACTTCCATATAAAACCAAGAAGTAAAAGGAGTTGTCCTGGTAGTGATTGATCCTCATATAGATCATCATCAACATTGAGGATCACAGTTTCTGTTGCTTGACAGACTGGAGTGGAATAGCAGGAAGCAGTAGGTTACAGTCTCTTCTGTGGACCAGCCAGTTAGATGAAGAAAGGTGTAGTTGCTTGTACACATCACAGAAACTGATTGAAAACAAGAGAGATCTGGCATCTGTGAGTTCTTGGTTCTATCCTACAGCGTGGGGACAGTGTTCATGTATTTAGCACAATGGATCTTTCTGCCCTGGCTATGTCACATGTGTCTCTTTGAATCTGCTCTGCTTTTCCAATTCTTTCTTGTTCCCCCAAACTCTTTGTCTTGTATCCAAGCTAACGAGCTTCCTCTAGTGTACTTCATGGGCACCACCAACGAGTAGTGATGGTACAAAGGGCAGAATTTCTCAGCAGTCAGTTCTGGTGTCACAGGGGGCCAGGACCAGAAAGTTCATTAAAAGTTCCAAACTGCACAAAGATCCCTTTTTTAATTGGGAGGATGCTCAGTGCATCTGTAGGAAGGATGTGCACACAGTGTGGTGATGGAGGTAGAGGGGGTGTGGAAGGTCAGGGCCATCTTCTATTTCAGTGAAGTGTTCAGAAAATAATGGTACTACTCTCTAGGACACTTACATGATGCACGGATAAAACACAGTTTTGAGAACTTTATAACTTGTTCAGAATTTGGCTAATACCAGGCATGACCCTGACAGGCTATGCTTTACAGTAAGTTAACCCCTTTTCTCACCCACAGTATCCCTCCCAAAGCATGCAGACAAAACAGATTCTCAGTGAAATAGCTGTAAGAAAAAGACAGAGAAAAGGGAGATTGCTCTCCTTTAACCCCATATTCAGGACAGCTGTACTCTTTTAAACTTACCAGAAAAATTCCTGACACATACATTCAGTGTGGAAAATTTCAGCTTGAGCACTTAGAGTTTGGCAAAGTTATAAACAACTGAAAACAAGGTCTTATAATGGAAAGTACTAAGCAAGGTTAACTATTGGTGGAAGTAACAGCAGTGCGTATGATACAAGCATAGATGTACATTTGTATACATTAGCAGATATAGAGTATCCAGGATGACAGATATCAGTGGCTTGATTGGATGATGGTATTTTTAATCAGGTGCAAAGCCATGAATGAGGTACAGAAGTTAATTTGTAAGCACCTTTACTTGCTCATTCTAAGCTCTGCAGGAGCAATTCAGCAAAGGTGCTACAATTGCAATGCAGGAGAACTTCTTTACCTGCTGAACACAATGAAGCTACTTCTTTTAGACCAGCATAAAGGAACTATTTAAGGAGAGCTGAGCAGGAGTTTGGCCAGTGTCTCAGTGTTTAAGCGCACTCGCTTGCTGTAAGATTGTGAGAATTAAGCTCTGGAGGTGATACTGAAGCAACAGAGTTACAGCTGTGGAAAAGTTTGCCCTTTGCCTATTCTGAGTGTAGTTTGTTCTCACCAGCCATGCAGCGTAATTCCTGTGCTTGGGAGATGAAAGGATGTGAGTTTTGTATATGCACTAAACATACCTGTCTCTTCTACTTCACTGGATTATAATGGAAAATAATATTTGAAACACTCAGTGATTTTAGCTTAACTAAACAAGGAGTGACAGAACCAATGTTATTCTTTAGGAAAATTGTAGGGAGGGCTTTGCCACATCTCCCTGCGCAGTAAAAATAGCTTTAATATGTTTGTATCAGCATTTTCTCCCCTCAAAAACTGTGTTTAGATGGCATAGGCTTTTTGCTATTTCTCTTTGGCATGGTATGCACATACTGTAGTAATCCATTTTTTCATCAGCTTGTTGCTAATAATGAGCCACCTAAGCTCCAAAAACCTGCCTCTGCTCTTAGCTGTAAAAGAATGCTTAAAGGATTAAGGGATGTCAGTCATCATCTTGTTTTTTAGCAGGAGCGTGTGTATGTGTGTGCAGGGACAAGGGGAAGAGAGCCTGAGCTGGAGTTCAGGAATTACACTGTGTGTGTGGTCTGAGGTTATTTCTCATTTCATGAAATGCATGCTTCATTCCTGGCTCAGGCAAAACTTGCACGTCACTGAATAAGTCCCTTATCCAGTTTCCAAAACACTGAAGAGATTTGAAAGGGCTCTGTGGGTGGACTGCTACTATCAGCAAAAGCAAATAAGCTAACCTATTTAGCTAAGCATTTTTTAATACTTAAACAGAATAACCTTAAGCAACACTTGAACAGTTGTGGCCAGCCAAGGGAAGAGAAGGGAAAAAAAAACCCAACAAAACACAGAGGAGTTTAAGCAGTCGCACCTTAATTAACATTAAAGGCTGGATTATAGCTGTTGGTGTGTGAAGGTGCTGTCTGATCAGTTCAGGGAGAACACTGGGGAATGATTAAATGAACTGACTGTGCTGCTAAGAGTCCCCTGTGGTGTACTAGTCATAGTTTATTCAGCATTTCATCTTCCTTTAATCGAATATGGTGTAAACTCATTATAGTCACCCCCAAAAAGATTATCCAAAGACTCCTTGTATCAAGCTGTTTTGATTTCCAACGTAAGTAAATGGCCCTACCCTGTAAAACCATCAGTGTCCAGCAGCAAAGCATTATTGTAGCAAATGCTATCTCTGTACTGAATCTCAGCACCCAAAATAAATTATGGTTCATTTCATGGCAGGAAAAAAAATATTGCAGAATGCAGTCAGGATGTTAATAAACCAAACCAGCAACTGTGGGTGAAACTCAAATGACAGGACAGCACTAGGGAGCCTTACAAAATGTTGCTATTCATCTGTTCAACTAGTTGGAAATGATGTGGCTGGAACAGGGTTGAATTACAGCAAATTTGTTTTCAATCCAGTGTTCAGTGATCAGAATATCACTGATCTTGATAGATTTACTCCAAATTAGCAATGAAACCGACATCCCAACTGTCCGACCCATGTATTTACAATATTAATTTTGTTAATGCTAAATCAAGGTGGAAGAATCTTTTTCAAAGTGAATCTCAGACAGACATCTTGGAGCCTGCAAGATCAGGATGTGTGAAAGCCCAGGCAGGGCAAAATGCAGTAACATAATTTGGTTAAGGCATCCTGTGACAGGTATGCAGAGGATGGATACACATCTCTTGGAGGTCTAACAGAGTGCAGGATTAAAGGCCTTTGCCCAAGGGAGGAGGTTCCTGCTTCATTGTGGTGTGAGAGAAGAAACACTCAGCTTCTAGATGGAAGATTTTGCTGAGACCTTTGCAACCCAGAATGCAACTCCAAATACTTCTTACCTGCCAATGCCAATGTTAAACTGGGTCCCAAGAATCTCACATTCTGAATAAACAGTGGATAAATGAATGTTGCCAAGAGGCAATTGAATCACAAGGGAGAAGTAAGAGGAATTTGATGGTTTTGCTTTCTCCATGACATTAGCAATTCTTACCTGCTCAGTGCAGGCCAAAGACTGATGAATTGCTGAAGCCATATCATGTGTTGTCTTTGCAGGATGCACAGAGACAGAACAAACTCATGAGACTGTGCAGTTCTTGTCTCTGTCCACAACCCAGCACCACAGACCTCCCTCATCACATCTTCCCCGTGAGAAGGAGAGGGCGTGATTAGCCTTCCCTTTAATGCTGGGTTTGCATCTGTCCCTAGTTGCCATCTCCCCATGGGGAAACTGAGTCATAAGACAGGTAAATGGCGTATGCAAAACATCTGTGATGGACCCAGATTGCTGTGGACATGAGCTGCAAATCTGTTCTTCCTTTCTTACATTGCATAGCATCCTGCAGCAGATATTCTGCTGGGCTGGTTGACAGACCTGCCTGGATGGTGAGCCCTGGAGGGGATTGTGGCAAGAAACCCTTTGTGTGGTCAAGGATGGATGGTATAGAAATATCCAAAGTGCATGCAGTTACAATCTAGACAAGTTACTCAAGATAAGCCCAGAAAAGATAAATGTGTCTGGGTATGCGTAACTAAAAGTTAAGGGTAAACAAATCTGGACAGCAGAAGAACTTAGCTGATAAGCAAAGGTGGGATTTGAAGAAATTTTTAGGGTTTACTACAGGCCTATCACGAATGATCCAGAGAGAGTTCTGAATAACAGCATACCAATGCACTACAAAAGTCATTAATGTTTTCTGTGCCCTTGGATGACAGCAGTTGATGTTGAAATTCTCCACATTCTCAACAGCTCCAAAGCTGAAATTTGTCTTGTGTTGTTGTTTATTTAGTCTGACTAGTTCTGGACAAGGTGTTAGCCCCTCGTTCATTTGTGCTTAATGCACAGCAGTGAGTCCAGCTGCTGAATATGGGGCTTTTCTCTGAAGTTGTCTGCATTAGCGTCTGGCTACTAAGACCAAGCTGTGCTGCCAGACCTCCATGACACTGTCCAGACAAGGCTTTCCCAGACTTGGATGAGCCTAGGAAAAAAAAAAAAAAAAGCAAACCCAAAACCCTCTTTGAGAAATCAATGCCAATTTCAAATAATGCACTGCAAAGTGCTTCTGCTTGTGAAGCCAGCAATCAGAAAACCAGAGGGCTCTGAACCAATTCCTGTTGTAGGACCTGATGCTGACTTCTTGATGGTAAATGACCACATTACTCCTTGGGGCCTGTGGGTGCCAAAGCAAAGATGCATGTGAGAAAACTCACTGGCTGAAAGCAAGGGCATGTTTTAAACACTAGAGGTAGTTTAGTAACCCAAGCCTGTTTCTGATTAAAATAAGACTCCTTCAGATGAATGGAATGTAAACCGCATACCAATTATTGGAATCCCATAAAGGAAACTCCCTTTTCCGTCTGTCTATCCATCCATCCGCCCACCCACACAAGCACAGTGTCTTACAAATATCCCTCTGTAGAAATGATGGAAAAATTCAGTGCTTGCTTCCTTTTTCCTTACCTCCCAGGTGCTGGATGACAACTGAAGAGACGAAATTGCAGTGAAGCCACTTAAGCACTTATCAAAGAAATGGACCTGCTAATTAAAAGGATAATATTTCCTGGCACCAAGACAAAACACACAAAGCTGAATCTCAAGGACTTCCTCAAGCAAACTTCTGTGGGAATGTGGCTGTGTGAGGGCTGCAGGAACAAGCCTTAAAGTAAGACCTGCTCAAAGTGAAACCATCAGATCAGTGCACTCATTAGAAAAAAACACTAAGGCGTGTGTATACCTGCTTCATTTGCCAAATGTGTCATTGCTTTGCATTCCTACTTCTCTTTTTATTGAGGCTTTTCCATGTAATTGATTACAGTAATTAATTTTGCCATCACTTCTGTGAGGCAGGAGGTATTTCTCCCAGGTCAGCTGTGCAGTGTTGGTTTTACAGATGGCAAAACCAAGATGTAAAGTTCGGAGACAACAAATCAGTGCTGGAGTATGGTAGAGTCCCGTTCCTGGCTCTGACCACAATACATGCTGTTTCTGCTAGGTATGCGTTAATCTCAAACAAAGCCCTTAAACTAGCAGATCTTCCCTATGCGAATGAAGGCGATGCATCTATTTTAGTGAGCACTCTTCTAATATCCATGACACCACATAAGGAATTTAGATCCATGATAAAAGCAACACTATGGCATGGTTTTTTACATTCCTACTCTAATTGCAGGACAGTTCAGTCTCAATGCAAAAGGCAGCCTCTGGACCACTGGAAGAAGTTTTAAATGTTAATAATTTGGGGAAAAGTTGGGTCTACCGTGGTATTACGGTCTAGTTCATGCTAACTGTTTTTTTATACTCTACTGGCCTCTAGAGGGATAATTTATACACAGGCTGAAGCAGTAACCTAGCGATTTTAAGCGTTACTGCCTACTCTTCGATCTTCATGCCAGGTAGTTATTTTCTGTTTTGCAAGACTTTCAGGCAGTGAGGCTTTGTAGCTCTTTGGAAACACTCTTTTCACTTCCGTGGTTTTCCTTCTCTCCAGGCAATAGATGTAAGGTGTGTTTCTTCTGCTCAAATAAATAAGGGTAAAAGATCCTGGCAATAAACGCCTTTCAACTGCTGAAGTGAGAAGCTCTGAGGAAAATGTGCCAGAGGAGTGAGTGAAAGAGAGAAGTGCTGAAAAGAGAATACAGTGTTTTAAGTATACTGTGTATCCATAATTTAAAATCTCCTAAACACTAAGAATAACTCTCATGAATCCTGTCATATTCACTGGAAAGCATAACTACATCATGAAAGAAAAAAAAAAAAGAACCACCACCAACAAAAACCATCACGCGTTTGAAATCCCTGAAAGACAGCTCATCTTCTTTGGTTTTTTGTGCATTCTGTTTCTCTGTGCACTGCAAGGGTTTGCTGTATTCTCTACTTCATTCCCAGACCCCACCTTTTGTTATATTTTTTCAGAATATATGTATTAAAGTTGAGAAAAACACTGAACAGAAAGTTTGACAGTTTTCTGCCACAGGTAGGTAATGGTCTGTAAGCAGTAACTGCTTTCAGGGCATCTTGTGGCTTTGTTCCGTATTAAGTACCTATATTCTTAATGTTTAAAGTGCACCTTTCTGTAACTTCAGAGCACAGCAGGCATCTTGGTACTTCTATGTGAAGGCCTGCGTTACTGCTCCAAAATAATCTATACCCTTTATCCAGCACCAACAGTGTACATCTTCCAGGTCCTCACCTCCGTCCTGGTCCTTTACCTCCACTCCTGATGGCCAGTTTTCTCCCAATTGAAATGTCTTCTGTCTCCTCAGGATAACTCCATCATCTCCCGATTGTCAGTTTTGCACTTGGAGTGAAGTCAGCTCGCTGGACTCCAACTCAAACTAATTGTAATTCCTCTATGCCTAATGATATGATAGTTGTAGAATATGCTTATATTAGCTTCTTCTTTTCTCTTTGAGGTGACTATCATGGGCATTCAGTGTAGGGACGTGACTTGTCTAGAGACCATCCTTACCTCAAACACTATGTTACTGTTTAAGTTGACATACTTGTTTCCCAGTTTTTCCTACAAAGTCCTTTGCAACATTTAACCATGTATGGGAAATATTATTGGGTTCTGTGAAAAGTCAAGTAGGGCCCCTGTGGTAGGACAGACATCCGTCGTGGGATTTGCTTCTGTTAAGCCTTATTCTAGTAAAACCCTGAGGGAAGCAAAATGCTGTAATAATCAAGACCTGCAGCTGTAAGCTACAGCAAAATTCGTCTTGACTCCAGGAGGGCTGGGCTTCCAGTCTTGTGTGGAAAAAACAAAAGATACCACATCACTCCAGTGTGCCTGCAACCAGTGGAAAGATTTCCTCTCATTCCTTCTCTGTGCTGTTCTGCATATACATCATCAAAGTCCCGCAAATTGAGTTATTTATGAAAATTTGTATGTACTCTTCAGCACATATAAGAAGTGATCAAGTCCAAAGACTGAAGTGTAGTGTAGTGACATATAAACATTTTGTGAGAACTTTTAAAATTATCTGAATTACTATTGATGCTTGCTGTGTCCCACTTGGGTAGCTAGATGAGGTAACCAGTATAAAGCTAATCTTCAAGAGGCTGTATATTTGCAATTATCAAAGATGACGTTCAATCTATGCAGGTTATATGTACTACTAGTAAAAAGTATCTCCAAATGGAGAACAAATGAAACAAAGGAAATTCTGACTGTTATGATTCAAGTAAGAAAATGGAGCTGTGTAGAGCTTCTGAGTTTTAGTGCTGTTTTGCAGGCTTGGTTAGTGTGTGGTGTACAAAAGGAGGAAATTACAAAACAGCGATTGGCTGGCTTGGCCCGAAACTGTGCGCTAGAAATTACTGGATTAGTGGTGACAGTAACTAGAGATGCCAGGGAACTGCAACAGCGACATGTCATCTGTGCAACAAATAACTGGGGTCAAAGAGAAAGCACAAAGACCACATTCAGAGACTGTGTCCTTTTGTTGTGGGAAACAGCCTCACAATGCAAATGCTTATTCGTTTGAACAAACCTTGAAGAAACTGCTGGAAATTGGGACAAATTCAACAAATACGCAGGTCAGTGCAAGCCTTTCAGGAAGGAAGACAATGCTGGAGTATTTTGGATTCATAAGGTCTGAGGTGACAGCACAGAACGGGCTGAAAATGTTGTAGCAATTCTGCAACTGCTACATGACACAACACTGATGTTATTAAATGAGAGTTAAAACAGAGCTTGATAAAATCTCTGAGCTTCCTCTAACTTCACAGCTAGACTATCACAGGCAACCTAGAGGTATGAATATGCAAAAAATCTTGATGCTATGAGCAACTTAAACGGGGGAAATCCATCTTTTTCTCTTCAGCATTATTACAGTAAAGTTCACAGGTAGTTGTAAAAGGCTGAAGCTAAAACTCTGTCTTGTGAAGCACAGGAGTGTGGTGTTCTTTGGCAGAGTGGGGCAAAAGGATATTCATCTGATCTGCTTGAAGTACAGAGTATCCATATAGCTTACTATGGAGCCTAACTTAAGTGCTGAATCTCACCGCCTTCCCCCACTCAGCCTTTGGTCTAAATCACTCATTATGCTCTTGAATTTGGAAGCCGTAAGAGGCATGTAACATCAGTGAATGTGGCCCAGAGTGCCTGAGGGCTTAGAAAGAAAGAGGCAAAAAGAAAATTCCCGCCTAAATGAAAACGGTGCTTCAGTTTCAGATGTGTCAGTGTTGGATCAAAACTGGGGTGCCAAAGAAGCCCATGGTAGATATTTTGCACATGGAATAGAGGTGTACCATGTGCTGGAAGTCTTTCCTGTCCTTGCATTTCAGTCTTCCACATCAACACAACGTCACTGTGCTCATGTTGACAGGAATTTAGCAGATACTAAGGGCCAATGGGTAAGACATTTTTATCTCCTGTTGCAAGTAATGAACTTCTAAATCTTGCCCTGGGAGTACATGCAATGGTCTTATGAAAATGACAGATAAATGTGGCCATTTATGGCACCGGCTATTATTATATTAATTTCAAGCTATCAATTAAGTGCAAGTGTTAGTTGCTTTCCAATGGAAGCAGGAGGTATCAACAGTGAGTGACAAGGACAGTACTTTCATGGCATAATCTGATATGATGGGGCAATATCTAATATGACCCCACATTGGCTAAACTGTAGTGTATTATGGCAAAAGGACTCGTAGAGAAAAAACTGTTTGTAGCCTTTTTAGTTGGAAACAAATTAGAGTAGCTAATTTGTATTTCAGAGGATTGTTCCTAAGTTGCAGGTCTTCTATGCTCCGAGCAGTGTCAGGGTATTGGGAAGATGCTGAATCAAAAGTCTTTCAAAGAGGTAACCAGGTATTCATATACAACTAAGGGGGGAAATTTATTTTGTTTTATTAATACTAATGTTTCTGTAACTTTTTAGTATCTTTTTTTTATAGATTCATAGAGTTTAAGCCAAAAGGGACCATTAGCTTCTTTCACAAACACTGAATGTCATTTGCTTTATGTTAGGGCATTAAGTATACTAACAGTATAGGTACTTTAAACAGCTTTTACTGTGCTTTATACTTTCAAGACTGGCCAAAGAAACATGTGCATAGATAGCCTTCAGATGTTCATTTTAATTAGCAAATCTGAGTATCTGAAAGCAAACCAGTTTTTCCACATTATTTTGCTTTATCAAGAGCACAATATATGAGGGTAACCATTGCATCATCCATTCTTGTTCATCTGCTCTAACTGTCAAAACCAAGAAAACTGATTGCCAGTAAACCAGTTGTTTTTGGTTTTGTTTTTTTTTTCTCTTTCCTGGATACAGGAATACAGGGACCTATGCTGGATTTATGTTTTCCAGACCCCATCCCACTTCCTTGCTAGAGTTTGAAATTGCTGAGCAGGATTTCCAGTGGCAACTCCAATATGGAGTTCACCTTTCATGACTATAACCTTTTTTCTCAGGGAGATTTTAGAAATTCTCCAGGAAAGGGAAGCAACTCATTGGAATAACGCAAGAAAACCACTACTTTCAGTTTGCAGTGCAGACTCTTTCTGGCAACAGTCTGAGTGGACCTATTCAGCACACTGAATGCAGTAGCACAAAGGACGGGACTCTTTAATGAGAGACTTTGTTATCTCTCTCTTTTTTTAGCCTTTATTGTTGAGGAAACTGGAAGGTGTTTACTGAATCAAGCAGAGCTGGGGTGGGGAAACGCTGCCACTGACAACTGAATTCTCTCTCTAACACATTTAGCGTGCAGCTATAGCGCCAAGAATTTAGCAGGTAATTGCTCACTGTGTGCAGGGGTCTCGCTTGCAGAACTGCAGAGCACTCATAAGAGCCATGGAAGTCAATGGAAGTGGTGTCTGGAAAATGTAAAGTGCCTGCTAGTGCCGAAAAGTCTGAAAAAAAAAAAAATAATCCCAGGAGCCTCAATTTAGGCACACAAAAGAGGTGGGCCCCTTGGACATTAATCTGTGCTTCAATTCCCATCTTTTATAGCAGTCCCTCATTTCATAGGCTTGTTATAAATGCAGTCTGTGAAGCACTCAAGTATTATAATACGAAGGAAAACAGAGAGACCTGCAAGGAACTTAACTCTTCTGTCTTCAAAGCTGTCTCTGAATTATGCAGAACACTGGGGATGGGACAAGCTGATGACTAGCAGCCCAGTCTATAAACCCTTACCATACCCTGAGGCACACACACAACTGAACCCAAGGAAGATTTTATGGGTGAGGGAAGTTCTGGTGTTCTTCACTTTAAAGAATTGTATCTGCAGCTTCATTGTGTATTTTTAGTTCTACATGTGTGCACCACACATGCAGAATGCTGTTGTCTCTAATGGCTTTGCTTTTCAGGATACTTATAGTCCTAACTGCAATTGGAGATTCCTGAAATATTCCTTATCTTCCTAGGCTTCTCGTTCACTAGAAAACTGTTTGTGGGTTTTTTACCTCATGTCATCTTTTATGTTTAAATCAGAGAAATAAATATTTATTTGTCCACACACCAACCCTCCATCCTCCAGAATCACAAGGAAAATCAAGAGCTTTGTATTCTGTAGGACTGTCATGTCCTTACCTGATTTGGTTCTCAGTTCTGTAAGTGGTCATTTACTGGTCCATTTGACAACTATTTAGCATCTGCTTTGTTTCTATCTGCCTACTCCCTGCCCTGTTTTTTCTGAGGATGTCCTGTCTAATATTTCAATGAAAGGATTTCTCTGATAATACTAACATTCACAAAAATTGCCTCGTATTATGCACAAGGTAGCACATTCTTTTCTCAGCACAGTATGAGTTGCTTTCTCAACTTTTCTTGTAAGTGGTACTTAAATTTGCAGTATGTCTCACTTTAGGTCTATCAAATACCACAGAGCTTTCTCTTCTACCAGTAAAAGAAACCTCATAAATTTTTAATGGCTATCATTCAGTGTACTCCTTACTTCAAAGGCACTTCTGCGATCTTACTGGAATTTCCCTTCTTGAAGATATATCCATAAAAATTGTCATTACATATAATCATCACTGGAAAAGCAAAAAGGTGACTAGATGCAGTATACATTTACAATGACTGTAGGGACATGACTGAAAGATCACATTCACGATTGTCAGCCTCAGGGTGCAAGATCCCCTTCCAGTGCCCATCCATATCACAAAGGAATTTTTGCAGTATACTGCTCTCACAGCCTGAGTCTATAGGAGATTTCTCATTCATCATACAGAAAATGGATTAATTTGCAACAAAGACAACAAATCTCTAGCTTGTGCATGCGCCTTATTTGACATCCCGTGCTTCTTTTTGTTCCTGTTCTTCAGTTCGTAGAGACCAAATATGATATCCTCGAGTGAAGCAGGCAACCAGGGGAATGCTGGGTTCTTCAAGATTTGCAACTTCCAGATGTTTTTACACAACTGTTCGAAATTGAGATGTTGGGTGTATGGCTTTCATTTTGTTTTTCTACAGTACACTCTTTTGCTCCTTTGTCACCCCTTCCTTTGTGTGGTATTTGAGATGGTTTAAGGTAAGGGCATATATTGTCTGTCCATTTTTATTGTGGCTCTGGATCCAATCAGTGCTGCTAGTGGTTGAGTGAACTTCTCTGTCTAGCAGCTTTTTACAAGCTTCTTTACGCTGTCTGAGTAGTTGTGTCTTTCTTTGACAAAAATGTTTGACACTACTGGATTGAATGAAATAGAAATTTTCAAATTAATTTCTGAACTCTGCTAATGAAAAGGAGTAATGTGAAAAAAATAAATCACTACTTTGAAAAGACTCCTGTGTTGTGTCTCGTAAAAGAGCCTTCAGATGTTCTTTAGTATGAACTCTATTTATTTTTATTACTCTTCCTAATATCTAATAATGAAACCTTCTATTTATGTGCTTCATCTTCAAAGTGCCTTAAAAACATTTGCTATCTGAACATCTGGAGGACTGGATGTCCTACCATTCAAAGTGTCTCCCACTACTACACAAGATAATCTTAAATGATTCCAGCATGACCTTACCGCCTGCCAGACTTCTCGGAGGATGATTTTTCTTCAACTTTAACCTCATCTCCTATTTGCCCAAAGGTTTCCAGCATATTTTAGACATACTTGGCTGTAGATTCAAACATGTTATAGCAAAAATAATACATTTCTGTATGACACAAAAATTGAATTTGATTATTTTGCAACTGGAGTTTTTTAATACATTGTATTTGGTTGCCTTAATCTCAGAAAGCTTAATGCAACATAACTGTATTTTAAGCTCTTCCATTTCACTTGGGCTTATTTGCCATGTTCTTCCTTCACTAAGACAAATTTACATTTTTGCTGGTGGTTTAGTTGTTCCATCACAATCTAGTTACAAGAATTCAATGCCTTTCCAATTGCTTGAGCTGGTCACATTCATGATCTCCTACAGGAGTCAAACTTTACCTGTGTGGGTGTTGAAGGGGAGTTTCAAGCAAGGTAAGGGAGCTCAACTGATCGACTCAGTTGTGAAGTGTTCCATCCCCAGACACAGGCTGTGGTGCCTACAGCTGCAGTGGAAGCCTTTAGTAGCTATCAAGCCTGCTCCCTGTCACCATCTGTGATTGCCCCATGTCAGAGATTATCACCTCCCAGCTCCTGAGACAGAACAATAACAGAGTGCTCCCTAATTCCCTGCCAGCAGAGCCAGCTGTATTAACCTAGGTTAATAAATCACTTAAGGTAATTTTTCTGTGGTTTGCAGTTGAGGGGAGAGTATTATCAGGCAGGAAAGCAGCTCAGGAAGTCCATAGCCTCCTCCATAGCATCTCCCATAGATCCCTATACAGTAGTGGAGCTCAGGAGTAACTTTCTGTAACAATGAGATCACACTGCTGAAGAAAAGGATTAATTGAACCGGTAATCAAGCGAACAGTTTTGCCGTGGGACTTTTAGTATTCACTGGGATCTCACATTAGTCTTACATGGGGTATAAGCCTGGTTTGTTCAAGCAAAACAAACAAACCCCAAACACTCAATTTGCACAGGCTTTTAAAGTAAGAGCATAATAATAATTCTGCAAACTCAAATTTGGAGCTGAACTTTTCTCTCTTCCTCCTGAACAGTCATTCAGGGCCTATTTGCCCTGCTTGGACATATTTAATTTTTCTTTTTTCACTGGGATCCTGTGGTAGTTGAGATTGGGAAATAGCAGATGAATGTGTTTTATGGGAAAGTTTAAAGGAAGGAGTTCATGCACAGCATGTTATCAATCATGTCTTGTAAATATGATTACAGCATTTACACTGCATCACATCAAAAGCCAAATGTTATGTGACATCTCCACCATCGTAAACTTTAAGGAAGCTTTCTAAAAGTGTAGTGATCCATCTCTGAAACTGGATGCCTGCTGTCAGCATCGGAAGCAACAGTGCTCTGATCTGGAAGAGCTGGTAGCAGAGGGTGCAAATGCCAAGCTGTCAGTGGTGTGGCCACTTAGGGGAGAACCAGAGATCCGCTGTCACCTGCTCCAGTTGCAGTGAGCAAGTTTGGCATCTCCCCAGCTGTGCCTGTGATGAAATCATTATGGATGTCTTGCTACAGCATCTGGAGAGTCATCTGTGTTTAACCACTGCCTCCCACTATCCTAGTGGAGTTAACTCTGGTTAATTTCATTGGGCATTTTGTTGTTAGAACTTGTCGGTTTTTTACTATCATTTTACAAAGATTGTGACTTTTTGGATATTTCTATCAGAACAGAGTAAAAGTAAGTTTTTTCACTTTATGGCTGGGGAAACAGATCTGAACAGAAAGACTGGGTCTGAATTTTTCACTTTTTATTGAGATGCAACCTATTTCTGGCTCACATTTTTACCCACCATCACCATCCTCCATTGTGTACATCTGAGCGGTAGCTTCTATGCGAGAAAAAGAGCCTGGCTTTGAGACTGAGCGTGATTTATTCTTCACTCGTTAACCGCTCCTCAACTCTCCTGTCAAGGATTCTGGGTAATGTAGTCCATGGGGTCTCTCCTTGGAGTAAACGTTGACAGATGGTTCATGTTAGTACTGTGAGAGACGATGCTACGAACAGCCCTGGGCACAGGAACCTAACACAATACAACTGCAGTCCAAAGAGTGGGCTGTGTGCCCGTGCTATCTGCAGAGACTGTTTGTCCAAAAGAGAGCCTATGAGACTCTACACAGCAGGACTTGTGGGCACAGGGAGGTGGAATGGGGACATGCACTGGAAAAGAAGTTTAACCTCTGGATGCTGGGATCTGGAATGCAGGAACAATGAGAACAAAATTGGTTGGAAATTGAGATTTCTGTTCTGAAGGAAATTCCAATGGTTTGAAACAAAGCTTATTCCAAAACAGAGCAAAATGCTAACATGCTCCCGTCAAACTGAAGTCTGACAGGGTTTGATTACTGTGGTAGTATTGAAAAAAAATTTATTTCAATATCAGTGTTTTAGTTCTATGGAACTTTGAAAATTAAATCAGCCCGTGTAATGGATGATGTCCATAATATGTAACTATTTAACATAGACTGCAGTATTATATAAATTTGATATTTGTTACAGTCTGAACAACTAAAGGTTAATCAAAATAGAGAAATGTAAACTACATATTCCAAGCACTTCCTGACAAATTTGTGGAAGCTAACCCATTCCTACAAAGCTTTCTCATTCCGACAAACTGCGTGTTTTTATCTCGTCTAAGTGGGGATATCAGCACCCATCATCTTACAGCTGTGGCCCGATGGAAGCAATTCTTTTGCTACTCTCCATAGGAGGTCAAGAGCTGTCCTGATAGCACTGATCCAGCACTATTGTGCTAAGCCCACATATTCAAGTTGATAGAGCAGGATTTAGCATATTAGCAGTTTTCTTATGAATTTCCTTCTCTTCGGCTTGTTAAACCAAAGTGCTGAGTTCTGGGCAGTTTCCATGGCACTACTGCCTGATCAGACATCTGCTTCATCTCTCCATCTCAACAGAAAGACGTGGCCTTTTCCCATCTGCTTGTTCCTTGGTACAGCCAGTATTAGACTTGTAGACAGTACCAACACTGTCACAGGCAAAGGTAATTTATCATAACTTATAATTTTTTAAATATCTCCAGAACAGCAACTCAGTTGTCCCTGATACATTTTTATATGTCACTGTACAATCCATAATGAAAATTTCCTGTAAGGCACAGTTCTTCCTTGATTTGCCCAAGGGCACCTTGGTGCATCTCTTTCAAAAGCAGGAGCTGAATCCAGCGATCAGGAAAACGAAAACCATGGTTTTCTCAAAAAGACATATTTGTAGGGCTGTGATGCCTCGGCTTCATGACTTCTAGCAAACTGGCTAGTTTGCATTCCCAGCAGACAGTAATGAGAGATCAGTGCATTTGTCTTAATCTTTGGTTAGAGCTAAACACAAAAGATAGAGACCCAGATAAACCATTGAAACAGCTTTAAGCATAGTCTCTGTATCTAAACAAGGCAGTAATTCAGGAAAACAGAGATTTCATCAACCAGGTATAAATACATTCTGTCCTTTCAGGACAGAAAAAGTAACCTGATCTGCATCTGGAGGTCACGTTTGTGCTGGTAATTGTGTACTTTATGTCATTTTTAAAAGGAACATATGCCATAAATGGCTGTGGTCTTGCAAAGGAAATCACAAGATATCACCGAAATTTGTATATCTCAAAAAATCATCCAACATGTGTCTTTCCTGGTAGGAGTAAACCATTGCACTGGTATGTATCCACCAATGTGAACAGAGCCCTTAACATGCAGATTACAGATGAGGACATGTAATCAGGTCAACAGTAGCCATGACTATCTGTTGCCACCAAGAGGGGTAAGTGTCCCCTGTACTAAAAGCAGATTAAATCCACGCTATACACTGACAGCACTGTACAGCTGCCCTTTTGGGAAGAAGAACAAGTAGTGTTGGGGGAGCTTTGACCTCCTTGACAGCCTATAAAATGCAGTCAGACAGCAAAGGTGAGCAATTTCTCCGCTGCCAAAATCTATCAATTGCCAGAGCTCCTTACACGATGTCTTATCGTGTGTCCTGCTCCAAGTCTGTCCAGCACCTCCCTGAGACATATCAGACCACCAAGGCTCAGGCTGGTCTGTACACCTCTGGCAACTTGATATCCCTTTCATCACTTGCTCTACTCACTTCTAAAGACCAGCAAAATGAGACTGGTTTTATCTAAAGCTGAAGTGGGTATGATGACACAAGAAGCTCTTTCAAAAGATTCTGCCAGTAGATAAATAGGGTATTTTGTAGCCTGAGAATTCACCTGGATTTGTCACTGCTTCAAAGTAATCAGAAAACAGTTTCTAAAGCGAAGTTTTCTTTCAGTTCTAGATATTAAAGTATTTTTTGTTTTATCCTTCTTTTGCTTTTGTTTGACACCATGAGAGAAATTCGGATGCTTAAACTTAGATGTCTAGTATCATTGTAGGTGCTATGAGGTATCACACTTTATGGACAGCTGTGGTTCCAGATATCTGCAGAGTTCCCACGAGTCCTTTTGAGTGGCTGAGAATGGCTCAGATCATGGTGGGCTCCTGCATCAGAGCAACTGCAATTGGCTTTTTTGCTGTTGTTGGAATATCTCTCCCATGAGGTACCTTAGCTATAACACCGCTGCTATGGTATACAGGAATAGCTGTGGCTTATTACCAGTCCTAAGCATTTATTAGGAAGGTGAAATTCATGTATTATTGCAGAGGTATGAAAATACTGACAAAGAAAACTGGATAATTCTCCATGCTTTTAGCTCACATTTGGGAAAATGAATGCTTCAAAGCATTGCACATAGGGTTTGTTCAGCCTCAAGCTACAAGTATCTTCGCCTGCCTTTCTGAGGTCCAGATTGCTTAATCCCACCACAAGACTCATCCACCACCTCACTAAAAGCACATTTTTGCCTCCTTGGTAGAAAAGGGACCATGGAAGTGGCACATCCCTCTGTAGATCCACTGAGACCTACCAGCCCCCCTTTACTGCATCCCGCCCCACAGTACACCCACACAGTCCAGTGGTACCAACCCTGCATCTGCCACTCAGAAACTGCAACGAGGTTGGCTTCGGGTGGCTGCCCCCAGCTGGGTTCCTGCAGATGCTGCTGTGTCCATACTTGCCGTGAGCTCAGCCATGTTTGTGGCTCCTCTCCATGCTTGGCACAGGCTCTCCCGGTTGGAAACACAGAGCAAAACAAAGCCCCCTGCCACCTCTGGCTGAGCTTTTTAACTTTGTTACTAAGCCAAAAGCTGTCACTTGTGAATTCAGTGTCCTTCTGTAACTATACTTAGAATAATAATCTATTAACAATCAAAACATAAACAAGTTTCAACTAAACCTTCAAAACTCAGCAAGTAAACTTATCAGTAAGCATGTAAATGGAGACATCCAGAGCTGTATTTTATCCTACTCCAGACAACAGAGGTGCATTTAAAATTTAAAATTAACATTCTCCTGCACCAAAAAGGAGATTTGTATGTCTTCTTCTCTCTCCTTTAAACCCATCAGTTCAGACAATGTTTACTCTTTTCTCATCATTCCTGTCTTGAACCACTGTCCTCTGCCATGCCTTCTGTTTGTCATGCCTGATTTAAACCCTTTGGGACAGAGGAAATATCTGTGTTTGTAAAATGTTCAGTAAATTAATGGTGCTGTGTAATTTATGATTGTAAGTGCAGAACATATTTCAGTTTGACATTCCAGCTTATATTTTTAAAGCCATAAATAAAGTATTTATGAGCAAGATCTTGAACATTTTATTTTTAACATGTTATACTTGAATGTTTATTTCAAGGATGTATAAATATTTAAATAATGTGGGCAGAATGTATTCCTTTAATTTCTCCTTCTTCAGGTGATATTGAGGGACCAATGCCCTCTCTACTGCCAGAAAAGGGATATTTTACTCTGCGTATGAGGATCCAGCATACTGTGAGTCATCAGGGAAGAGTGAGCAATGATAACTCCAGCTGAAAATGGTTTTGGAAAGGACAAACAATGACTCCCTTTCAAACCCACTTGTGAACGAAGCTGATATACAGAAATGTTATTTTGATATAGCACAGGGTGAGTATGAACGTTCATCTCTTAAGAAAATATTTGAGTGCAGCTGTTGCTCTCTTGTCCCATATGGTTATGCTTTTAAGCATGACTAGAACTTGAAACATTTTCCATTTATTAAGAAAAAAAACCTTTAACAAAATATTTTTCCCAAAACTAATATTCACATGTGAGTCTCTGTTTCTGATATTTTTCTAATTAGTTAATCTCTTGCTCCTAGTCCCTTGTCCCCTTCCTTTGTTCCTTATACATTTTGCACCCACAGGTCTGAAATCTTCCTGACTGGTTTGAGACTGTGGAAAGGCTAGGCTGCCTTGGTTTTGCTCCAAAGGGTCTTTATTTACCTGTTGTGACGGTGTGTAAACTCTCACAGACCAGGTGTGCTAACTCTTTGTTAGAGACTCAAACCAATCATCCTGTGTTAATGTGGAACCTGACAGTTTCCTGCTGTGTTTGTCTGTGTGGGACTGTATATCAATGTATATCAATATACCACCTTTTCACAAGTGCTTAATACTTACAGCTTCTAGTGCTTACATGACAGAGCTAGGATGTCAGCAGTCAGTGCCCAGTTTGAGAGCCCCCTTGAAAAGATATGAAGAAGAAATGTGGATCCTTGATATCAGCAGAAAAGACACTAAGCGTGATAACATTTAGAGTGAGTAGTTAGGGAACATTTATTACTAGTATCGCAATCTAGAGAAGTTTGGAGAAGAAATTATGGGGTTTGCCTATTCAAAAATTTAATGATAATGGGTTAAGCCACAAAAATTTGTGAAACTGCCTTAAATAAACAGTTAAACTATATGTAATAATGAAAGTCACGTTCTTTCTATTCTTCTTTCTTTGAGGCTAACGGCTGCACCAGAGATTTCAAACTTTAGTTAGGGAGTCTATATCCTAGTCACAAAAAAACCTTGATTCAGCAATTTAGCTGCTTGAAGCTTTAAGAAAGAGATTCAAAATATCCTGAGGCGCTGGATGACATCATGCCTCAGCAACTCTAAAAAGATAAAAACAAGCTTTAAAATACCTGGAAATGCATCAGTGACCAAACTGATTTGATAGCAATTATGCAGTTTCTGCATAGTTGTATAAAAAAAAGGACAAAATCCCTGTTTTTCCCAGTCTTTTTGTGTGACTCAGCACCTGCTGAAATCATTGGTAGAACAATGGAATGATTGCCATCAGCCTCAGAGAAGGCTTTGAATAAAGTCTTCAATCAGGAAGATGGGAAGGCTGGAGCCACAGCTGGGGAAGCAGGAGAACATGAGGAAATACAGGGCTTTTAGGCTAATTTTTGTGAGTGTTTTTCCTATTAACCATGCGACGGATGCACAGATGATGTTCAGCTACAGAAGTGAGGTCTTGTTCCAAATTTGGGACTATTTAGACTTGCTCTTGTAATGTCTTTTATTCAGATGGAGAGTAAATGTTCAAAGGATTTAGTATTAGCTTGCCTTCTAATGCTAAGTACAAAATAAAGGCATGTAAAATATGTCTCCAGCTGAAAAATTGCATCTTGTAAGACTGAAAATGAATATGACCAAGATTTAAAATGTGATACTGAAGAGTCAGAAGCAGTATATAACTGTAAAAAAAAAAAAAGGAACCAACATGAATATGAACCTCCAGTATTCGTTTGCATATATGAAGGCCAAATGTCAGAGTTTCATCCTAGAAATTCCACTCTCACTGGTTAACAGGGGATTTTCAAGCTTACTCTAAAATTCCAAGCGGTTCCTTTAGCTTCCTTGGGACTAAGCAGGTGTCAAGGTTTCTTCAAATGGGTAAGAATTTTCCTGAGTTTACACCCAGCCACGCAGCTCCCCACCGCTGACGCATGGACTGGGACCCTGCTGACTTGCCTGAACGCTGCTCACTGTGCTGATGACAAATTTCTGCCTCTTGCCTCTACACAATTTTTTTGTTTGACTAGTCAACAGGCCAAGTAGTGACCAAAGTATCCAGGTCATTGCAGATGAGGCCACTCAGACGCAGCGCAGTCTCATCTCCGCAGGCAGTTTTCATCACACCAGCTGCTGTGGGGAGGATGCTCATGAGAGTGATCCTCAGCTCCTGGTCTTCAGAATTCTGTGTTTCTGAAATTCAAATCACAGGAAGCCTGTAATAAGATCATAGAGACATCAAAAACATTTCCATAAGAGTTAGGGCTACTGACCACCAAAAAGTTCTTTGTCTTTCCAGATACTGTGGTCTGAGTTGATTTTTCAGTATACCTTCTTGATAATCCTAATTTTGATCAGTTTTGGGAATAGTGATTAAATACAGCTTCAAACTCATGTAAAAGTAACCACAATTACGTTAGAGGGGTTTTTTTGTTTTGTTTTGGTTTGGGGTTTTTGTTTTGTTTTGTTGTTTGGTTGGTGTTGGTGTTGGTTTGGTTTGGTTTTTTACATCCTGGCAGTAATTGTTCCTCTCTTTTTCTTTTCTGCTTTCTTCTCTGGCCCCTGATTATTCAGCTAGAATAGCTTTATGTAATGTACATTTAAGTGTCCAGGAAAACAGCCATTTGTACCATCAGGAGTCATGAATGCATTTCTACAGAAGAATTATTTGATCTTCTCATGCATGCTGATTCACAGGCTTTTCTTAATTCTGAATTTGTTTGTTTGAGTCTGGAAGACTTAGATCTGCGAAACTAACTGTGGTATTTTTCACTGTTGCTATTTGATGAGATTCCAACTAAATTTAATTCTGAATGTCTGTGAACCTTTGGTGTCCGCAAATATTGAATGTTCAAACTTAAGAAAAACAACTTCTTACCCCTCGTGAGAGGGAGGGAAAGAATTTAAATGAGCACTTGAATGCTTATAGAATAAAAAGTCTTCTATGCACTTGGCTATGGTGTGTGCAACTCAGAATTCAGTCTCACCAGCACCAGAAGAATTGAATCTTGGTTTTACATATGGAGGTTGGGTGAGACCCTGTGTGAAAGTACTATACAAAAGAGTTGCAATCCCAGGCAACAGAGTACCCATGGACCCAGACAGTTTCTTTCCAAACTGCACAGTTACCAGGGTGGTGTATAGCACCTCAGATGGGACAAGGAGCTTGTACAACGAAAACCTTCCTTCTATAGCACTGAGAACATCTGAGCTTGCTTCAGAGTCAACAGGAGTAAAAGGTATTCAGTGCCTTGATATTAAGCACAAAGGTGCGTGTGAATGAAAATCTGCCCTATGTTTCCATTACTTTGCTCTCCCTAAGTGCTGGTACAGTAGCACCAGGACTCAGTGACCACAGACAGTGAGCACTAGCCATGAAGGTTTTACACAGAGCACTGACAGAAACAAGAAATATCAGCAAAGTCATCAGTGATTCCTCCAATCCCAGTTCCCTCTGCCTCTCCATGACTCCTTACAGGCCTTCCAGGTTTAGCAGCCACCATAAAAAATTAGGCTTCTTAAGCTAGAGGAAAGATCACAGACTTGGATTCGTTCTTGAGCTTGCCCAACAACAGCCGTCATCTGGCTAAACATCACTGTGCAATAAGTAACTTAGATCAAAAAGCGAGCGGTATTTACTGTCCTCTCACATAAAGGTTGACTAAGAAAGAACAATTTATGCACCACTAAAGCTAAAGCAATACAAAGATAATTTAATCTAACATCAGAAAAAAAAAATCTGTCAGAAATTCCACTCTCAGCAAAGGCCATTATTGTTATTCCCAGTTCAAAGTCCAGGAACACTAACGTATTTCAGCAGCTAATAAAATTACTCTTTGAGATTTTTTAAATTTGCAATCCACTGTGCTTATACGTTCCAGGGATAAAAAGAAATAATACATCAATGCTTTGAAGAAATGCTGTCTAAAATGTAGTCATTCCATCTGAAACCAAATCAACTGTAGTATTACTCATACCTAGCTGTGATACAGTAGACATTGAGGTAGTTCACAAAGAAGTCATTGTACAGGTGGGGAAATTGCAGCATGGTCTGGGAGTGGCTTGTGAAGGTTACCTGGAGCAGAGCTGGTTTCAGTAGTGAACAGCAAGGAAGTGTCCCAGCAATACACGTACTTACCAGGTCAGTTTAGGTAAGCGAGTGTCCTTTCTTTAACAGGTAGAGGAAAGAAGGGTGAACACAGAGCAGCACCTGGGCATCTAGTTGGGCTTTCTATAACTGACAGTGCTAACCTAACAAAAAGTACAAGATTAAAATCCGAGCCTCCTGAGACTGTCACATCCCGATCAGCATATATTCCCCACCCCTATTCTGAGTAGAGTAAATCCGCTGACGACGTAGTGGCAAAGAGCACACATTTTTTACTTTGCAGGGAAAATGTGATTAAACTTTTGAGATACATCACGAGCTTTTAGAGTGAAACTCTTAATAAAACAGTAGAAGAATTTTGGCAGGCTAGGGCAAGAAGAGGAAGAGGCGTACCAAAATGGAGTGAGGCAGGCCACCAAGGAACTCTTCCCACACTAAAGACCTGAGGTATGCTTGCCTACTCCCCCCTGTGCTGCCCTAAGTAGGCAGGTGACAGATTGTGTGACACTGCTTGGATGGGAGAAAGGCAGGTAGACCTTCACGCTCTGTTATTTCTTTCTGTGTGCATTATCTGAGGTTTCCAGCTGGTATGATTCAGGGACCTCAGTAGCTCCTGTCCTACCCAAGCAGGAGTGTGGGAGTGGTGGGGAGTCTCCAATTTCTTTTTAACTGCTGTCTTCTCAATAGCACGGTCTCCTTTCTATACTTAACCTCTGTTTGCCCCTGCAATGTACAATTTTTTCACTCCTACATTTGTCCGTGTTGGGGCAACGTAGTATTGCCAGAGATAGGGAGTCACCTCTCAGAAACTCTGTTTCACCCTCACACTTAGCTATTTCTGCTGCAGCTGTTATTGCCTCCCCCTTCTGCTGTACTGAATAACAAGTAATATGCACCAGGGAGTGGAAAGGGCCTTTTTACAGCTACATATTTTGGTCACGCTGTAATGAGATGAACAGGAGAAATGTCTGACTACTGACCACCCCAGGTGCTAGGCAGGAGGGTGGCTGCTGTTGTTTCTTTTGGTGTTGCTACAGCTGTTGTTCCCCAACAGGGATACACTGCCAATATTTTAACTCCATCAGTTACACAAGTCTCACTTCCTCTGATAAATGTACATAACGTGCACATAGACACAGAAATATATAGTTCCCATAGTTTCCCTTTCCTTCTGCTCCTCCTCAAGTCCAGTCATACTTCCCCCACTTTCTTTCCTCTTCACCCGTCTGGAGCTGGTTTTCTTGGTCCCCAGCTTAGCAATAGCATTCATGAAAGGCAAATTTCTGGCTGGCCTGGGGGATGACTCCCCCTTGGAGAAGCTGCCATGCTCAGGGCAGACAAGCTGGCTGTACTGGGGGCTCACTGGCGGGGCTGGGAGCCGGCCCTCCCTGTGCCTCCTCTCAGAACCCGGCCTTCTTTGTCTCTGTCTACTCCGCTGGAGGCTGTCCTGGGGAGCCCTGTACCCCTGAGACCTCAGATGAAGCCAGGTCAATGGAGGAGTTTGCTTTAGTCAATGAGGACTGGGTTAGGGAGCAATTAAATAGTCTGGACATCCATAAATCCATGGGTCCGATGGGATGCATCTGTGGGTGCTGAGGGAGCTGGCTGAAGTCATTGCTAGACCGCTCTCCATCATTTTTGCCAAGACTTGGGAAACAGGAGAGGTGCCCGAGGATTGGAGGAAAGCAAATGTCACTCCGGTCTTCAAAAAAGGCAAGAGGGAGGAGCTGGGTAATTATAGACCGGTCAGCCTCACCTCTGTCCCTGGGAAAGTAATGGAACAGCTTATCCTTGGTGTCATCTCAAGGCATATCAGGGATAAGAGGATCATTAGGGGCAGTCAGCATGGCTTTACCAAGGGTAAGTCATGCTTGAACAACCTCATAGCCTTTTATGAGAATGTCACAAGGTGGATGGATGATGGCAGAGCGGTGGATGTGGTCTACCTTGACTTCAGTAAAGCCTTTGACACAGTCTCTCACAGCATCCTCACAGCTAAATTGAGGAGGTGTGGTCTAGACAATAGAGTAGTGAGGTGGGTTGCAAACTGGCTTAAAGAGAGAAAGAAGCCAGAGAGTGGTGGTCAATGGTGCGGAGTCCAGTTGGAGGCCAGTATCTAGTGGAGTGCCTCAGGGGTCAGAACTGGGGCCAATATTATTCAATATATTCATTAACTATTTGGACGAGGGAATTGAGTGTACTATCAGCAAGTTTGCTGATGACACTGAGCTGGGAGGAGTGGCTGACACGCCAGAAGGCTGTGCTGCCATCCAGTGGGACCTGGACAGGCTGGAGAGTTGGGCGGGGAATAACCTGATGGAATTTAACAAGGGAAAGTGTAGAGTCCTGCATCTGGGCTGGAATAAACCCAGGTCCCAGTATAGGTTGGGAAATTACATATGAGAGAGCAGTGTAGGGGAAAGGGACCTGCGGGTCCTGGTGGACAACAGGATGACCATGAGCCAGCACTGTGCCTTTGTGGCCAGGAAGGCCAATGGCATCCTCGGGTGTGTTACAAGGGGGGTGGTCAGTAGATCGAGAGAGGTTCTCCTTCCCCTCTACTCCGCCCTGGTGAGACCCAATCTGGAATATTGTGTCCAGTTCTGGGTCCCTCAGTTCAAGAAGGACGGGGAACTGCTGGAGAGGGTCCAGCGTAGGGCAACAAAGATGATTAAGGGAGTGGAGCACCTCCCTTATGAAGAAAGGCTGAGGGAACTGGGTCTCTTTAGTTTGGAGGAGACTGAGGAGTGACCTTATTAATGTTTATAAATATATAAAGAGTGAGTGCCATGAGGATGGAGCCAGGCTCTTCTCGGTGACAACCAATGGTAAGACAAGGAGTAATGGGTGCAAACTGGAACACAGGAGGTTCCACTTAAATTTGAGAAAAAACTTCTTTTCAGTGAGAGTGACAGAGCACTGGAACAGGCTGCCCAGGGGGGTTGTGGAGTCTCCTTCCCTGGAGACATTCAAAACCCGCCTGGACACATTCCTGTGTAACCTCACCTAGGTGTTCCTGCTCCAGCAGGGGGATTGGACTAGATGATCTTTCGAGGTCCCTTCCAATCCCAAACATACTGTGATACTCTGATACTGTGAAAGATCCATCTGCAAAGGGGAGATGAATATAGCTAAGGAGAAGGTGGATACCGAGGAACACAGCTTGCAGATTTGTGTGTGCTTAACTTGTGAAATATGGCTGTGTGCAATGAACACTGACTAACAAAACACTAAGATCCAAAAACCAGCATGGAAAGGCAGTGCGAACGTAGTGTAACGGAAGAACAAATCGAGGCGAAAGTATTATGTGCAGCACACACACAGGTGGCTTCAAGAGGAAAAAACATCACTGAAGTTTCCTTCACACCCCAAGTACTTCTTTTGCTTAATTATGTCATGTTTTATAATTTTTTTTGAGAAAACTTTAATATGGAGTTTCTACATGGATCTTTGTTAGAGCGAGGATAACAACACTTTGGTAATTATTAAAAAATTGGTTTCAGTAGTGCTTCTTTTGCTTTCTTTTCTATTTTTTTCTTCCTTTTTCTTTTCTTTTTTCTGTTTTGTTGTTTTGTTTTTTGGTCTGTTTTTTTTTTTAAGCTTTTAAAGCTTAGCTTCCTAATGTGATTTTATTTGTTTTCACGTGAGTAACAACACATAAATATGCTGCAGCCAACCAGACAAGAATTGCAATTTTCTAAGAAACTGAATGCAAAATCATTTTCAAATTGATAGTAATTTTCCTTCCTTTAGCTCGCCTCTGCATGGCCATTGGAATTTTGCTTTGACTGCGAACCAGAGTTTGATGAAAAGTCTTCACTTCTCATGTTTGCGTCCTGCAAATGTTATGTCTTAAATCCCTCTTTTTTCCACATGACTTCATGTGCTAGCAATTTGACTTAATGAGTAGCTACAATAAATGTACAGTATGGAAATATTGTTACAAGTCTGCTAGAACATTCCCATGCTTAAACAAAGTGTTGTGTTGAAAGAGATGTAAAATATATAATTACACCGAGGCCTTGAACAAAATTCCACTTCTTAGTTCATTCTTACCCTTTTTCGGACAATGTGAGTAGGCCTTGTTTATGCCTTCTTTTTGAACAGTATTGCTGAGCTTCTAAACATCCAAGCTTTACATTCCGTATCATCATCCATGGATGCATTCAAGCTATTAAAATCAATAGATTTCCTTGTGAATTGTTTATTTGATTTGAAGCTCTTCCAAATTCATTGTGTAATTATGTCATTAAAAATAACTTTGCCCATTGGTAATTTTATCTGGAAATTTTATTTACTGGTGGCAACAAACAAGAAGAAACTAGAATTAAATGCAATGAGATTTCCTCTCTGGTGTATTTACAAATACTAGACACATTACATCTGCCTTCACCTCTGCTTCAATGCCAGCCTGATTCCAGTGTGGTTTTGCTTGCCTACAAGAGCATAAGTCATGGTTGCAAGAGTAGAGTGAGGGTTGCAATCTTTCTTTTCTTTCTTTTTTTTTTTTTTTTTCAGTTCCTTTGCAACCCAGATCTTTCAGAGATTAAGTTAGTGCCACCTTACAACCTCAAGAGCTCTAGTCTGTCCTGTCCCCTACCTCCAGGCTTCAGAGATGCATTTGCCTGGTGCATTTCAGGGAGTACCTGAATGTCATTTGCAGGTCTCTTCCTGAGTAATTGGTGAGCTGCCATGCTCACATTCCACATTTTCCACTGACCTGATACTGTTAGCAAGGATTTCTCACCTCAGCACACACTGCTGCTGTGAGCCATATTTTCCCTCCTGCATACCAGCTTTCTTTCTTGATGAGGCACGATGTGAACACTAAAAATCCCTGGCTATATTGCATCATGGGAGAGAAAACATACTGGGGACTCCTGCCTCATGGGCCATGAGACAACCTCATTTCAGCATTCATGCTATCATAGCATTTCCAAAATGGGAGTACTTCCCATCAACCCAGATGTTTTGATTTGTCAGGCAGACATTTTTATTATTTCTAATAGAAATTCTATGTTTTTTTCTGGAAGCAGACATTTGTTGGTCGAAACTTCATTTTTCTTCCAACTGAGCTTTGAGTAGAAGTCCCCTGAGCTATCATTGCTCTGGTCTCTGACCCAATTAGTTTTAAACACTGTTCTTGTGGTTTGTAGTAAACCAGTCTTTATCTTTTGGCTAGGGAGCTCAAACATGCCTTTATAATTGTTAGCACCTTAGTGCACTTCAGGAAAACGTCTCCTTCTAGCATTAATTTTGTAGGGAGGCCCTGTAGACTGCAAAAGGTGGGCTGGGACATTTTGTAGTAGTGCTCAAAATGAGTCAAACTGTCCTTGACCTTGACACCCCCAATTCATCCTTATAAAACTGAGATAACAGTTTTTCTTGTGAAATTACTGTTTCCTGTTCTGTCAGAATGTAAGAAAGGACTGAAGATCCCATGAGGAAAGCGGGCAAGCCCCAGCCTGTTACTGGCCCAGCCCTCCATGAGGAATGACATGCAACATCACACTAGGTCCTGGTTCATGGATGCCTTTCCTGAGCAGACATACGTTACTTCAAGGTCTTCTGCTCCATTTTACACTACTTGACGTCACGGACTTTCTCACCTGACCAGCTCCTGAGAATATTTTTAAAAACTTATTCAAAACTCTATTTTAAGCAATTCGTAACACCAGCACAATAATAGCACTGTCACACTGTTTTACAAGGCCATAATTTGGTTCCCTCCCTGGCATAGACCCGAAGAACTTTAGTCTGGTAGTTTCTCCACTTGGTGACTGGCTTACTGCCTTGTAAAACAGCATGACAGGACTATTACTACTGGAGGAAAGGACAGCCATCAGGAGATCCGATTGGCCAACACCTCTTTTTCATTTGGCATAATATTTTTCTTCTTGGAAGTAACGTATAAAACAAAATGCTTGCAACTGTAACACCTCATAATTTAGTTTTTCCCAACAATGCAAAATCAATTTTAATATAATTTGCTTAATTTATAACCAACCCACTGATACCATTATTCGTTGTTTATATGGCACCATAAACAAGAGGGATGTGGCTGCCACACGACGTTGGGAAGACGCGGTGGCCATGCTGCTGGACCGCGAGCAGGAGCACTTGCACCACACTGAGCGGTGGCTGGCGGAATGGCTGCAGCCCCCCGCCTCTTCCTGCGAGTCTGCCCTGGCTAGAAAGGCATGGGACATTTCATAACACTGGCAGTGTTTTCCTAAGTACCCTCAGGGCTCTGAAAAATGTGTTCACTTACACTTGCAAGGCTGCTATGTGGTAGGGAAGTACTTGCTATCCCTCTTTCACACGTGAGCATTTCAGGCAGAAAAGGGCAAAGCTGCATACCAGCCAGCATTTGGCCACCAGCACCAGCATCCTGTGTCCCAGCCCTTTACCACCTGCCTTTGGGATCAAACCTCCTTTTTCCCCATCCCACTGTAACACACGGGTTCCCCTCTGAGTGATGCCTTCTGTGCCAGAGGGAACCCAGAATGCTGCGGAGGGCCCTGAGCATTAAACAAGTTGGGCTGTAAGGACCTGGGCACAGAGAGGAGCGCTGTACTACCCCTGCAGCACAAGTACTTTCACAACATCTTTACTTCCTTTAAAACTAGGTGTATTTTGTAATAAAACATCTCTTAAGAAAAAAAAAAAAAAAATCATTTTCAGAATCTCAGAGCCAGTGCTTCTTTGTCTGTAGAATTTCTCATCATTCTTTTCTGCTTTGACACTGTTTAACACATTCAGCTTGGAGCAGTGAATTCTCAACCCAAACCTGAATTATCTGTAGGAAAAAGAAGTCTTCTCTGAAAGTCTTCACCTAGGCTTAGTTCCTGTCTAACCTCATCTTGGTTAGCTTTCACTCTTAGGATTATGGTTCCTCATACCTAAACAAGCCCAGTCTCTGTAGAGGACATGGCACTGTTACAATTCTGACTTACGTGAAAATAGTGAGCAAAGAACAAATTTTGCTCAACTACCATTTGTCACTTTTTCCTTTGATTATTTTTCCTAATTGGGTTTGCTTCGAACCAGATTCTGAGACCATCTGTCCAGCATGAGGTCAGGGCACTTCTGCTACTTAACAGATATTGTCAACCTTTTTCAAGACCTTTCATGGGAACCTGGCTGGTGGGAAGATCCCCTGCAGACATGAAGGTTGCTTATTAAATTTCACCTTCTTCTCTCCTGGATCCACCCATGACAAGGGACCTTTGGGGATGTGTCAACATTAGATCAACACCAGGGTGTACATCAGCTATACCTGCATAGCACAGCACCTCAAAGGCCACAGTGAGCCGTAACAACAGAAAAGTACACAAGCTGTTGCAAGCCTTGCTAGGGCTGCATCAAATAATTCAGCCAATCGCCTCTTTTTATATCCTTATCCTGGTCTTGTACAGTGAATAAACACAGCTAAACATCATGCAGCCAGATGAACAGAATTTGCTCTTCGAACCACACAATTGCACATTTCCTTGCAAACGTGCCAAATTTCTTGTTAGCTGCACTTGCCCTCTGAACCACTGTCAAATGATTGCTCTCAGGTTCTCTTCCTCCAGGACGGCAGTGAGCTACCTAAATGCTGCTTTGAAGCCAGGCTTACTCACGCACGTTAAAACTTGTCATTAGAGTGGTATTGATCTCCTCAGTTCCCTGGTTTTACGTCTCTGGTTTCAGTTGCTCAGGAGCTGTCACACCAAGCAGCCACCACCACTGGGGCCAGGCTCTGCCCTGCAGGTACCTGCCTCACCCCAGCTCATGCTCCTCTGCCCAGTTTCTCAGTGGCAGGACATGTACCGGCTGACAGCCCTGTTTCTCCCCTGCCCTCTGCCAGCCCTGCTGCCAAGGAGCAGAACGAGCTGTCTGAACCACCACGTTTCACATCCCACCATGTCCCTGCAAACCCAGTTAATGAGCTTGTTGCAGTGAATGCTAATAGCTGGGCTGTGAACAATGGAAGCAGGTTAGATCATCCATTTCACCAGTTCTGCTGTGGGGTGGTAACCTGTGGCTAGGAGCAGTAACACATAACCTTGAGTCCAATCCCTTTGGGCAACAGTGTGCTAATGTATTTCAAGCAGACTGAGGCAAGTATATCAGAAAAACGTATGTGTTTGGTCTTGAAAATACCCTGGTAGTTGTACACCACTAAGTTAAACCCTTTTCAGATGCCACCAGTAAGCTTCCCTGTTAAACCCAACTCACTCAATGTTTGTCCATTGTGAACCTGTTGAAGACATGTAAAATGTGATCCACTTTGGGTGGCAGGGAAGGGGCTCCACGCTGTGCTGTTCCTACCTGCCCCAGCACTCGGGGAGTCTGTGCGGACAGCGGGTCCCCCAGGGCAGCTTCCTGCGGTCCCCCTGGACCCTGCAGGCTCCAGCTGCAGCAATGCCCGTTCCAACAACCATGGAGCAGCTGGGGGGGCTTGTGGGAGGATTCTGGGATATGTTGTCAATGTCAATATTTTTAAAAGAAAATGGAACTTTTTTTTTTTAATTGTGGAATCCATTTCTCTGAGGGGAAGCATGGAAAAAATGACATAAGCTTGCAGATCAAAATCTAACAAGTTTATTCAAATCCCGAATAACTTTTTTTTTTCTTTTTTTTCTTTTTTAAATTGAAGAAAACATTCTGTACTGAAAGGAGAGTCTAGTTCCCGCTTGGTAATGTTCCCAACGCGCTGCCTGCATCTTGGCTCTGTCTCAGAGAGACTCTTCAGAGTGCTGCTGACAGGATTTAAAGCTCGCCTTTGGTGCTGGGTTGAGTTTAAAGCCCAAAGCCAGCAGTTGTGGGGGCTGTCTGTGTTTGCATGCATGGTTAATCAGACATTGATTAACATCTTCAGTGCAACAAATCCCTGTGGATCACAATTTAGTGGATCCGTCCTTGAACCTGAAAAGAAAACGTGACATAGTGCAGTTTGCATCAGCTTGCAGAAAAACAGCTTCTGGCTGCAAAGTGGAGTGTTTCTGGTCATGTTATCAGCACTTTAGACAAGTTTCTTGCTTTTGTATACATATTTGAGGGTGGGACCTTTTCCTTATCAACCAGCCCCTGCCCACCTCCCCCCCCCAAAAAAAAAAAGAGTTCCCACATTATTAACTACTGACCTTTTTTTTTTCCTTTAGAACTTTCAATTAAAACCACAACAAAACTGATCATTTTATTGGCCCAGTGTTTCTACTCTGAGAGCCTGCACACCTGGAGATTTTTACAGGAGTTTAGTTTTGGTCTAACTCCTGTGGGGTTTTGTCCCCCGCTCTTAATGAGAATCAGAATAGCTTACATTCCTGCACCATGCCTTTCCTCCCAAAGGATCCTAAAACCATTTACAAACTATAAAAGCTGCTTTTTCTGTAAACAGAAATCACTTCACCCATCAACAAAGTGCAGCCACCTGGAGGGGAGGGAGAGTGGAGAGCAGCAGCTGCTTAGAAGCACCCAGCATTCTTACATTTTAAGCTGGAAAGTGATAAGTACTATATCCAGCTGAATGTGCGGCTGGAATTTAAGAAGGTAGGATGTAATTTTTCAAACTGTAATTTGACCGAAAGAACATCCCCAGCTCTTGCCCCAAGTGCAAAAAGGCATATAATTTTAACATGCAGTCAGGCTAGCAGCTTATGACTTATCAGAAGGAAAACCAGGACCTCTAGCAGGAAATTATCCTAAAGCTATATAGAAAGGAAGAAAAGAACCAAGTGGATAATCAGCTTCCAAGCACAACTGTGTAATATTACTTCATGAAGGACTGAGTGCTGAGTAATCTCAGGCTGCTTTGTTTTTCAGGTCTCAGAAAATTACAGCCCAGGAGGACATGGCTGCAACAATTCCCTTGACAGCTCTCAAAAAAAAATCTTTCTTATCATTGTCAGAATGTAACAATAACAATAACAATAACAATAACAATAACAATAACAATAACAATAACAATAACAATAACAATAACAATAACAATAACAATAACAAACATAACAATCATAACAAGAACAATAACGATGATACAGGTAAAACTGAGTTCATATGAACATACTGGAGGCTGTTTTTGTTTGTTTTCCAAGAGATTTCTTTTTGATGACTCAGAAGTATTAAGCTCTGTTATGGCAAGTTGTACTTGGCAACATGTACATGAAAGGTACGGAAAAAATCAACACAAATTTGGAGTTATTTGCACCTTACCTAACTAGGGATGATGTGCCAAGAAAGAAATCTATATACATTTTAAAATACTGCAGCAAAAGTAAAGATTTTCAATGAGTCGCCTGTTGGAAAGGCGTTTCACAGAAGACACTATCAGCTACTGAGGCTGCAGTTGTATGACTGTCACAGCAAGAATAATTACTGCATATTTAGCACTTCTTGTCCAAGGGTCTTGCAGTGATCCTGAGGGACTGCATGAGACACAGAAAGGCCTGTCACTCCAATCCAAACAATAAAAAGGCACCATTCCTCTTTTAATCAATAAATCCAGATATTTTAAAGTCTGAAGAGATTGTTACAGGATCTATGCTGTCTCCAGGCTATCACAGACCAGGCAATTCCCACAAGTCACTCTCTTTGCTGAGCCTGCTTCTTGGATGTGCTTTGGGAAGCGGTGTTGCTTCTTCTGAGAGCACAGGAGTGTGTGCTGACTTGGAGCCTGCACTGCTTTCCTTAGCTATATTTTTCTGCATTTTCCTAAACCAAAATGGTGTTGGAGAACTGTCGTCGAGTGAAAAATGCCACGAGTAGGAAGCAGCAGAGAGAGAGCTCAAGGGGGACTGAGTGGCCTACGGTGGCACACAGGCAAAAGGGAGGAACCTGAGCCCGAAACGGCAAAAATTAATTTGTGTTGTTATTTCTGTATTTGTCCAGTGGTATCCAGACTCTGCATAGGATTCCTGTGTCCTGTCCCAAATCAAATCTGTATCCTCCGCTATGCTCTTCTACACTACTCATGTGAACTGCCAATGTTAAAGCACATTGATTGGGGTGTTTTTTGCTGTTCTGATGTGCTCTTGGCAGAGTATAACAAAAATAACACATTAAAACCAAAATACTGAAGAGGTTATTGGACAGATAGAAATAAGATAAATTCTTCCTGGATTTCTAAATATGTCCTAAATTGTGGAAGTGAGAAAAATTTTAAAAATAAGTTCTCTGTGTAGCTCTTTTTTTTTTTTTCTTTTTTTCCCATCTGAGCAATTAATACAATCCAGTTTCACTCATGCCAGTGAAATCAATACTGAGGTCAGAGAAGTACCATCGCTGCAGAACAAGTATATACAAACATCGAGCAAACAAGTTTTGTGCAGCTTGGATTTTTTTTCTTGATCTAGCTTTTGTGGTGCAGTTAAAGTCTTCTCTATAAATTTATACTTTCAAAGGGAACTTATATTTTCATACTACGATGATTTCCTCAAAAAAAGCCTGCTAGGTAGTAATATTAGAGTTAAGGTAGCTTGACTACAGCAGTTGGTGCATCTAATTTATTTTCTTTTATTAGCATTAATTGAAGATAACCCTTTTAATTCCACTTGCTTCCTACATGCCGTTTCCATGTTAGAAGGTCACTCACAAGGTATAAGTCATAACCGGGTTCATTCCATGGAAAGGCAGAGCATGTAATTCTTGCAAGGAGATCAACTGATATTTCATCCCTCAGCGATACGAGTCCACAACAGGATGAAGATAACATCAGAGTCATTGAGCGAAAGAGTAACTGTACCTGAAAAATACATCATGATCAAACCTCTAAAGTATGTCTGCAGGAAACCTTAGAAGGCCTCTACATTTTTATCAACTCTATCTTTTCTAAGAACTTCAGTGATATAAAAGCAGGGGGAAATGGTTATAGAATTTCAGTTTCTTTACAGTATTTCTTTCAAGGCCATGAGTCAAGTAGAAATACACCAGAAATGACCCAGGCCAAATTTATTTTAAAAATATAAGTGCAACCAAAGCCTTGGAGGCTTTGGAGGTACATTATCTTAAGTATGAAGCATAAGTACCTTATCCAACATTTACATACCATCTAATCTGAGAGTATCCCATCAAGTTCAACAAGCCTAACAGCATACATAATTTCAAGCACTGTCAGGTATTTAAATATATTTTCTGTCTGTACTTCAATTTTCTTCAGCAAAATGTATTTTGAGTATTTACATAGAAGCCAGTTGTGGCTTGAGAAGCTTGCCTAAAAGTTGTGTTAATTTCTATAATAGAAAAAAAAAATTTGTACCTTGGACAACTGAGTGAAATGTGTACATAAAGATGGGCTCTAATATGAGGAGAATCGCATTCTTGTAATGAAGGAATAGAAGTCTGATAATGAATTCACTTGTTAGCCTGATTTTTTTGTGAAACAGATAGAAGAGACATTTGGGCAGCTAGTATCCACGTTATCAATGCTGTCTTCTGAATATATTTGAAAAATTACTTTTTGGCAACTATATAACCCTGAATAAATTACAGTATTAACATAGATAATTCTGGCATAGATAAATATGGCAATGGGTAGAGTTTGTAAATGTGCGTCTAAGTATTATAGCTTGATGGTAAAAACAGAGCCAAGGAGAACTGTTTTCCTAGGAAGAGATCTCTGGCATCTGCCACTTTTTTTTTTTTTCTGCTAAATATAAAAGGAGGTTTGTGGGTATGAGAACAGGCTTTGGCTTTGTTAAAAAGCATGCTCAAAGAGTAATAATAAAGAGTATTTAACTTATACTTTGTGTAAGTAGTATTTATTGTGCAAGTATATAATATCTTCTGTAATAACTTTAATATGTCCATGTGATTGTTCAGTAGGATGTACCAAATGAAAGAGATATTTAACAGGTCTATTTTTATCAGTGCTTCTACCTAACGATCTACCACATATGCATACCATGTGGAAGATGTGGGGCCCAAATAGGCAAACTCGGAGTAGGTTCAGCACAATATTTTGGGCAAAATTTGAGCTTGGATTCAGAGGTAAATTCAAGGTCAGACTAAAATCGCCTTTTCTGTTCTTGCAGAACTTCACGTCGATAGAGCAGGCAGAAAGCATGAGATTACTCTTCTTGTAAGTTATTAATATTGGAAATCTCACTTGTTAACAGTCATCCTTGTGGCTGTCCATTGCTTGTCCCCAAAACTTCAGAAGTAAAACTGCCTTCAAGAAATTCTACTTGTACTTTTGCCCCATGCAGAAGAAGCAGCCCTTTCAGATTTCAGATGCCAACCAAATCTGTGGGGGAGTTTCTGAACTGAGGAACTACCTAACTCTTCCACCTAATCCTCAAGTCAGAAATTATCTGTTGTGCTGAGTAGGACATTGGTTCTACAGTGACATGATATGATTATATGGAAAGGGATAATATCTTTTCATAAGACTCCTGCATATTCCTATTCTGTAACAAGAATATAATCCCGTATTACTAGAGGATAATTCACAAAGGCTTCTACTGAATTTTATAGCAGCTTTCCATGAAAGTGTGTTCTCTTCTCTCCTTTCCCCTGCAGAAATACTATATGGCTCCAAATTGAGTCCATCCCTCAAATTATTTAAAGTTAACTGGATGATTTGCATGACCTGCAGTGATCTCCAGTGCCTTCATTTAAATCTGACCTAGAATAGGAGGAAGTAGCAAGCCATTTCCCAAAATAAAAAAGCTTTTCTCATAGCTATCACTGGGCTTTTAAATGCTTTAAATCCAGATCACAAGAGACTAATCCCGTCCATTGTACTAAGTGGCTCCCATTTTCATTCAGGTAGATGTCAGCTCTTAGGATTGTGTAAGGCCTGATCACTACTTCTAGAACTGATTAGTCTGTGTTAAGTTTCAGGAAGTCACACTGGCAAGGAAATACCAATATTCATGTCATATCCTATACAACAGGCCATCTCCTATAGGTATTTGTAAGTTCTACTCATCAACTGAACCATTTCCAGGCACACAAACAACAAGAAGAGGGGTTTTTTTTCTTTTTTTTCTGGTTTCTAACTTGAGCCGTGACATTTCAAATTCATACTGTAGATCGCAGGATCATAGAATGGTTTGGGTTGGAAGAGACCTTCAAAGATCGTCTAGTTCCAACCTTCCTGCCATGAGCAGGAACGTCTTTCACTAGAGCAGATTGCTGAAAGTGCCATCCAACCTGGCCTTGAGCACTTTCAGGGATGGAGCATCCACAACTTCTCTGGGAAATCTGTTCCAGTGCATCACTGCTGTCATGGTCAATATTTTCATTCTTACATCTAATCTAAATCTACCCTCTTCAAGTTTAAAGCCATTACCCCTTGTTGTATCACGACATGACCCTGTAAAAAGTCCCTCTCCATCTTTCTTGTAGGTCCTCCTTTAGGTGCTGAAAGGCCACTATAAGGTGTCCCTGGAGCCTTCTCTTCTCCAGGCTGAACAACCCCAACACTATCAGCCTGTCTTCATAGGAGAGGTGCTCCCGTCCTCAGAACATCGTGGCCCACCTCTGGACTCACTCCAATACATCCATGTCCTTCTTTCGCTGGGACACAGCACTCCAGATGGGGTCTCATGAGAACAGAGTGGAGAAACAGAATCACCTCCCTCAACCTGCTGATCATGCTTCTTTTGATGTAGCCCAGGATTGGGTCAGCTTTCAGTGCTGCAAAAGCACATTGTCAGCTCATGTCGAGCTTCTCATCAACCAACACCCCTAAGTCCTTCTTCTCAGGGCTGCTCTCAATCCATTCTCTGCCCAGCCTGTATTTGTGCTTGGGATTGCCCTGACTCATTTGCGGGACCTTGCCCTTGGCCTTGTTGACCTTCATGAGGTTTGCATGGGTCCACCTCTCAAGCTTGTTAAGGTCCCTCTGGATGGCATCCATTCCCTTCAGCGTGTCGACCCCACCACATAGCTTGGTGCCATCAGCAAACTTGCTGAGTGTGCACTTGATCCCACTGACCATCTCGCCAACAAAGATGTTAAACAGTGCCAGTCCCAATACTGATTCCTTAAGAATGTCACTCATCACTGGTCTTCAGTGGTCTCAGATGCAATATAATTACTGAATTTTCCTACCTCTCTTTACATTATGGAACAAAGATGCCATTTTCCAGGAGAACTTCTCGCTGTTTCTTCTTCTAAAGAAATCAAGTATGTATTTAGTCAAAACTGTTCCACATTTCATGCTTTTGGGATGCATTGCATCATTTTAAACAGATTCGAGTTCACAAAATTCCATGAAGTCTAAATCAGATTTTCCAGTGATTTGTGGAAAGGTATTAGGGCAAATTTGCATATGGACTGCGGTCATTGTCATCCAGTCCCAGATCTCAGAACTGAATACTCAGACTTACAAAGATCTCTAAAATGCCAATGAGGTTTTGGGGTGGTATTGAGTTGGCTTGGAGGCTTTTCTTGGATTCTACTCTCCTGCTGCCTGCAGCAGGAGAGAAAGCTGAAACTGTCCTTTACTAGTTTGTAGGTATGCTTTTAATTCCTTAGGGCTGAGAACTGTAGTTGGTATTGGGTTTCTCTGATTGAATTTAGGAAATCAGAATGTAACTGAAACAGGAAAGGGATTAGGAGGATGGAAAAAAGGGAAGGGACACAACCACAACCCGCAACTCTGACTGCATGCAATTCAACCCATGCCTATTGTGTTCAGCTGCCTTTTCCCATGCACTTGTTTTTGATCTACAGCACACGTGACAGTGGTAACTACTAAAACCAAGGGAACATTTGCAAGCTATCAAAGGAGGTGGAGTCACTCAGGCAACTGGAAAGGGAAACTGCTATTTCTCAGGATATTTATAGAAGGGTACCCCCACTGCCATTTGTGCTTCAGGGAGGTCCTTCCCTTGATTGCTGATAGTGTGTACTTTAGCCATGTGTGGTGCAGCAGATTGGGCTCAGCACTGTGAGCCACAGTTCTCCTTTCCCAGAGCTTCCTTTGAACTTTGCAGCCCTATGCAATAAACTTATGTGTGGTGTTGGGCTGGCCCACCCAGAGAGTGAGATATTTCTTGGAAGCTGTCTTCCACTTCCCTATGGCAAGCTACTGTGAAAACGCTATGGTAGGATCTCTGTGTCAACACTGCTTCTCCCTCCCCTTCCTGCTCCAGGTTGGCTGGGACTATCCCAGCCAGAGCAGCACCCTGTGCTCAGCATTGTCTCTGGTTTGAGACCTTTCATTACTGTCCCACTTCATGTGGACTGCTTCTTGCAAAGTACAATGTTTGGTGACAACAGCACATTTGCCCAAAGCTATTGTTTCAGCTTTTGGTTTTAATTGCAGCACAGTTTTTTGGTTCGGAGGGTTTTGGTTTTGCTTTTGTTTTTTTCTTTTTTTCTTTGATTGTGAGAGAAACATACATGCTCCATGTGTTTCATTAGTGATGGTGCCTTCTAAATCTCTAGCCCATTCTCAAAACAACAGTTGGAAAATAGTTTTCAGGTCCCCAGTAACAGCTGGTGCATTTTCAAGGGCTCTGGTTTAAGATGAGAGCAGGGAACACCAGAAGGGGTGAGCAAGCCCGTCAGCTCTCTTATCCAAACACACTGTCATTCCCATGATTGATGGAGTCCTTGGCCAAACTCTGGAAGGCTTTCAAACACACTCCGCTCTGGGGTGGTGTGAATTTCAGAGGGTCATTCTGGCAGGTGTGACTACACATAAATTGTTAGCTCTGAAATAACTACTGACTCCAGGAAGATAACACATACAATTTTCACAACTCACTACCTTTGAGCAAAGCAAATTGTCTTAGAGCTTATGGACATTCAGGAAAGACTCTGAGAAATTTACAATTCACTAGGCACTGACCATAATGTTTAGTCATTTACTACTTCTGCCAACAAATACACGCTTCACAACCAAAACTGTTGTTAAAAAAAAAAAAACAAAAAAAACCTACAAAAATTTTAGTCCGATATCCAGAAAAATATCTTGTTTACTCAAAAACTTATTGAAGAACTATCTTATCAGCAGGAAGAGGCTTGTGTCACTGAGAAGAAAAAAATCCTAACTTCAAATGACTTTGAAAGAGTCCCAAACTTAAAGAGAATCAGCCTTATGTAAATTGTTGGTATAAGACAAATATTTGATACAATACAAAATTTAATGCAAGTGTGACTCAATTTGACAATTTCAAATACACTATCACATAACCATGAGCACCTTTTCAACTGAACTCTTGATTTCGATGTCCTTAAATTACAAATACATGTTTTTTACTGTGAACTATGACCAAAAGTGTGTAGCAGCCTATAAATGCACTGCCTGGACACCTGTTTCAATGTCAAATAAAAGCAATTTCTTCTGCTTCCAGGAAGTGAATCACCATCTTTTTCCTTTATAAAGAATAATTTGCACATATAACACCTTCCACCTAAATTTCCAGAAGTGGGAAAAATCTCCCTATACCTTTGGGAGAATAGAAGGTGTGAAATGAGGAGGAGAGAAGGTGTTAGATTACCAGTGACCTAGAGAAAGACAGAGCAGATGTAAAGAATCAATTCCAGTTCATCCCTCAGCTAATGTGTTGCTGTAACTATTAAACCTTACTTTCTTCATATTAATAACAGTAAGTCAGTGGAGATTTACCAGCCCATTTAGTGGATCTACTTGGAAATATGTTTTTTCTCTGTTTTCCAAGGGTGCTCTGGAGAACAATGGACTCACAGGTTTCCTTTGGTACTGGCATAGGCAGTTTAAAAGAAGAAAACCCAAATGCTGTGTGATATTCATGCATCTATACATTTGGTAGGACTCTTGGTTTTGCCAGCAGGCAGATGGGTAGAAATCAAAGAGTTTATTCAGTCACTGTATGAGCTTTGTGGCTGCTTCAGGATGAAATACTCTGGGAATTTGCCTTTATACTGGAAAATGCTGGAATTAATTTTGCTTTTACAATTGCACTGACTATGGTCAGCACTTCATTCCCTGTCACCAAAGGACAAGAGAAATTTTCTGCCACGGATGAGTCAGATTTGTCATGCACAGAAGTCTTGCTCTTGGCGTATGTTCATAATGAAGCCCATTTCTTGTTGGCATGGATGCTGCAGTATTGTCTCCTCCGCCTCGCCAGCTGCCTCAGATCCCTGCCTCTTTAAAAGTCCCAACTAGCTTGTCACAGGGAGCTGAGCTCCTGCAAGTGTCTAAGACTGGAACATTTTAGCACTTTACAGTCTAGTCAAATTGTATAGTTGTGCATGTCCCTCTGGTCTGCCCTGGCGCATGAATCACTCTTTAAGCTAGAACTCTTATTTACCACTTCAATAGTCTAAAGGCAACTAGAGGTTTCATTTGCAGCTGAGTTCTGAATCCTGGCCTTGAGGATCTCATTCTGGTTTTAATTTCTTGAATACTTTTTTTTTTTTTTAATATATATTGTCAGTGATTGAAAGCGTATACACTGGGTGGGAAGGGGAAAGACAGCAGAAGAGTCACCACATTGTATAGCTTGTGAAAGGCTGGAACAGGATGACTGCTGTTGAACAATGCACATTTAGAAAGGCACAGAGCCTGTGCTGGCAACTTTAAGGAGCTTTTAAGTGGTGTGGGTATAATATGTCCCCAGCGTGATGCTGCACTACTCCGCCAGAGTACTGCAATGGAGAAATACTGCCAAAGGGTAGATGCAGAAAAGTTCCCAAGATTTCACTGAACACAGAACCTATGAAAAGCAGTCACACAGGGTGCTTGGTTGTTGCAAATGCAGGTGGGGTAGGGCTGATAAAGGGAAGAAATTACGCTCCTGTACCACCCCTGCCCCCATATGTGTTGAGAATATTTTCTCTATGGACCTTTTATAGATAATGGAGAGAAATCAGCCCTCTGTGGGAAATACTAGACTATCTTAGAACTTACTTTAAAAAGGAATAAATCAATCCTTACACCACACTGTATATTGATGTGATAGCTACAGACTATAAAAAGACTCTAGAGTGACTAGCTCAAAGGCAGATGTCTGCATTGCAAACTTTACCTGACTGTAATTTGTCAGATAAAATCCCACCCAAAATAACTCAACACTGCAAGGACATCTTCTAGCACTGCTTCATACACTCCTTGACCTCCCTAAGTCCTTACACAGGGTGAGCCCTTAATGCCATCATGGCAAATATTAGTAGTAATTTCTGTATTCCTTGAGGTCTTTGGACTGGGCTCCAAGCCCTTTCCATAGGTCTTCATGAACAGATAGTCCGGTGGCAGAGAAAAAATATACACATACACATATTTTTATAAAATACGTACATGCACACAAACATTTATCTGTACAGATATGCAGATGAAAAGTCAGATTTTGTTTTGAGTTTTGAAAAAGGGTTGTAAATGGGTAGGTACGGGATTCATAAGAGGTAATTATCCCTTACTAATCCTTATTGCTGTCATTACTTTGGGGAGGTGGCACAGTGTTAGCACTGTACGACTGCACATGGACCCAGTGTGAGACAAGGGTCACAAAAAGCAAGAAGAGTACATCCACACTGAGTGGCATGCATGTAAAATTAATAAAACAGAAGTGCTGTTTCTTGTCACTTTACATACATGACTACCCAATTTCTGCTAAACTAGTTCCTTATGCAAGGCGTATTCCTTTCTGACACTGAATATGGCTTGATCATGAGTTGCCTTTCTATGGTTCATCGTGCTACATTTCAGTCACTCATTAATTTACTGTAAAGACTTAATTATATTGTATTATGTTATACTCCTAGATTATTTGCCAAAAAAAACCCCAACCAATCAAAAGAAAACAAAGAACAAAACCAAAACAAGCAAACAAACAAAAATAAAAACTAAAACATACCCCCACAGCAAACAAACAAAAAAACCTACCCATTCTCAAGAAAAACCTCAGGAACATGCAAGCTTATCTGATTAGATCTGAAAAAATCAATTCAGTGGTAGCAGCACTATGAATATTCTTTTCTTCCTTGTTGGGCAGTTGGGTAATAGCTTGGATTGGTCTGAAGGTTGTTCCCAAATATTGGTTTTGATCTGTGGCAGAAATCCAAACTAAACTACATGTGTTTCTAGTAATGTAGCAGTACAGTGATTACTTAAATAGGGAAATATGTTACCTAAACTTTTTATGCACTCCAAAGCTAAGCTGAAGCCTACAGAAGTTGACGGGTGTCAAGCCTCCATTAATTTGCTTTCGCACTCAGTTTCATTTTATTCATCAGAGTAGGCCCGTAGTATGCTAGAAGTAGGATGTTGGAGGTTTTTTTTTAATGAAAGGGGGTGTTGCATTAGAGGTTTTATTCACCCAAGTGCATGCAGAGAGGGAGTAAGACAAATAACAATTTCTGAAGAGGGAAGTCCTACAGAGAATCAGCCTTAGAAATAATGAAGTTAGGTGGAGAAACATTTGCTAACATTCCCATAGCTGACCAAAATATCTGAGTCTTAAGGAGAGGTGTGAGAAGCAAAGGGAACACAGAGGAAAGAAAACACACAAATAGGGGAAACAAGCTGTTTGGAAGATTGTTATTTGCAATGGTCTCAATACTATGCTTCAAAGATCAATTCAGTGTTATTATTAAAAGCAAAGAATAAAAACAGGTAAAGAGTGAGAAATTAGGGTGAGAATAGTTTCTTCTTTCTTTTACTCATGTTATCTACTTCTGTGAAAATACTTACTTTCTGGTGTATTTAAATATGAATGTCTATCGTGGACAACATGTAACAATGACTTTGCTCATAAGCCTAGGGAGAGACCTTAATAGATGTTAATAATTTATATGGTTTTAGTGAAAGCTGTTATTGTTTAGATCCCATATAAATAAAAACCATTGCTATCACCTGTCATAATACTCTATATTGTGTAGGTTAAGAAAAAAGTCCATTAGAGTGGTTAGCTGACTCACAGCAAGAATTCAAAGGCTGTTTATCTCGATTAGTTAAAGACCTGTAATTACAGCAGTTTGACCTCGAGGAAGGTAATTACTCCACAAAAGCTCTCTACAGGAAACCAGACATTAGCCTTGGCTAATTAGCTTGACATTCACAAGCTGCCTGTATCAGAATGCAGATGGTTTGGCAACACCAGCATGCAAACGGCATCTACAAATGCTGCATGAGCAGCCCCCAGAAAAGCAACTGCCTGTCAATGGTGGCTAAGAGTGAAATTATTTTCTTAATGGCTTTTATAACTTGCTTAAAGAAAAATTCATTTTCCCAGAGACAATTTCCCATGGAAGAAGATAGAAGACGTGGATGGCAGCCTGGGAGACTGACTCAATTTATTATGGGAAAAAGTAGACGAGGCTGGTTCTGTAAACTTTTTTGTTATTTCTGGTCCTGACAGTGATTAGTCTTCTTATGCCTATTGGCACATTCTTCAGTCCTTCCTCCTTTCAGTGACTATAGGGTTTATATTTAGGATGCAGTAGGCTCCCTACATATGGTCCAAATACGTCTCAGCAACAATCAAAGAAAAAAAAATAGCATTCAAGTTACGCTACAAGTTGCATCATTTGCATACAAAGTAAAACTGAGTTTTGGTTTGGATGCACAGTTCCAGCTTCCATAGACATATAAAAAATGATTCAATTAGTGCTGTAGAGATGTTTAAACGTGAACTCAGCATGTAGCACAAAATAAGCTCTGAGCAGACTTCACAGTTCTTTAAAAAACAAGAATTCAGAATTATTTATTTAGTGTCCTTCAAAGTGACAGCCAAATTTTTAACCTATACTTCAAATTTTTTCCTGCAACATAGTTTTATGCTGTGTGTCTTACCAGGTTATAGATCTGGTGTCATTTGTATAAGGAAAGAAAAACATTGTAATTTGGCAGCATGGCAATGTATGCTGGGCCTAGACACCGAAATGCCCATCCTCTTTATATTTCTCTAGAAACTGCAAAACAAGGGGTTTATCTGTTATGAACAAGTGTTTTAGCAAATGTTCAGACTGTGAATTTGGGTGGTAGCCCAAAAAACCACATCAGCAACCAGGGATGCCTTGGCCCTGCCCTGGGGGCATGGTCGTGAGAGATGAGAGAGTTGATTAATACTCTGCGTATTCAGAGTGCCCCACCACGCTGTTGGGGTGTCCATTCGGGTGGCAGCTAGAGATTACAGTGGCAACACGTCTCACCAAGGAGGGCTGGCATGAAAACAGGCAGTTTACCACGTCTCTGATTAAAGGGTTGACTCGGATTTTTGTCAGGAGCAAAGAGCGGTTTTGCCCAGATCATGCTGAAATCCCATACATGAGGTGTCTTTCATGGCTCTAACCTTTCTCCTTATGTCCTTGGGAAACCTGATCTCCTCTTCATGCATCTCTGCTACAAACATTGCATACAACAGCCAAGTGATCTGGTGGAAACTGAGCCAGCAGGGAAAAAAGTATTTTAGAAGAATTAAATTTGAAATTGCCCTAAACCAGCCATTCTCCTTTGCACTTTTTGCTGGAAGACACCTTACTGGTAAAAATACAGACACACAAGTTCAAGCTATAGTAAGAGATACTCTTATAACATGCCTAAAATTTATAATTAAGTAGGTATCCTAGTGAGAAGCAAGCTAATAGATACATAAAAATAACAGAGACATACCTGCTTTTCCTGTTTCATTGTTTGTATTAAAGTGTTTTATTCAATATCAAAATATTATATTATATCAAATGCAATGTTACAATGTCATTTTGCTCTTCCTGCCACAGACATTTTTTTTTGTGATGGACAACATGCTTCACTAATCAAGAAAGGATCCAAAAAGAGAATGGGTCAAAGAACTGAGTGAGTTATCGAAGTGCTGGTAAATGAGTGTTCATGGGTGTTGCTGGGAAACATTTCTGCGTGCTTCTTCTCTCTGTCTCTGAACATTACAGTGTTCAGCTTTCTGTCATCTAAACCACTTTTGCTATGACTTCTCCAATTGTCATAAATTCAATAGAAGAAAGGACTAGATTATCTTGCAGCTTTTATCAGATGCAGATGAAATGAGGAACAAGGAAGAAGAAATCCCCCCTGTGGAGCTAAATGTGTTTGTAGTACTTTCTTTTAACTATTTGTTTTCCTCTCTGCAAGATGTGAGATGGATGGAGAATGCTGGAATAAATATTAACAAATCTACTTCTCCTGTGTTCATTTATCATCCACTTATTTTCCAGCCTCCATACAACCAGTATTTTATTGTTCAACTGAGTAATAGGAGTAAAAAAAAAAAAAAGTAATTTACTTCCCTAGAAGTAAAAAATAAATTATGTATACAAAGGAAGAATTTCTTGCACTGAAAAATGTCAAATAGCCCTTCAAAAGAGTGTGCCAATCAAAGATTTGTTGATGTGTAGGGAATCATTGGACAGACAAAATGTTCTTCCTCTCACCATTCCTGACACCTAGTCTTGCTCCAGATTTGCATCTCTGTTACATTAAGGAATCTTTAGAAATCTCATTAAATTTTCCATTATGTTCACAGACATTTGCAGTGTATCTCAAATTGGATTCATTTGCAGGCAGGTCCAGAATCTGCAGAGGCACAGTTACATTGCTCCACGGAAAGCTGTGGAAATGCAGCCAAGGAAATGGTCCTCATCTGGGGCAGCTGCAGTTTCCTGATGAAACTATTCAGCATCACTGAACATGGTTCTGGTGGTGTTACACTGTCAGCACTATCAGAGCTAGTAAGTTTAAACTTAACTCGGATGTGTCTCATGGTATTAAACTATTTTTCTGGGTATAGCACAGATCAATCTCAAAGGAAAACAGAGACTGTAAAAGAGATAAATTTTTACAAAACCCAGCCTGTCCACAGTCCCTCTAACCTCCTCTCTTAAACATTCCTGGTCTGTTGGTCTGTCAGAAATACCTCCTTCCAAGGCCATACAGGGAGTCTCTCTGCTGGGGTACACACAGGTCAATGCAGTCACAGGGCACTTTCTTAGGGTAGAGAGAAAATGAAGACGGATAATATTCACAAAAACCCACAGGAAGCAGAGCAAAATAATTTCTCCCTGTCTGCTCTGAATTCTGTCTCTTGCTTAATTCTGACTCATGACAACTCCCCTCAATTTAAGAATATCCTAAAAGTAAATGGTCCTATGGCTGCTTGAGATTTCTGTGCTGGGGCCAAAAGGTAGGGGTGGTCACTTAAAAAAAAAAAAATGATGAATTCTTCCCAGAATGAAACATTTCAGGAAAACAAAGGGTTAACAAAAGCTATGGAGGCTCAGGACTACAAAGAAGGACCTTGTGTGGGTTCCTTTCTTCTAGGTAGCATCAGCCACCTCTTACAGTTCCCTTACCCGGCCTCCAAATCCCACGCTTCCTGACATATTCAGAATCATGAATGACATCCTTGCAAACACGTAGACATCAATCCAGCCTTCCTGCATGGCACTAAAACTCTGCAGAGCAGGATTTACAATTTACAGTGTGTGCCAACGGTGGAAAAAAAGAGGTACCTTTTCCAATTTCTCAGTACTGTTGCATGCCATGAAATTTCACCGGGCTAAGCACCATCCAAGCTGTCTCCAAGGCCTAAGGGACAGTATTGCAGTGAAGTGAGAAAAGGACATGTACCTACTTTCCTACTTCATGCAGCCACGGAATTTATGTTTAAGTGCTTTCTAGATGCTCCAGCCCTTGCAGAACAGGAGGAGCAAGCAGCTGTTGTTTTCCAAACCCATCCAGTCCTTATTTTTGACAGTTTGTGTCAAAAAGGCTATCAAATACAGTGATGGGGCACAGTAGACGTGGGGATGGGGGAGGGAAGTTGAATATGGCTATTTTTCCTTCAGAAAACAGGTTAAATCCCAACAAAGAGCCACTGGAATCAAACCAATGACCCTGAGTGTGATACCTCCCAAGTCTGCTTTTGGAAATGCATATGGGATGAAAAACTCTACCCTGGAAAAACACAGAAAATAAATATTTAAAGAAAAAGAAACACAATGAAACAAATGCCTTGTGTTTATATTTCCATGGGCCACTGCCAAGTATCTCTCAGCCTGTTACCCATCTAATGTTTAGTGTACCATATGTTTTTTAAATGAGTGGATTAAACTCTTCCATGGTTGTGAAAAGCATCAGTGTTTTTGTTCTGGACTTCCTCTCTCTGCATTTGTTGTTAATTTACAAGTTTCTCACATCCCTCTGACAATTTCTGTCTGTCTGTTTACATGTTTTAGATTTCTGATGGAAGGTATATATCAGTCTTACTGCCACCCAGGATCTGTTGCCCATTATCGCCAGGAACATCAAATGTCTGTCAGCCATATTTAAGTGGACATTTGAAAACACAGCCCAGGAGCAACTGTGGTGTCTTTTCAGTCCCAGGCTCCTTTTGCTTGTCTTTTAACGCTCAAAGCATGATCTCCCTCCCTTCACAGGAAGACTGTGAAGTCTCAGCCTCTGTTCTAAGCTCAGGAGAAGTTTTTGGGTGAGGAGGAATGAGAACCAGACACTCTCAATTCTAACTTAGCCTCTGTCACAGCTATTTTAGTTGCATTCTTCACTTTGTGACAGTCGATGGTCAAACATCATGTCACAAGCCAGGTAGGGAGATGATTATTTGCACTTTGTGGTTTTGCGCATCTCTGCAGAGCTGGAGATGCACACATCTTCTCCATCTCAGAAGCTCAGACCTTGAAGACACAACCACCAGTGCCACTCATTTTTCCTCCTCTTGGGTCTCTGATCTGCCAAATGAAAAAAGGACTAATTGCCATTTGTATAAGCCTATGAATTACACAGCAGTATAGTATAAAGCACAGCTTTAAAAGTCTTCAATGTTACTGATATCTGTGCGGAGGCTTATGGAACTTGGTTGAATGATAAGCGTTCTTCCGTGTGGTTTCCAGTTTCTCTGGAAGCAGAAAATACAAAGCACAAACAGAACCGGAGTAAAGACTAGCAGAACTGCTACCTTCCTTTTGAATGTACAAACAATTGGTGGCATGTTCATAATTACTTGCAGCAAATGTCCTGGAGAATATGTTTGTTAGTGAAAATCTGACTGGAGAAACACGCATAGACAAATGACACATTCTAATCTCTAGATGTGACTGTGCTCTTCAGGAATCTTCTTGTCAGAGGGGCACTTACCCTCACTGGAGATATGAAAGTGTGCCATGTGCAACATGCTCTTCAAACATTACAAAATATTTGACTCTGGGTACCTGCACGGAAGGAAGTTGGTAAAGAGTGGTCACTTCCACTCCTGAGCAAACAGCCTTGTCTTCTACATGTTCCCTATACAGCCGCAGGTACAGTGCCTGAATGTTCGACTGCCTCCTGTCAGATGTGGCTGGACATCTCACACTCATACGGAACCCCAGCCAGCAGTACATGGGTTGCTGGGAATTTGCTTATTCGCAGTGGGAAAAATGATAAAACTGTTGCTTCAAATCACAGCAGCAATCCTTTTCAGTGTTAGATCATGGGTGAGAGCTCATTTCTGATGTGAGGACAAGCAGCGAGCTGTGTCTAAATATTCTGAAAATATATTCTTTTATTGAAAAGTTCTGACTTGGCTTACACAGTGGGATAAGAGTTTGGCTGTCATACTATCTAACGTGGAAAAGTCTGTATCTCTTGCTGGGATCCAAGGAAATGGGAAAAATGTCAAAATTTCATTGTTTCAAGAAGGAAAACAAAGTGAAAACCTTACAGGTTTTGTCTGGGAAGAATATTAATTGGCGCTCAGCTACTCATAAGTTCTTAGTACCAAACTTGCATTGTTTTCAATGACTTTTTCTTTTTTTTTTTTTTTTTTGAGGACCTGGTCTACCTTTATTGCAGCCTGAGCCTTCAACATAATATGAGGCATCAAGAAATGTTTTGACCTAAGTGCTTTGGTTTGGCTTTTTTGCTGCCATCCCCAGCAAGGACTGTGAACATTCCTGCAACTGTTAGTCAAAATCCAGAGCCAAGAATGACTGATAGGTCTCAATGATACACCCAGTGGTTTTCAGAACAAACAGCAGCCTACACACCTCTGTTGACCTGCCCTGCCTAGCCTGGACTGTTGCTTTCCACCAGATGGAGAACTGTGGAAGAAACCATCTTGTCCAGACTACATCACGCTCAAAGCTCACTACTGTCTGAGTTAGGTTTTCCATTCTTCCCTTTGTCTTTGACCCTGTTTTGCATGCCTTCTGTCCATAAAAGACACAGCAGAACATCTTTCTTTTTTTTTTTGAAGAAAGCTTGAACATAAAGCCGACTCTTTCTCTGAACTCAAGTGGTGGAAAAAAATATTTGAGGCATCACTGGATGCAACAGTTATAGAGCAGATACAGTGCCACAGCATTGAGGAGGGCAAGATTTCCATCCAGTATGACATCTTTCTTCTAAACAATCTTCTCTCAGTGTCCATGATGGATAGGACACAACTGGGTATGAATCATAGCAAGAGATTTGTACATGATTTTAAGAAAGCATCTCTAATGGTAGGGTTGGTGTAACACTGGCATAGATCACCAGGGGAGACTGGGAATTCCTGGAGCTGGAAGTTTTGAAGAGTGGGTTTGGCAAATGTCAGTCAGGAATAACATAATTCAGGGAGATATTTGGGTCTTGTAAGGCTTCTCTGCCTATGATTAAGCTTTTCAGAAACAACCCAGGTAAAAATCTTGTTTACTCTGCAGAGCTAGGCAGGGAAGCACTACAGCTTTTGAGGAGGAAGGGTATCCTCTAATCATCAAACAACAAATCCTGTCAGCCTCATACCAGCTTCCAGCATCATGAGAACCCACCTCCCAGTGGTGCTGGAGCAGAGACAGAAGCCAGACTTCTGCATTTTGTGCAAAGGACACGGGGACCAGCCTCACACACTGCCCATGAGTGTCTGCAGCTCTCACCAGGGCAAGAACCAGCAATGTCCTCTGTGTTATCATTATTATTATCTACACGTAAGGAACAAAAAGGCACCTTTGGCCTAGACGGTCCCCACACCTTCCTAACACCCTCCTTCCATGCTGGACCTGGACTTAGTCTGAAGGGGGAGAGGTATGTGTACAGTCTGGGGATGCCTATCTCAGGCCAAACACGTGTGTGCACACACGTTCAAATGCAGCTGGGGTATCAGACTATCCCTGCCTCCAAGGCTATCTTGTTGGTCCTCCAGGCAAGAAAATTGCTGTGAGGTTGCAGGTGGATCATGTTTGTGTGGTACAGTGTGAAGGGACCGTGCATTGTGCGGTTTCGCCTTGAAATACAGCCTATGTCCCAAGAATTCAGGTGTTATTATCTTCTTTACAAAACAACCACGGGAATGTGAAAGTTGTTCGAAAACTAGATAGGCAATGCCTGGTCGAAGTGCTGTCTGGAGAAATGGCAGGTGTTTGCTCTCATGGGACCTCTTCATGTCACAGCTCATCTGAATATTAAAAGGGATCATTTTTGTGGGAAGGGGTAAAGAAGGGTCAGGGTCACATTGTTCTTTGCTCTCTTTGTTCTTTTAGAACAAAGCAAGGAGTCAAACTTGAAGCTACAGAGCAGAGGGGCAGCTAAAGTGTGTTTTTGGGAACCTGTTTGCATTTGTAACTAGCATAGTGTTAAGTTGACATGAATTCACAGGCATACTTTCTGTGCTGGTTCGCTTTTCTATAAAACTGTTTCAGGGATAGGAGGGAAAGAGGAGAGACATTCCTTTTGTGTATATGTGGGACAGTTTAAGCACAGTTTCTTAACACTCCAGCCTTTTCTGCATGCATGGTGCAAATCACAAGAAGACAATTCACAGTCTGGAATATTATTGTAGTTCTTACATTAAACATACTTTAGCTTGGTTTTTTCACCAGAAGTTGTATAAGGAGTCATATAGAATAGTTATATTGCCAGTAAAACTTGGGGTTTAGCTAAATTAACAGGTATGATTCCTACAAAGAACAGCTCCAAATTTCAATTGGGATTAAATTGGTATTCAGCATCAGCACTGCAGCCTTCAATTGCAGCTCTACTCTATAAAGTATTTGTGTGAACACAGCATTGAACAGGTTCTGTGTTTCTAAATCAATCCATATAAAGTTAGTTCAGAGATACACACACAGAACAGACCTTCTGCCTGGTGCACTGCTACCAGTCTGTGCTTGCAAGGCCAAAGGATATACACAGCGTATTTGACTTCAATCCATGAGATACACAAGAAGCACATTTCCATTTTAAAGTCATTCTCCGAAGCGAAGCTGAACCTGATAAAAAAACCCTATGCTTACTGAAAAAATAGCAAAGAAACAGAAATATGTTGCTCCAGTAGAGAGAAAGATGGCATTTAGCCTATGAGATGGACATGGTTTGTGTCTGGTTTGGCTGTGAGGATGGCTATATTGGGAGTCGTGGGACCTATAAGTGTTGCAGCCAAAGCCAGGGCTCACACAGCAGGTTAGAAAATCTGGCTTCACCACTGTCCTTACCTATCGCTACAGCAAAATGCTCCAGACCAGCAAGATTACTCTATGGCTCTGACAGCACCATAAAGCAAGAAGGAGCTGGGAGGTGGAGGATCTGGCCTCTGAGAAGACCAAGGTCTTCTGCCTGCTGTTGAGTCTTCAAATCACGTGGAGAAGGGAAGAGATGTTTCCATGCTTGATCAGGAGAGGAAATCCCTAGTGCCACTAAGACAGGAACTTGACCAATAACAGGGACCAGAAGCACTCTCCATTTCTATAGAGAGGGCCTGACCACTGGGAACAGTAGTGTCTACCCACTCTGAAGGGGTTGGAGAATGGGTGTCAATGGCCATCTGCACCTTGTCATTCCTGACCTGACTGTCCACTAAAGCTGAGTACAAAACACAGAACAAAAGCTGTCCGCAAAACATGACATACTTGATCTAAAACTACATTTTTCTCAACTTCTTACAGATGCATCAATGTACATGTGGTCTCTTGCTAAAGACACTGAACATTCAGTTAATGATTTATTAAAAGGAACGGTAGTGGCTGTCTTGAAACCAAACCAGCTCTTTGCCTATTGCATTGACAAGGATGTTGAATCCACTTATTTGTAATCACAGCAGTGGTACCCTGACTCCCACAGCCAGTACGATTCCAAAAGGCTTTGGGTCACATTATTTGGTAAGTTTTCACTTATTTACACTCTTTTAATTATACCAGTAGTAGCTTAACCTACCACCTGAGGGTTCTTTTCCTGCATGAGGACATCTGACAGCTAAGATTTTCTTTGTGCCTTTTATTAGAAGTTCTGTATTAAATGAAATTAAGATATATTTTTGTGTGTGTGGATCCTATTTGCTCTGATTTTTTGTTCCAGTCAAAATGAGTGCAACCAAAACATTAATTTGATTCGAAGGGAAGAAGGAAGGAGAAGTGTGATCTCATTAAACCACTTTATTTCTCCCTGGGAGCAAGAGATTTTCCTTCCTGTGATTTCAAAGCTTGCCTAAAATGTACTGGAATCTTTGGAAAATGCAGGATGTACTTCAGTTTCATAAATGATTATACAGCTAGGATTTTGCAAAGTTGAAAGCAGGCCCCCAGCAACTGCTAAAGATATTGCTGTCAAGCACTTGTGACTCTGTTTTCACTCTCTGTCTCTGCTTACTCACTGTGTGTCCTAAATTTGGCATTAAACTGATTTTCTTTCATTTTGCTTATTTGTAGAAGTGAAAAACACTTCCACAGTGACGAGACACTTTGTTGAGGATTGCGGGAAAGTAAAGAAGTTGAAGGCATTTGAATCTTACTTCTAAGGGTTGGGCTTCCAGGGTTTGGTGGTGGCTTTTTTGCTTTTTGTATGAGTTTCAGATGCAAACTGACAGAGTTCATATGGTGGCATACAATGCTGAACTCAGGAGCAACTCAGATCTGAGAATCTGCCTTCAAGGTTTGAAACTCATCCTTTTGGGAACAAGAGATATAAGTGGTATGAGGGGACACAGTGCAATTTGTGTGGGCCTGGGATTCAGAGAGATTTCCAGTAACATGTTGGTGTTCACAGCTGCCTCTCTTGACAAATTCCAGGGACTGATCCCTCCCAGACTGTGGGCTCAGGCTTGTCTAATTGAGAGGTGCTGATGACTGTGACAAGTGTCTTTTTCAGATTATTTATGAGCAATTGTATTGAGAGACTGGGGAAATCAATGAACCATCACCACAGCTCACTGTGGCTAAGTCAGGATTTATGACATCTTCACTGAATCAAGCACTTCTGGAAACCAGTTTTGCCAGGCACCCTACAAAAACATTCAGTTTAGCCACCCTGCATCTGCAAGATGCATCTAGTGACAGAGTTCATCTATGCCTTATCTCCTGTGGTGGCTGAGGTTCATCAGCCCTCCCTTAAATCAGGTGAACAAGTTTAAGGAGGAAGGCAGAACCAGTAGAAAAATCCCTTGTGATCAGTCTTCTTTCAGTATTTTTCCTTCAATTAACTTTGTTTGCACAATGAATAGACAAGTGCTTTCTCCAGAAGCAGTGTTGCAGAGCGAAACTTTCTTCCCAGGCAGCAGGTAGACAAAAAGACTAATGTGTGAAGCAGCAATGTAATTTATTAAATCACTGTCACTTTGTAAATCCAGCAGCAGGGGCAGTAGAGAGGGAGAAGGGAGAAGGAAGGAGAGAGGGAAAAATTATGCAGATGGTGATTTCAAAGAGGATTTATGAGAATTATTATAATTTGCCCTGTTTTTTTTCTTACTGACACATGGAGTTAAGGGTGGCTACCCAGCTGATTCAGTCAATGAGATTTCTGCATTTGGGTGACGTGAATACCCATGGATTCAGCAACAGAAGTATATGAAAAATTATATGCTGTGCCAGTCAATACAGAAAGTTCCTATTAACTCTAGAGAGAATCTGTATTGTAACAGACATCTGTTTTCCTTGTTGCAGCTTAACATCAAGATAGAAAAATGAGGCAGTGGAAACGCAATAAAACAAATTAAAACTGTTTGCAATCTGTTTGTACACCCTTGATAAAACAGGTGGAAATTCATGATCTTGCGTCTCCCTTCTACACTGAATACATCCTTTAGCCTTGAAAGGAGCAAGCTGACAACAGGGCTTCAAACAATATTCCTTCAGTTTTGCTAAAGCTGACCACTGACTTGGAAGGTGAAAGGTTCATTTGGAAGAAACAAGGAAAACCAAAGTATCTTGTGATGGCCATTTCCCAGAATCTTTGTTTTGAAAGAGACAGGAAAGATGGTTTCGAAACCGCCTCTGCCATTGACTTCCCATCTGAAGGCCGAGTGCTGACAGGATGTTGGGGTCTCTAATGACACCATTTGGTCATTGATTATTTGTAGGCTGGGGCTTAGTGGGTGGCATTGGAGGTTTCTGTGAACTTTTTCATCTTGTTGTTGCTTTTGGCTGTTTTGTTGTTGGGTTTGGTGGTTTTTGTTTTTGTTTTTTGGGTTTTTGTTGTTGTTGTTGTTCATTTGGTTGGTTGGATTTTTTTCCATCCGTTCCCTGGAGTGGCCAGGAAAGGGTTGTGGTGGGAGAACACAGCATTCACAGCAAGCCTTAGACACTGGCCAGTTTATTTACTTAAACAACAAACATCCAGCATGCCAGAAGAGCAGTGACAGAGGGCAGTTCCTGAATGGGATGAGACAGTATGTCTTCTAAAGCGCCCACCCACGTTGCCTGAAAGGGTTTAGTGGTGCTGACTCCTTGGGAGGAAATGACAGCTTGTGTGTTCAGAAACGTCACAGGCTACCCAGCAATGTGTGTGATGTGAAGATCTCACAAGCTGTTTGCAAATGGCCAGAGGCAAAACTCTGCTTATTTTCCCTTTATTTCCTTCACCCCTCTGTTTCCCCCTCCCCTGGCCCCCTTTTGGGGGCTGTCATTCTTCTCACCATCCTGTGTGCAGCTGGCATTAAGCAGCAGAGCTCATTCTCCATCAGATGGAAGGAGAAGGGGGTTGTATAAACAAACAGAACAACAAGAACATTTCTAGGAGCAACATCAAACCCGACCTTTTGTTTTATGGCAAAAAGTAACAAAGATGTTCTTGGGAAAACAGCTTAGCTGAGAGTGGAATAAACACGAACCCTTGAACTGTTGTGCCTGTGTGGAGCTGACCAAGCAGTGCTTTGCTTTCTTACCAGGGCTCTGAACTCTGCTGGACTATAAAAATGTACATTGTTGTTGTCATTCTACAAATGGCTGGTAACCTCAGAACTCAGCTGAAATGGAGCAAAAGAAACTTTTTTGCTATGTGTTGTTTATCTAGTGAGCCTTGAATTGGATTTCTGCTGACAGCTCCTCAGCATGGCAACGTGTGACACCAGTGCTCTGTGATCTCTGCTGCTTGCCTGCTGCTTTTCCAGATTGAAGTGAAGGTGTTGACTTTGACCTACAAATACCTAAATGGCTTTGGACTTCCCTACTCAATTTTCTCCTCCTGCTATCTGTGACCAACAAAGGTGCCCCAGATGCTCTGTTTGAGAGAGTGGTGAGAGCAGTTTCTCATTAAGGATTCCTGATAGATGGCATAAACTCCTCCATACCTACTCCAACAAATTCTCATGAACCCTGATCATGAGAAAAGCTTGCAAAAGAGCAAACTGTTTCCTGAATCCTGTCAAAAGCCTGATGCACCCTTGAAAGAGGACCAGGGAATCAAGGTTTGCCGTGGGTCTTCTAAATACCAACTCATCAACTCTCTAATAGAGAGTTTTTTACTCCTTGGACACTGGCAATGAAGTACCAACTGCAATTCAGTTTCCACAGCATTTGAGAGACTCATTTCCTCAGTCACAGGAAATGAAATTAATACCATTTAAGTTCAGGGGCCTGAAATTTAGACATCAACATTTATAATCAAATCGATTAGTTCTTTTCACTTATTATTGCGGCATCTAAACATCAGATGATATGAACAATTAGACTGGACTTATTCAGCAGTCAGGGGGGAGGAATTTCTGTGACTCATTTAAACATCTGCCATGGGATTAGAGGACACAGAACTTCCCTTTTCTCTCCACTGGTTAAAGAAGGTGTCAGCAAATATTCATATGCATCTGAAACTCAATAACCTACATAAACTTAAACAAATATCAGACAGTGTGTTACACAAACTAATTTTTTTTCACCATTCCCTGTTAACTTAAATAATGTTCTGCGGTACATATTTTTTCCCAAAGTGTTTATGACTGCTTCCTAACGCTGTGTTCTTTTTAGCCACAACGCATAGGTCAGGATCAACAGCAGTGGTTAGCTGTATTATGCCCCCAAAGCACTGAGATATCTTTCTGGATCTGGACTTTACTACCCCAAGTCACAGTCTATCTTTTCCACTATTGAGCAGTCAGCCTTGGCTTTATAGAAAACCATACGCAGGCATTGCCTTCTGTTCCTTATTCTTGCGAGAAGTAGACAAACCAAAGCTGATTCTCGAAGCACACATCCTTTGTCAGTCTTGAAATCTACTAGAACAGAAGCAGCAGCCCCCATTTGCACCCCATGTGTTTAGGGGACCAGTGAAGCTCTGAAGTGGCTTCAGAGCACAACTCAACAGCCTTCTCAGAGAAGGGCACTTCTCTTCCTGATTTTCCCACAAAACACTGCAGCAAGCTAATAAACACTTGTTACATCTCCAACAAGCTTCACAGATTCATGTAATATTCAGAGTTTAACAGGGGGATTGTAAACTACAGAGAATGATGTTTTTTGAAACAAGGAAGGCCAGATTTCTGCACACCTATGTAGACATGCAGTTGTGAACCAGTTTCTTCACATGCAAGAACTACAACTTTAGCTGAAATAGACTGAACTATTCAAATAAATGGAAAAACTAAGTTCCACAACTGAAGACAGACAGAGCTGATTCTCTGTATTCTGATCACATAAACACACAATTATCTGTAAAGTATGCCTATGTCACAGATACTGGCATCTGCCTGACAGCAGTTCATTTCTACTGTTTCACTGTATCAAGCAGAGAAGTTAATCCATGTGAATCCATATGCATCCTCTCTAGGTGCAGTGAGTGCTCCCTTTTCCATAGGGAGCCATGGCATAAAGAAGGTACAGCTACTCTGACACCTCTGTGGTCTAGTCCACTACAAATGTTAAAGGTATAGAAATGCCTACATACACACCCAAATTAACCACACACTCATAGAGGTCTATTGATTGAATGAAACAGATCAAAAAACAGTACTCCTTGCATCTGGCTATTTCAGAAGAGGTCTTGAAATAAACAGTGTCTTTCCATTCCATGTGAACCATAAAGATACCCTGCCTCTTTTGTCAAAACTGAGATTTATCAGCAGGCACAATCTCTCTTGACCGTGTCACTGGACACCATTTCCTAGATTGTTACCTGCCCTAGAGTTGGCAACTGGTGCTTGGTTTTGTCATCAATCAGTTTTCCTATTCTGTTGTCTGCATGTTGATCTAACACACAACTAAAGTGTCTGTCTGAGAGATGTATCCCTGCATCCCAGCCTGTATTGAGAGATGAAACTTCTACTAGCACAGCATTTTAAACTAAGTGCTGCTACTTCAGTTCGTATTTCTTCAATTGTTTTTTGATGTATATGGATACTGAGTCTCACACAGCAAAAAAGAAGCACCAAGCTACTGCTAAATTCTCTCCTAAAAAGGGTTAAGGGCATTTATAAACATTGCTGCCTTGCTTTGAGTCTCTGAAAACATTTGCCCTGAACATTACACTATGCAGACAGTATTAATGGTCAGATGCTTGAACTACAGTAAATATGTGCTTTTATGTTTCATCCATGAGGCATAGCACAATTATTCCCTGGTATAATTTTAATTGGAGCATCTGAATGTCCCTGGGTAAGGGAGAAGGAGATATTAGTCCAGATTTTTAAACAGACATTTCTACTACACTCTACCTGAGGGAGAAGACACTTGTATTATCTGACAAGTAATGACTGTGCCTGACCAATTACCTTCAGGTGTATGTTTTAGCTGGCAGATTTTGACCCATTTCGAAACAATCGCATGAGAAGTAGTAGGAATCCTGTTTGTTCACATGCCTCAAGTGAATAACAAACCTCTAAGTTAGTTCCACCAGTGGCACACATCTTAGTTGTGCTGAGAGTGTGAACACCTGTCGTCCAGGAGGAAAGAGGTGGGTGACCAACACCTGAAATCTGTTCATAGTTCAGTAAAATATTGCCTTGTGACCATACCAGCCAGGGGTGACAGAGCCCTATGGAAAGTACGTTTTGGGAACAAGTGTTTGTCTCCAGAGTGTCGCTGCCTACTTCTCAGTGCAGCTTTGCTGGTGGACTTCTGTAGACAGTGTTTGGACTGCGGTGCTCTTGATTTTGTGAGACAGCATGCAGCTCAAATTATGTAAACTACATGACTTATTTTGGACCTAGAGTGGAAAATCTGACAGCAAAACAGCAGGGCAGACACAGACAGAGATGAAGAACATCTCTCCCACGTAATAAGAATACCCTTAATACTTTAATCCTAAAATATTTAGAACAAAATGAAGAAAAAGTATATTAATACACACACTGCCACTCAGCCATGCGAATATGTAACTGTAAAAATGACCTGTCATCTCTCATTCTGAAGATCTTGATGTGGTGGAAAGTCTGCTGAAATCTATGTGGAACGCAGATAAATTCCAATTGCCTAAGTAGCTCCAGGACAACTAATCCAGGAGTCATGATTTCAAATAAGTTCAAGTACTCTGTGAGTTTTAGAACTGAAGGATATGCCTGACATCTGGGAAATCTGAAATTTGATTGCATTAAATCTGACCCATCTGAGATTACCACAGTGCTGCATTATGGATAGCTCTATTAGGGATTTACAGTATTATCAAATTCAGACTTTTGCAATCAGAGATACAGTCCACCCAAACCACTTCTCTGTCAGAAGAGAAAGCAGCTGTTTTCTGCTAAAAGACCTGCCACATATATTGATTTTACCATTCTGGATTGCAAGATTTTGGAAGAGACTGGGTAACCATTAACTTCATTAGAATTCTCAGAGCAATCCCTATATACATGAAAAATCTCCAAATAGGGAACCAGGGTATTGTAAATGATGCAGGATTTTTCCAGGGAATTATATTGCCTCTGTTACACAGAAGGTCAAAATTAATGATAACAACAATCTCCCGTGGCCTTACAATCCATTAAACCTAAATAAATCTAGACATAAGTGCAGTTTGAGAGAGATGAACCACATTTTCAGTAAAGTTCTTTTATGCTGATGTTGACTTTCTAACAAGCAAGCTGGAATTTACATTGAACTTGTCAAGCTGTTTCAGTCACACAGAGGAAAGCAAAAGTCCTATTAGACATCCTAAATCAAAGTTTGAGAAGTTTGCTTTGGTATTTTCAAGTGGCATTCTGTTTAGAAATTTATCCAGCTTTATTCTATGAGAGAGAAAAATCTCTGAATGAAACTCTTTATTTTCAGATTAAACAATATGCCTTGTACATTCTCTTCAAAATTGCTCTTCTAATTCAGTGGTCTGTCTGTGATTGAACACCCAATTGATCCTACAGGTGGACTACAGGAAGAGGCATTTAAAAAAAAAAATCTAAAATATCTTCTCAGGAACACATCCTGCCATAGCACAGCAGTAGCAAAAATGCACGTACAGCAGCATGCCAATGAATCTCTGCACTCTCAGCAAGAGACAGCAAGACTGTGAGGTACCTAATCCATTGCACATGCCCTTTCAATTGGGGAAAACAAGGCAACTGATGATCTTATACTGTATGAAGTGAAAATATATTTAATATCCATTGTATTTCTAATTTACTCACCCTCAGATAAAGGAGAACAAGATTGCAACTATAATAATTTAAAAACTTTTTATAAACTGTTGAAATACACACAAGAGTTTCAACTTCTATAGAAAATCTTGTGCTACATTTTTTGAATTCATCATAGTGTTCATAAGATAAATAAGTAATACTGACATCAGTCATCATATGGGACTGCAAACCACATGTCTGCTTCAGGAAGCTCAAACAGTTCTCGTTTGAATTGCCAGACTATTGCAAAACCATTTACAGCCTTAATAAGTGGGACTCTTGTCTACATCCCAATGAAAAAAAAATATACAGGTAATGCCACGCCCTCTCCCCAAGTGATTTTAAAAATTTATCTCTTCTGTATCCAGTCTGATAGACAAAATAATGGAAGTCTGTGAAAAACACAACAAAATTGCACATAGATAGACAGACCCACAATAGAGCACGTTGAACAGCTGCTAAACCTATAGAAGTCACTCTGTCTCCTGCACTGATTGTTTGAGGATCTGAGCTTATTGAAGCCAGGGTGATTTGGAACAGCTTAGAGAGGAACTATTGACTGAAGAGCCCTTTTGTATGGAAAACCATTGTTGGGTAAAATTTTATGACTTCACAGCTTTTTAACAAGAGGAATTTTAACATGGAAAGTTTCCTTCGAGGTTTCTTTATGAAGTGGGTGAGCCGAGTTTCCCGTTTCTCCACAGATTAAGCTCTGTTCTAAGAAGCTTTCTCATCTTTCACCTACTGGAAAAAACACAAAACATAGCCTGGATTTAGGAGTGCAAGCCCCTCATCATGATTTAATCCCACCCACATAAAAAGAGAAAAAAGAGTTATCAGCACAATGATTATCAAAGTTGTGATGGTTTTTAGATGAGCTGCTGGTGGTGATTAAGGTGTCTGCCCTGGCTAATAGTCATGTTTTCAGCAATCTCCTCCCTGTTGGCCAGGATATTTGCCAGCAAAAAAAGCTTCAAACTTCTCTTCAGCACAGTGTCATTCCAACAGGGGGGACAGAAGGGAAACTAATGACTATCATATCACCTAGGGTCTGGTCCTACATGGCATTAAATGATCCAGAGGTAAAGTATTTTTCACCAGACGCAAGAAGGTGAGAAGACTGGGGCTACCACAACAGACTGTGAAATATACTTTGTGTACATGTGTGTTGCCTTGACTTATCCCACTGTTGTGAAGAGGTTATACTCTGTCAGGGCCTTCTTCAGTGGCTTGTCCCCAGGGCACAATTCACCAGTAAAAACTATGTATTATCAGCTGCATAGGAGCATTCATTCGGCATATCTAACACTGCAGCGTTAGCCCTGGAGCACATGGAAGGAGAAGCAGATACCAAAATATGTAGACATCAAAAGTACCCTCATTACATTCCAAAGTCTTATTAAAATCCACTGTAATCCTCCTTCCCAGAATCCTTCTGCCAGACTATCACTCACGGTCTTTACAACCCATATTAAAAAAACTGAAGAATTATGTTTCATCTCACATTAAATTTTAAATGACTTTTCTAAAATGTTGTTCTGTGTCAGGACCCACCTGGGACAGTATTTGAAGAGAAACTAAAGTGTAACTCTTTATTATACCTTTTCCTTGATGCTGGAAGCATCTTCCCAATCATATGTCCTTTATGCTTCACTCTGATTTTTGTTGTTGTTGTTGTTGTTGTTGTTGTTTTGGGGTTTTTTTTCCCCGATTCAACAAAACTTCATCTTAAATAGAATACACGAAGGTCAAAGCAGAAGATATGAGTGAGCCTAACAAAATAAATACCCTTTTTAGTATATCTTAATATCCTAAAACTTCACGCTTTGTAAATTGCATCATTGTGGGATTTATTCTCCACTTTTTTTCCAGTGTTCAGACTTGATAGGAAAGCCTAATGGTCTCAAAAGAAAAAAACTGCATCTTGAAAGGCAACAATTGCTCCCTATGTGGCGGTGAACTCCCACAACTACAAACTAATGTCAATGCACCACACAGCCAGCTGTAGGGGGTGGGGAGGGCAGCTAGAAACACACCTCAGGGACAAATGCCATTTATCTGTCATTTTGTTGATGAGGCACCATGCAGAATCTTGTCTAAATTGAGCAGTGAAATGGTGGGTTGATTGGCACTCACTTTATTGTTTTTTTCTTTTTTTTTTTTCCAAATTGCACATCTATTTAGAGTAGCACCACAGGAAATATTTGAAAAAGCCATGAGCTTATTTCTTTTTCCTGGCATTTGAGGCTCTGTGCTGTACCAGCAAAGGGGAAACCTCAGAGAAACCCACCTATAACTCCCTGGCACTGTGCTGTGTGTGGGGTTCCCTAGCACCGCTGCGGGGGGAGCAGTGGCAGCTACGGCAGCTTCCTCCTACGCTTGCACCAGATCTGCAGCTGTGGCTTGAGTCATTTTGCATTCTGGATTTGATAACTGCTGCCGCGGTGACTGTGTGAGATGTGTGGTCTGGAAGGGAAAAGGCTCTTCCCTGGGAGACAGCAGCACAAGTGCCACGTACTTCAAGCAAGACAACTTGGGGCTGACATAGTGTCGTCCCACTTTTGTACATGGGAGAAAGCTGCCTTATTTGATTCACTTATACCTTTATTCTTGTCAGGTTTTTACTTTAAGATACTTTCTCCTGTTACACAGTCTGTGCTGTGACAGCCTTTAAAAGTGGGTATGAGTTTTATGAATTACAGAGTACCATGAATATTAATGGTGCCACAAATACAAGAGAGGTATAGGGTCCATGAAGCTTATTATCAAATCAAACAGCAGCAGAAGTAAAGAACCGAATTCCAAAGATTAGCAGCCCAACTAATTATTTAATATTGTTAATTCTGAATTCAAGGCATATTTGATAAACAAGTATTTTACCCAGTAACGTGTCTTTATTTTCTTCTCTCTGAATGAAATAATTGTCACACTTCCAAGACATTACAGATCAATACTTCACTTTTAAAGGAAATGATGGGAGAAAGGCAAATGGGATATATAAGAATTGCAGCACCATTATGGCCAGGTGCATGAGAATATTTATTACTTTATAACAGCTGAAAATAATTTGTGAATATGCAAGATGCATACATGACAAATTTTCTGTCTACTTGGTAATAAAAACCAAACAGCATTATAAATGACCTGACACTCTCAGAGCATTCACGTCATGCATGTGCATGGCGGGGGGGGAGGTATTACATATATTTCACACGTACTTTGTTCGTGTGAACGCTAAAAGGTCTGGTCCCCCCAGAAGCTGAAAAGGACTTACATGGTCCTGAGACTGCTTGGGCTTACCCAGGTGTTACACTGACCTCCACGCTGAGGTGCAGCGTTCCTTACATCAGCGCTACATGTGGTTCTGCTGGACCCATCAGGACAGTCACCCCAGGTGGGCAAAAGTAGCTGACCAGCACCTAGAACAACTCTGTCTCCCTCCTGAATTATATTGCCACGTTCAACAGATAAAGTAGCTTCTAAAGATGAAATAACCTGAATTTCACTTTTGCATATGTGGGTCATCTCCCTCTCTCTTGCCAGGCCCATCCACAATAGCTTGACCAGTGCTGGAGCTGGAGGGGACACCTCTGTCCCCAGAAGGCTGCCCTGTCGTCTTACATCAATTGTTTGGCCCAGTTTCAGGTTGGCCAGGGCCAGGGTCAGTGGCACAGTTTCTGAGCACCAAGACCCAAGACAAGTCTTGTGAGAAAGAGGAGGGGTGATGTCCCATGCCGATGTCCACCCTGGGCACAGCAGGGTCTGGCAACAGTGACCAGACCAGGAGGACATCACCCCAAAACCTGTGAGAGGCTGTACTTGCTCTGTCTGTTGCTTCCTTGAGGAGGGGAGAGGTATCCCACAACAGAAATGAAGATTTTGTAACAGGGTGGTTGGTAACAAAAAAAGAGAAGGCCAAATCCATATACAGGACCAGTTTTGAAGCAGGGTTCAGCCACGTTCAGCATCAGCATGGATGCACCAGCTGGATATCTACAGTTACTGAAGGGTGTGAAAATGCACTGAACAAGCAGTTATCACCTTTTTGCTGTGCTTGTGAGCACACCCACAAGTCAGTGCTGGGTGGCCTTTCTCTTGGAGAAAAGGTAGTAAATTGCTTCACATTTAAATGGGATTAAGGATATGCCCACTGCAAGAACTATACCACACCTGGGAGAGCCAGAGCCTGTCTCTATAGAGTCATTAAGAAGCCATTAAAGAAGGCAAACCTGTTACTGATGTTAAGCAGAGGTCTGCATCTACACTGGAGAATATCCAAGAGTTTAAGAATTAAAAAAAAAAACATTGAAAATACATTGATTTTCATTTTTACAGTGAAGCCTGTAACATTGCAGGACTAAAAAAAAAAAAAAAAAAAAAAGAAAAGAAAAAAGGGTGGAAAAAAAAATAAGACATGGCTGAGAGTGGGTCCTTAGAAACACCAAAAGCAGCATCTGAAATTTTCAACTAGCAAATGAGTGTGTGTGCCTGTTGTTCATAAGCATATGCATTCATTATATTAACAGTTGTGTTGACGTAGTTGTGATGGTACAAGGATAAAAGCAGTCAAGGTTTGTCGAGAGAGGCAGTATCTTTTATTACACTAGGATATGAAGAAAGTCATATGTGTCTGTAAGATTACCTGTTTTTTCCAGCTATACCAGTCAATCACATAAAGGACATTATCTCTCCTGACAAATTCTGCCTTGCTTTTATTACACTGTGCAGTTTTCTTTCTTTCTGACAGACTTGCTTATATTAAAAATAAATAAACAAACAAACATCACACACCCCCCAAAACCCACATTGTATATAACTTTCATTTTAAATTGCTTTAATATTATCCCAAAAGGTGATCGGGGGAGGGAAAAGGGGAGGATGTTCCTCTGTTATAACATCTTTTTCTCCCAACAAACCATCACAAGTCATTTATTAGCAGTGGATTTGTCTGGACTGAAACTGCTGGAAACAGACTAAAACAATAGGTTCAGAGTACAACATGTTGTTCATGTGCTTGCCATATGCCTGTGTTGCAGGCACTGCCAGGTCCACACACAGTTATTCAATATTGAAAGAATATTATTCAACTTTTACTGAAATCCTCTGTGATTTCATCAGTACGATGGGTTTCTGTAATCCAGATGGGATCGGTGACATGGCTTAATAACAGAGGCAGCTCTGGAAATCAAGGTGATTATCAAGGCACGGGCCACCCACTCTGCCCCATTCACGGGGATCTGCCAAAACAGAACAGGAAGAGAAACTGGCATCTACTGTGTATCAGCAGCAGAGACATTTTGTTACTTTATTTATTGATCTATTTATTGATTTATGATGTGGGTGGAGCTTTGAGGGGAAGAAAGCTGCCTTTTAAAGTCTGCATCTATAAAATCAGCATGTGAGGATAGTTAGACACTGTTCTGTGAACATCTGTGTCAGACACCAAGAGCTTCTGCAGAGGTTTTTTTTGTACAGAATACATCATTAAACATCCTGCTTTTCAAAATTGTTGCTGCTCTGGAAATAAAGCATAGTGTGCTTTGTTTATCTATCCACTCTGAGCAACTCACATATTTGCAAATCACATATTTGGGTGCAAGTGGTTAAGTGTGATATATATAAAACATCTTCAGAAACTTTTAGTCACTACAGTCTGGGGAACTTCCTAACCAAAAAATGTCAAGTTTTAATTAAAAATGTGGTCCGTGGGCCATATTATGTTGTCTTGTAGGAAAACAGCCCCAAAAGAGTGATTGGAATAAGTACATTTAGAACTCAGGTGGAGTTACTGTAAACTATCAAAACTAGGAGACACAGTTAAACATGAAATTGCCCTGGTGCTGTCACAGCTGTACACCCAAACAGTGCACTTCAGTGGCTCACATCTCAAGGCAATATTTCTCAAAAATGCAGAATTACAACAGTTGTCATGCTATGGGAGAACCTGCTGAGGGAGGCAGTCCACACAGCTCATTGTAGAGAGCAGCAAGGGCAACATAACCTCCAACTCTTTCCCATTGTGTGATTGAAGTCATGTTTGCACCAAAATTGCAGAGGATAAAGAAGAAATGGGACAGGCCTGGGTTTTGGCCACTGATGGGCATATACGTAAGCCATGTAACAGGGATGAGTTTCAGGACCCTTGGGAATAATAGTGGCCAGGAGTGAGCTGCTAGAGCAACTCCACAAGTCTGCAGCCTTGTGGAGAAGCAATGGGACAGGCAGTAATAACTGAAATGTTTATAGATCTTTGATTGCTCTTAAAGCACAAGCACCAGAAGCAATCTTGACTGTTGCTGCTCATTCAGTTTCCCCTCTACAGAAACCCCACCCACTTGCCCTTGGGCATTAGGCGTTTGCCTCACAAGCTGATTTCCCTCTCTATGATTATTCCTTTCACCCTCTTAGGTTCTTGTTCTAGTCTCTCTATTGTGGCACATCGCTCATTTTTCTGTCTTCAGCCTTCATCCTCATGTTGTCCCATTGGAGGTTATGTCCAGAGCTCACATCTTTCAGGCATCTCTCCAAACACCTTATGCAGCCAGGTCCACTTCTTCTCCTGTAAGTCTCTCATCCCTTTCTCTAACTATCTCTTGTTTCCAGATTCCTTTCTTCTTCACTAGATGCCTTTCTGTCATGAACACCTTTCTTCAGTAGAATGCTCACTTTCCATGTGACCTAGGCACTTTGCCCCTGAAAAATACAGGAGAGAAGAGAGAAACTAGGTAACGACAGGTCCTTGGTTGAAGCTACGAAGTGTAGGACTCATGCTAGGAAAGAAGATATCATTTATCTTCATCTTAAAGGGGCTTTAATTTTCCCAGATTTTGGTCACATCCAAGGACCAGAACAAATTAAGGAAGACAAAAAGCCAGAAGGTAGAGATGATCTACCTATATGCCTGAGATCAAAGAAACACAAGAAAAGAAGACGACATAGCACAAAAGCTGCAGCAAATCCTGGAGAATCCTAGTGGGATGTTTGAGTTAACTCAGATTATTTACACTAAAATATTAGGGAATCAGGACTTACATGTTTAAAACAGGTATTACGCCCTCAGATTATTTAAATTGACTCAAGTTATAAGTTTTACTTGTATGGTAACTCTCACATGGACTCAGAACTCCATTTACATTTTTAGAAAGCTCTGGATTCTTCAATTCAAGGTGATTTAAGGTTGAAGCACAATTGAAAAATGCTGCTGAGAAGCCTGTGTATGATGGACTGTGCCACTGAGGGCAGCAGGAAGCCTTGCTCCGTGGCCTTTGTGGCCCCTGATGGTGCCCAAAATGCCTCCACGCAGATAGCAGCTCCTGATCTGCCCAGGGAACTCCAACCTCTCTCTGGCTGCTAATACTGAAATTCAGTTCTTTTCCCAGCCCAGTTCTCTTTCCTACTTTTCTTTCTCCTACTCTCCCATGCATACTCAGGTCCCCTGTCACTGTCCCCCTGAATGTGAAGGAGAACGCCATTCTGGCCACATCTGAGAAACTTCCAATCTGTTTGAAGTGAAGTGTTTACTGTCATCTTAAATCACCAGTGCTGCTCAGGTGCTGTGAGAGCATGTAACTGAAACGTGGCAGCCTAACTGCAGCTTGTGCGTGGGAAACATGTGACGCTAAAATCTACAGAAACTCGCTTTATTCAGGGGCACACCGAATGGTTCGAAAAGCAGAACAAGTCACATAGGTATGGCAGTAGGGGGTGGAGTGGATTAGAAAGGAGTTGTAGGTGAAAAAACAGGCTAGAATTAAAAGAGACTGTAAATACTCAGTTACATTTTCATGCTAAAGCTTATTGGTCAAAGTAGAGATAAAACAAAAGCCAGACAAGATAGGAAATGCAAGTGACAGATTGAAGTGGCCTTACATGCTGTAAACATAAGACAAATAAAACAGTAAATCTGTATCTCTAAGAAAAAGGGCAATATAACGACCTTTGATCAGCAAGAAGGTATACAACATTCTTTCATGTTCTTCAAAGGTAAAAAGGTATTTTATTTACCTAATGTCACATATGCCATTGTTCTCTCTACCAGAGCAAGATCTAGAAATATTTCTGCTTGTGTGGAGCACAGTGAAAGATAAGAGCCCATAAAGCAGTCAAATGATCTGACTCCTAGCCATGTGTTAGCCTGTGGATGTGAACAGAACAACATAGGGGATTTAGACCAGAGTCTGCAAGCAGAGCAGATATAAACCAGAACCAGGTGTGCCCCTGCGGGCTGATCTCCTGTAGTGTTGATCCTTCTTCAATATTGTGTTGACATCAGTGGGCTTTTGGTGTGAGCATGCCCAGTTGGCTCTTTTGGAAGTTATTAATGTGGACCGGCAAGCTGTAGAGAAATGTATGAAAGGCAGGACTTTCTGCTGTGTTGTCAGACTTTCTAGCTCAGTTTGGAGCTGAAATTTACTGTGGTCAGCGTATGGCTGAGGTCAGAACAAAGATCACAAGCTCTGGTGTCTTTACCTGGGCTTCACTGAGTTCTGCCTCAAGAAAAACGCCCTTGAAATCAGTATTTGATTTGCTTTTTGATCTTTCCTGTATATACTCGGAGAGAGGAGTTGAATGAAAGTACAAAGCTTACAACTACTTTAGAAGAAACCAAACAGAGCAATAAAATAATAGGGAAATCTGTCAGGGTTCTATTTTGGGGTCATAGTGCCCCCCAGAGGTAGCTGTGTTCAGATAGTTGCTCGGCTCCTCATAATTTTTAAACTTTATTTGTACAACAGCGTTTATAAACCCTGCAGATCTAGCTTTTCTCCTGACTCTGACTTGTTCTGCTTTTCGAACCATTCGGTGTGCCCCTGAACAAAGCGAGTTTCTGTAGATTTTAGCGTCACGTGTTTCCCATGCACAAGCTGCAGTTAGGCTGCCACGTTTCAGTTACATGCTCTCACAGCACCTCTTAGTGGCCAGGCCACCTGTTGAGTCGCTGCTTCCCGAGAGGCAGCCTCACTCGCCAGGCAATGCTTCTCCTTTTCAGTCTGACAGGAGAAGAAGGAGCCAGTGGCACAAAGGCAGCTCTGCAGCGCTCACCTACCTCGTCCTGCCCGCTTCTCTGTAGAGCACATCCTTGGTGGGGCTGGGGTCCATCTCCGGAGCGGGACCACCTACACCTTGTTCCCAGAAAGAGAGTCTGTGGTCCTGGCGTACGTTAGTATTTAAGATCTGATGTTTTTTTCTCTTACAGAATCACAGAATGTTAGGGATTGAAAGGGACCTCAACAGGTCACCTAGTCCAACCCCCTCGCCAGAGCAGGAACATCTACATGAGGTTACACAGGAATGTGTCCAGGTGGGTTTTGAATGTCTCCAGAGAAGGAGACTCCACAACCCCCCTGGGCAGCCTGTTCCCGTGTTCTATCATCCTCATCATGAAGAAGTTTCTCCTCAAATTTAAATGGAACCTCCTGTGTTCCAGTTTATACCCATTGCTCCTTGTCTTATCATTGGTTGTCACTGAGCAGAGCCTGGCTCCATCCTCGTGACACTCACCCTTTACATATCTGTAAACATTAATGAGGTCACCCCTCAGTCTCCTCTTCTCCAAGCTAAAGAGACCCAGCTCCCTCAGCCTTTCCTCGTAAGGGAGATGCTCCACTCCCTTCATCATGTTCATTGCCCTGCACTGGACTCTCTCCAGCAGTTCCCTGTCCTTCTTGAACTGAGGGGCTCAGAACTGGATACAATATTCCAGACGTACTCTCCTAGTTTCAATAAAAGCAGTTCAGTATTCACTATGAGGTATGAACTGGTCTGGTTAACACTATCAGTCACATCCCTGCAAGTAATTTGTGCTACCTTAAACACCATGTTAGGACTAAGTAAGTAAATTCAACTACAGCACTGTGTTTTTGCTTGAAGTACTGTACCCATTCTGAGAAGTTGATGTCTATTTTCAGGCAAAGAGTCATTCTGTCTCACTAGAGACTGAGCCAAAATTCCACTGAAGTCAGTGGAATTCTTTCGCTTGTCTTTCTATCCATGCTGACAGATCAGTACTTTCCAAAGAACACTTGTAGAAGTTGGCCTAGCCTGCTCAGCAGAATTTAAGCAACTATAATGCTACTATACTACTATACACTGCATCTTTTTTCTTCAATAAGTTATTTTAGGCTGTGCATTCTTTAGGGTAAGAATTAAATTCTTCAGCACTTGCAGTGCTAACACATTCTAAGTCATTAAACAGCAGTAATACTAACCAGCTGTCCCTACACTTGTGTTAATAAGTCTTCCAAGAAAGTTGATTCCCATCTTAGTATTTCTGATGTGGGATGAATGTCCTTGTCTGCATGGAGGGACACTTTGCCCCAGAGACCTCAACAATCTTAATGATCACCTCTGACCACATATTGAGTCCATGCCAGCATCAGTCCTCAGCCTAGATCACTTCCCTTCCATTGCTCCAGCTCAGGCACCTGATTCATACACACACACACACAAGTATGCGCTAGTCTGTGTCAAAACAAAACCGCTTTTGTCTTCTTCCTCCATTCTTTCGCCAAGTATTTTTGCATGAATATGATTTTACCATTATTTCTTTCCAATAGTTACTTATATGGTAAGTACTAGGTTACCTGTCTATTTGAAGACAGTGAGCAGAACTTTGACATCCTTTTATTTGATTCTCATCGAGCTATTGGCTGAAGACATTCTCCCATCACAAACTCGCACTGTGTTTACAATGTAGCAAGGTCTTGCATTAGGAGGACATTTCCTTCTAGGTCACAGCATTTCAGCAAAGTTTCTCTTTGTACTGAAATGGGCCTTTATCACCTCAGACAGTAGCAAGCATAATTATTTGCCTGCATGGAATTTTGCCATCCTTGACATTTCCACAAGGTTCCCTGGGAAAGCCAAATAGATTTTTAATCTGTTTACAGGGAGCAGCAATCCTAGTGGCCTTGAGACTTCAGGGAGGCACGAACTGCAGTAGGTCTACCTCCAGCAGATTTTACACACTCCCCTTGTGCAAGCAAAGCTATGAAGTTGGGACTTTGGTGTGTAAAACCATGTTTGACCTTGCTTCCCACTCCTTCTCACTGTACCATTCAGCTCTGAAGTTTGCAGAGTGACAGAGGGAAGAGAAGGGGAGAGAGGAATGTAATAGCCCTCCTGGGCCAGCTGCCTTTCCTGTGTTTTCCTTCGCTGAGCAAGTAGCCAGTAATGCTAGCTAGACTTTTTCATTCAGCTTTCTTTCTTGGTACCAAAAAAAAAAAGAAGAAGAGGTAGAACCATTTCACAGGTTTTTTTTCTTTTTTGGTCCAATTGCTGCAGTTTTTCATTACAAATATCTGTATTCCCTTAAATTTGCAACACTGGAGAAGTTTAGATAGCTTTAGTTTGAAACATGCTTCATATAAACATTTAAGTTACTCTTGTTTTTCATAGTTTCTGAAAGGTTAAAATACACCAAAACCAACATATGATATTTTGGTCAGAAGCATGCTTTGCTACCACCCTCTCAAGTTGCTAAGTAAGCTGGCCAGCATATTGAATGTAAATCACCCATACTCTTCTAAAAGACTGACCTAAGTGTGTGTGGGTGTAGGTACCTAGCTTTAACATTCAAGACTGAAAATGTGATTTAGAAAGCTCTCATTGTCTCACAGATGCCCTAGGAGATGCAGAGGGATGTAAAGGGGCGGTTTTTAACAGCTGTCTGCCATGCTTCTGCCAGAGCCACAGACAGTGAGTGATAGTCTCTCTCACCTTGGAAAACTCTTATTTGTAATGCTGAACTCTGTCTTTACCCCCAGAAAGCCCAGCATACTGAGATGTATGCTATCATGACTTAAAGAACATGCAGCAGGATCTCTGAGGATGCTCTTAACCAAGAAAGCTCTTTAAAAATATTTAAAAAAAAGAAAAGGTTGGCCCTTTACACACAGGTTATGATTAATCAGTGATTCTTGAACTGCCATTTTGATAGGAAGATGAGAGGACACAGCAGAACAGCCAAGGAGACCATTTGCAGCCTGTCTTTCTGCTGTGTTTTAGGAAGACTGACATTTTCTGAAGTGCACACTGCAGTCACTGTCAAGGCCAATCCCATCAGCTGCTCCCTCAGCAAAGCACTTCTCCTCACTCCTACAGTTCCTTCATGCTGTTACCACATACCAGTATACAGCAAATTAATTTTTTAGGCAAGCTGCCATATCAAATTCTTTCTCTTGTGGGTGGTCCTTGAGAACAGTAGGGCCCTGTCTGTATTACCAGTCTTGATAACAGATTGTTTACAACATTAGGATTCAATGGTTTAGATTTTTTTCTTCTGCTGTAAATTGCTTGTCTAGACAGATTTGAAGCTCCAATCTTTGTGAAAGTAAAGCTTTGAGTCAGTTACTGATGTAATCCACTGATTGAGCACATCATATTGTTAAAAGTAATCTTGCACTGAGTAGTTCTCATTTTCCTTAATCTTGCAGGCTAAGTAATTTTTTTTTCTTGAGTGTTTATCTCATTTGCCTGAACATGTGACTAGTTCAATAACTGAAATCAGTGCGAGTCAAAAATTTGCTGTTTGCACCCTGCAGCTGTAAATTATTTTAGCTTGGAACCTCATTATTCAACAAACAGTGATTCAGGGGGGAAAAAAAAATTCAAGAGTCAAAGTAAAATTAATAAATCCTTGTTGAACACTTGCACTGTGATACCTAAAAGGAGCCTGACATTCAAAAGATAGAAGATCTGATTTTCTGCAAACTGGTGCCCTTATTGAACCCCAGCTTCAAGGGAACCTAAGCCAATAACACTTTGGCATCACCCCTGGGTGACCAGGCACATACACACCCACAGGGGCAGAGTGGGGAAATGAAATCAGTGTGAGTGTATGAACGGAAGAAAAGGAGACTCTTAACATACTTTGCTTTGTGTGCTACTTTGTACTTTCAGACCTCATTTGATTCTTTCTATAGGTCCAGTGCTTTTCTTTCTATCTCCCTTGGACTCACCAATCGATCAGAAAAACAGACAAGGTTTAGTTCCCTGCAGTAAAACCACCAAATACGCCCTTTTTGGGAACAACAGTGGGTACAACACACTCCTGAAGAGCTTTCCATCCCTTGCCCTTCACTGAGCGCTTTTGCATGGCTATCAGTTGGGTGATTGTCTCAGGTCCCTGAACAAGCCTCCGTGACATCAAGACAGTGAAAATGTGGCCATGAGCAAGGGTCTTATGCCATGAAGGTGCCAGCTCTGAGGGGAATCAGAACCAATGGTTGCCTTTACTGCTGCCTGACCACATGGCAACAGGGTCTGCAGGCAAGTTTCAGGTTTGTTTCCATTGCACAGCCCTGACTGGGGCCAAAATTGGCATACAGTGGGTATGCAATTGCTGAAGTGGCCCCGAAAAGCGCAGGCATCACTAGATGGATCTCTTCTTGGAGCTGAAGGGACCATGAAATGTTGAGGTGTCCTGTGACTTGGGACTGGTACTGTTCAATATCTTCATCAACAACATAGACGGTGGGATTGACTGCACCTCAGCAAGTTTGTGGATGACACCATGCTGAGTACTACAGCTGATGCGCTTGAGAAAAGGGATGCCACCCAGAGAGACTGTGACAGGCTTGAGGGTTGGGCCAATGTGAACCTCATGAAACTCAACATGGCCAAGTGCAAGGTCCTGCATCCAGGTTACAGTTATTTCCAATATCAGTACAGACTGGAGAATGAGTGGATTAAGAGCAGCCCTGTGGAGAAGGACTTGGAGATACTAGTAGATTAAAAAATTACATGTGAACTTGCAATGCATGTGTGCAGCCCAGAAAGAAAACCATATCGTGGGCTGCATCAAAAGGAGCATGGCCAGCAGGTCAAGTGAGATGACTCTGCCCTTTTACTCCACACTGTTGAGACCACACCTGGACTACTGCGTTCAACTCTGGAGCCCTCACTATAGGAATGACATGGGCCTGCTGGAGAGGGTCCAGAGGGGGCCACAAAAATGATCAGAGGGATGGAACACGTGTTCTTTGAAGAAAGGCTGAGAGAGTTGGGGTTATTCAGCCTAGAGAAGGGAGGGCTCTTGAGAAACTTTCTTGCAGCTTTTCAATACGTAAACGGGACTTCTAAGAAAGAGAGAGAGACTCTTTATCAGGACCTGTAGTGACAAGATAAGGGATAATGGTTTTAAACTGAGAGAGAGTATACTGAGATTGGATATAAGGAAGAAATTCTTCATCATTACGGTGGTGAGGCACCAGAACAGGTTGCCCAGAGAAGCTGTGGATGCCCTCATCCCAGGAAATGTTCAAGGTAGGGTTTCGATGCGGCTTTGAGCAACCTGATCTGGTGAAAGACATCCCTGTCCATGGAAGGGGGTGTGGACTAGATGATCTTTGAAGGTCTCTTCCAACCCTCCCCATGCTGTTATTCTGTGACCCTCAGGAAAAGGGACATAACCCTTCATTTAAGGCCTGGAGGGCAGGTTTTCCTCAAACAGAATCACAAAATGTTAGGGATTGGAAGGGACCTCAAAAGATCATCTAGTCCAATCCCCCTGCCAGAGCAGGAACACCTAGATGAGGCTACACAGGAATGTGTCCAGGCAGGTTTTGAATATCTCTAGGGTAGGAGACTCCACAACCTCCCTGGGCAGCCTGTTCCAGTGTTCTGTCACCCTCACTGAGAACAAGTTTCTTCTCAAATTTAAGTGGAACCTCTTGTGTTCCAGTTTGAATCCATTACTCCTTGCCCTACCATTGGTTGTCACCGAGAAGAGCCTGGCTCCATCCTCGTGACCCTCACCCTTTATATATTTGTAAACATTAATAAGGTCACCCCTCAGTCTCCTCTTCTCCAAACTAAAGAGACCCAGCTCCCTCAGCCTTTCCTCCTACAGGAGGTGCTCCACTCCCTTCATCATCTTTGTTTCCCTGTGCTGGACTCTCTCCAGCAGTTCCCTGTAATTCTTGAACTGAGGGGCCAAGAACTGGACACAAAATTCCAGGTGTGGTCTCACCAGGGCAGAGTAGAGGGGAAGGAGGACCTCTCTCGACCTACTAACCACCCCCCTTCTAATACACCCCAGAATGCCATTGGCCTTCCTGGCCACAAGGGCACAGTGCTGGCTTATGGTCATCCTGCTGTCCACCAGGACCCCCAGGTCCCTTTCCCTTACATTGCTCTCTAATAGGTCATTTCCCAACTTATATGGGAACCTGGGTTGTTCCTACCCAGATGCAAGACTCTACACTTCCCCTTGTTATATTTCATTACATTTTTCCCTATCCAGCTCTCCAGCCTGTCCAGGTCTTGCTGGATGGCAGCTCAGCCTTCTGGTGTGTCAGCCACTCCTCCCAGCTTGGTGTCATCAGCAAACTTGCTGACAGTGCACTCTATTCCCTCATCCTAGTCATTGATGAATATATTGAATAATACTGGTCCCAGTACTGACCCTTGAAGCACTTTACTGGATACAGACCTCCAACTAGACTCTGCCCCATTGACCACAACTCTCTGGCTTCTTTCCTTCAGCCAGTTCACAATCCATCTCACTACCCCATTGTCCAGACTGCACTCCCTCAGTTTAGCTGTAAGGATGCTTTGGGAGACTGTGTCAAATGCTTTACTGAAGTCAAGGTAGACCACATCCACTGCTCTGCCATCACCTGTCCACCTCGTTGTGTCCTCATAGAAGCCTAAGACTGGTCAAGCACAGCTTCCCCTTGGTTAAGCCATGTTTACTGCCCCTAATGACTCTCTTATCCTTGATATGCCTTGAGATGGTGCCAAGGATAAGTTGTTCCATCATCAGCTGGAGTCAGGGTGTCAGCCCATAAGCATGGCAGGGTTTGGGGCTAGGTGGTTAGCCTTTTTTTTTTTCTGTTGTTAATTAATTTGGGGGTATTTAACTTTCCCAGCCCTGGGTCCCCCTGGCAGGTCAGGAGTGCAGCTGAGTCTGAAAAGAGGTAGACGCTGTTGACTCAAGGTGATTCTTTTTCCCCTTGGTAGCTTGGGGCAGACACTTTGCCTCCCTGCACCTCTCATTCCTGCTCCACAGAACAGGGGACACACTGAGTCCTTCCACAAACTCCAGGGAGAGCCACTGCTCCACTGTGAAGGTTTTTTTATTGCAATTATCAATGTTTTATCACAAAACACGAAATTCCATGTAATGGGTGCTGGGGGGGAAGCAGAAGGCCCAATCTGCTGTTCTACTCCTCCACCTTCTCCACAGTCAGGGAGTACCTGGAAACACTGTGCTATTGTCCCCCCTCTGTTTCTGTTTCCCCATTCCAGGTCCAAGTTTAGCAGCAAGAGTGGATGATACAACTTTTGAGCTGTTTGGCACTCAGAAGAGACGTGGCCTACAAAATGAAGGAAACCGCACAACTGCTTCTCCTCCAGGCTTACACACTGACAGCTGAACCAGCCACTGACTTCTCTGAAGGGCCAAAGGAAGCTTCTCTCTGCAGCCTTACATTAACACACCATCAGAGAGAGCAACCCAAAGATCACAAGTCAGCAAGATCCCAGCCTAAGAGTGTGTAAACAACAAGCCAAAAGGTCAAAACATGGCTCCTTTAGTAGAGTGACCACACAAGAGCAGTGAGTGACAAGATCCTTCTGTTCATCAAGAGAAACAAATCTGCTCTGAGCTGCTAGCTCTACTTAAGTAACAGCCTGCAAGACTCACACAGCATGCACAACCATAAACAAACATGAGACAAGAAATATGGAAATGTCACTTGTCACAGATTACAGGACTTGCACACTTTGGAAACCAAGTCTCTGTTGCTCACTAACCTCTGCCTGTGCCAATGCTACTTCTGTGTTACTGGGGTCCTTGTACATCAGATAAAATGCTATTTGCCTCCAGTGGCAAACAGACAGGTATTTTTTTTCATTGTGGGAAGGCTAAAAGGGTGTTCTTTAACCTGAGTTAGGAAACTTAGGTGAAAATCAGAGAGAAAACAAGGGAATTTGTAGCTATATATGTGGTATCATGACAAGCTGCAGGCAAGGGAGTCCTCGGGTCTACTGCTGCTGCCACTGGATCCCACAAGTCACCCCCATGGAGGAACAGAGCAGGAGCAGTCGTTGCACAGTAGGGGTTGCTTCATCCTGCTGGGACTACTCACACATGTAAATCAAACATGCCAAGAGCTGCCCGTGGACAAGGCCTCAGTATGTATTTGGAGAGAAGGAACAAGGAAAAGAGACATGCGCTGCATTTCCTGCTGTATCTGAGAAGGTATTGCTTGAAAATATGCATGCATGGAGAAATGAGCACTTATAACAATGGCAAACATAAACTCTGCATTCCACACTCAGGCCTCTTATTGAATGCGTATTTCCTCCAGGGACTTCAGCTTGTGGCCCACACATAATATGTATCATATATTATATTCCGTACTTATTTGCTGTGCAGCTGCACAAATATCACACTTAGAAGAATATAGTTTAATCATTCAAAAACATAGTCTTTATGGAGTGATGAACAAACCATTCCTATTCCTTGCTTTTCAAACCAGCAATGTTGAAATGTCCAGCACAGATGTCTCATTTTCACTTCCAGATGTTTTCTACATTGGGTGGTAATATTCAGTAGTAGTTTTATTTGAAGAATTACTTTATATTAAGGCACGAAATACAAGAGGCCGTAGAGAAATATACAAGTGAATTAATTTAAAAGGCTATGAGATGTAATGACCGTATAGTACATGAGGAGGTTTTTAAAAATTTCTACAGTCATAGAAATGTTTTCTTGTTCCAAGGAACAGAATGTCATCATTTGATGATGAGACACAACCTAAAAGAAATTAATTAGAAAACATTTTGAAAAGACTGAACTGATTGCATACTCTAAGAATCCGTAATAGTTTTGCTCCCAAACCACATAATTTGTTTTAAAATTTATTCACAGCTTTTATTTCTAATGATGATTACAAGCACCATAAATGTCTCTCTCACTCCTTTCTTAACAAACAGCAAACCTGTCTTGAAATATACACTTCCACATGCACAAAGTTGAAGTTTAAAACTTCTGCTTACAGACCATTAAAACTAGTAAGCAAAATTCCTTCTGGAGACTGAAGGTAATATTTATTAAGCTTTATTACCTAGAGATGCAATCACAGATATTTCATCTCAGGGGAATTCTGGAGAAAGGTTCCACCATGGGGACAACCTCCCAAGCGCACACTGCTGCTGTGACATGGCAGCATTCTCACACCTCAACATTTCTTCTGCTGTCCTTCAGGAGTATGGCTCAGATATTATTTTTATTTAAAGACAGGATTTCATTTCCAGCATAGTCAAAAGACTCCTTTAAAATCCCATCTCAAGAGAGAAACGATGATGTTGACACTGACATAATTTTTTCAAGATCCATGTTTGCTTGTGTTTTCACCAAATTCCTGAATCATGCCATTATATATGAATTGGAGCTTATCCTCTTAAATTTATATAAAATAAATGTTTGTGGGGTTGTTTTGTTTTGTGGGGTTGTTGTTGTTGTTTTTTGGTTTTTTTTTTGGAGGTGGGGCACAGAAAAAGAAGAAGAAATGAAAGACACAAAACAGTCACTGAAAGCATCAAAATACACTGTGAACAAGTTTGGAAATTAAGCAAATTATTTTTTATTCACGAATATCAAGTAAGTGTAAATATTTGTGGCCTCCAAGCTTATGTTAAAATAGTAACATAAATTTCTTAGAACGTATCTAAGGTTCACAAAATTCACTGAAACAGCTCTAGCAAAATCTATGATCTTTGGAAAGAGACAGGAATGAATTTACTTAATAGATTAATTTGATCAGATCACTTATTGCTTCATAGGTCATTTAGATGTAATCCAATCAAACTGATTTGTTTCCCTTCACATTGACTCATACAGAGACACAATAAGAGGCATCCTGTTGGGATTTCCCATTGCATATCTTCCGAAAAAAAATGATTCTGCTACGGGTTCCTCCACCTCTTCTTCAGATAACTGGTAAATGCATGCAGGACTGCTTCTTGAAGTCTGTCGCTGTGTAATACCCACAAAGGGACGAACCGCAGGACACATGCCTTCAGAATAATCAAGCAAAAACAATACAAAAGCAAAGGGTTATAGAAACCTCTTGAAAGAAATTAACTGAGAGTTCAGAAAGGTCATAGAAAACAGTAAATGCAAAAGCTTTTATTTCATACTTTCAGTATGTACTTTTCTCTTAGAGTGAAATGTTTGTTACTCTCAGTTTTCAGCAATTTTTTTCTCTTCCCTACACTTTCATTTAATGCTCATCATTAACAGCTGCCATGTATAAATATTTATTCTATTTTGTTAGCTTGATGTCCTAAATAAATGATGTTTATATGATAGTGCAGTCTGTTTTTATGTCCTTCCCCTTCTCCACTAATAATTTTTGAATCTGGTGGCCAATTTCTGTAAAGGAGTATGGGTCTCAGAAATGTTCATAATAAGATCATGAAAACAGGCAGATGGAGAAAGGATAAAGACTAAGCAGATATAAAACTGAGTTCAGCTCAAGACACGAAAGTGCAGAAAGCCACACTGTGCTGATACCACTATGCTTTAACTGTGTATTCCTCCCTTTGTAGTTTACCAGTGCCATGTTAGCCTTAACAACCTTAACAAACTGTTTTTTGTTTGATGCCCAACCTTAAGTTCTCTGCAATCAGGCAAAAGAACCTGCTGAGCCCAGACAGCCTTGATTCAGCCTTTGAGACACATTTACATGCTACCAAATTCACTTACCAGCATTTCATGGGCTAAACATCCAAAAATCTCATCTCCAAAGGTGACATAATCCAGTGATTCACTAACAAACTCTTCCGCCGTCTTGGTAATAAGACCGGGTTTTTGGTACATCGTCATTGGAGTAGAAACACCATAAGGAGCCACTACCTAAAATAAGAAATCATAATAACAGTTTAATGTCCTCTAACGTTTACATAAGGCCATTCACTTTGAAGAATCCCAAAGCATCTTACAAATTATGGGTTCGTATGGTATTTGTATGGTATGGATTTGATGGGTGGACTGTTGGGTGGATAAGGAACTGGCTGGATGGTCACACCCAGAGAGTAATGGTCAACGGCATAATATCTAGATGGACACCAGTGACAAGTGGTGTCCCTCATGGGTCCGTATTGGGGCCAGTACTGTTTAATATCTTCATAAATGACACAGACAGGGAGACCAAGTGAACCTTCAGCAAGTTTGCGGATGAGACCAAGCTGAGTGGTGCAGTTGACATGCCTGAGGGACAAGGTGCCATCCAGAGGGACCTGGACAAGCTCAGGAAGTGAGCACAAGCAAAGCTCATGAGGTTCAACGAGGCCAAGTGCAAGGTCCTGCACCCAAGTCAGGGCAATCACAGGTATCAATATAGGCTGGGGGATTAAGGGATTGAGAGCAGCTCTGCTGAGAAGGACTTGGAGATACTAGTAGACAACAAGGAGGACACGAGCCAGCAATGTGCACTTGCAGTCCACAAGGCAAATCATATCCTGGGCTGCATCAAAAGCAGCTTGGCCAGCAGGTCGAGGGAGGTGATTCTGCCCCCTGCTCTGCTCTGGTGAGACCCCACCTGGAGTACTGTGTGCAGCTCTGGAGCCCTCAGTACAGGAGACACATGGACCTGTTGGAGAGGGGCCAGAGGAGGCCACAGAAACGATCAGAGGCTGGAACAGCTCTGCTGTGAGGACAGGCTGAGAGAGTTAGGGTTGTTCAGACTGGAGAAGAGAAGAGAGAGCTTATTGTGGCCTTACAGTACTTAAAAGGGGCCAATAAGAAAGATGGGGATGGACTTTTCAGCAGGGCCTGTTACAGCAAGACAAAGGGTGATGGTTTTAAACTAAGGAGGGGAGGCTCAGGCCAGACATGAGGAAGAAATTGTTTGCAATGAGGGTGGTCAAACACTGGCACAGGTTGCCCAGAGAGGCAGTAGATGCCCCATCCCTGAAGACGTTCAAGGCCAAGCTGGACAGGGCTCTGAGCAACCTGATCTAGTTGAAGATGTCCCTGCTCATTGCAGGAGGTTTGGACTAGATGAACTTTGAAGGTGCCTTCCACCCCAAACTATTTCATTATTCTATTGTTATAACAGATATTTGCAGTGGACTAAGGCAGCATGTGTAGTAAGTAATGGTACTAAGGAAAAAAGCTGCATACGAGGTGAAGACAAAGCTTTGACAGGGTCACCCAGGACTTCACCAAAGACAGCTACACTGTACAGATTTAGGCATCTCAGATTTTCTTGAAGGATTTGTTAAAATGAAGGCAAATATGGCAAGATGTAGCATCACCTGTATGATAATTCCCTTTTCCTTATACTCTGCTTGTAGTGCTTTCGAGAAAGTGCTTATAAAAGCCTGGAATAAAATTAAACAAAATAAAATTAGCATAGGAAAGTAAATACTTTCACATATGTTCACAAATATGTGCGAACAGGACTTCAGCAAAAATAGCCAAGCACCATACAACCTAAGGCATACTGCAGTGGTGGAAAACATAGAAACTAACTTTTCACTATGCAGTTTCTGCTGGTGCACAGGAATAATGGCAAGATTGACTCTTTATCTGCACCAGAACAGATGGAGCCTGGCATTGGCCCAAGCCAGAAATGAAACAAGTACTTCTGAGGAGCAGACAGAAAGCTTTGTCACATTTATGAAAATGCAAAGACATAATTACTGGACTCCCATTTATTTTAGCTATTGTTGCATGTGGCTCTCATCTCTGGCTGACACCTGCCCTCACAGCTCAAGGCTTACACTGTTGCTTTTCTTGCAATAAAAAGGGGTGTGAGATACAACTCATGCCTTCAGTCTATACCTATCAGCATAGCCTACAAACATGATTTTCAAAGTAATGCATTTGGGAATTTAGGTGGAATATGGGGAATTTGTAGCTTCAGCATTTAAGGTTTATGTAAGGTTTTCTCCACACCAGGAGTACATATATACTAACTTCTCTGTTTAAATGTTGAGTTTAAGATTGATTCTAGGGGTCAGATCTTTGAGAACTATTCAGAAACTTGACAACATTGAACCATCGTCCTGTAATTAGAAACAAAAAAGTCCTACTAAGGAGAAAAAAATGACAGCTATTCAAAGCCATCATTTGACAGGTCTTACAATTTAAGTAGCAATAGTATTGTGATATTGCATGAAACATCAGTGTGCTGACAAGTAAAATAGCCTCCATTCAGGGCAGTGCAAAAAACCAGTCCATTTAAAAAGAAATAAACATAAAAGATACCCAAAAATGAAAAAAGTCAAAGTAATACAAGCAACGTACCATATCACTTTGAAATAATGTTAACTAAACTTTTTTTAGGAACTAAAATTGTCTGGTTTCAGTGTAGTTCAGGTTTTGAGTAATAGGAATCTTAGGTTAAAAAGAGAAAAATGAAATGGAAAAATATATTTTCTTACCAAGAATAACTAGCTTTTTCTTACCAAGCTGATCTTCAGCCATGTTCAAGCAAATATTGCTGGTATTTTTCATGTGAAGCAAACCTGAGCTGAGCAAGTTGCTTCTGGAGTTTCAGCAAAAATCACTCACTCCTCATTTTTCTAAGCTCTGGGGTTTTAATTCAGAGCAAAATTTCAAGGTGAAACCTATGCAGACAAGCAACTCACCATGCACCTACCAGGAATTTTATTCTTGGTTCAATAAGCAAAATCTAGCACTTTCTTACATCTACAGTTTTGAGTAAACCAGCTAAGTCAGCCTGGTAAAAGTCATCACTTCCCAGAAGGAGGACAGATTGTGAGCACTGGTTTAATACTATTTAATCAAAGGCAAAAAAGTTCCAATAATCAGACATACCTTCAGCTGGATTTCATTTATATAGCTTCACTGATTCTTAGTTATCAGCTAGTGCTAATTTACATTACTTCATTATTTCAGTGGTGCAACACTGGTTTATGTCCTGAAAACATGGCCTTATATTGCTGACACAGTAAACACCTGATGGGGATTTCTTTATAAAGCAATGTGAAAGACTTACCTTAGAAGCTGAGTACATTGTGTATAATGGACAAGGGAAAGTACCCAGACCAGAGGATAGATTCAGAATAAGACCTTTCTGTCTGAAATGTAATTTAAAAATTTATATTCAATTTATGTTTGAGAGTATTAAAGTAAGAGCCTGCACAGAGGAAAACAACTTTTTTCCCCCACAAGCCATAGCTCTCCTATTATATTGCAGACTACAGTTTCAAAAAACTCAATTTTTACTGTCTAGTTAGGTTCAATTAAGTCTAAACTAGCTAGAAATAATGTCATAAATGGAATTAAATGCCTAGTGCAATCAGGACCACAGGAATATTGTACATGCTATTGTACATCTAACAGAGGAAAAATGCCATCAGAGGAAGGATTTTATGCTTCTAAGTAACTGGTAGGTCCCCTTTGCTCATTAGCCAGCACATTCTTTTTCCTGCTCCATGCATCTATTTTTCTAGCTTCCCCATTCACAAGTCTCTGTACAAATCACTAAAAACAATTCTTTCAGCAACAAGCAGAAAAGAAAAAAAAATACCTGATTTTGTTGCCAAAACAAAAAGCATTCACTGGCTTCTAAAATGCAGTAGTTAACAATGTTTTCTACAAATTCCATCTGAAGACCTTAACCTCTAGTTTAAGGGT